>NC_060121.1:89446298-89786360 GCF_021461395.2 Schistocerca americana
GAAATGCAATGTTCGTGGCTTGTAGTAACTACACAAACAGCGAGCACCATGAGAGAAGCTTTCTGCAGTTTCGTTTTGAAATATCTGACCTATGGTTATTTATCAAGTTGCACCCCACCTTCAGAGAGCAGTGTGACAGAAGCACTCTGCAGCTCCTTTCTGAAATTGTTCTTACATGGTTATATAGGAAATGCGATGTTCATGGCTTGTAGTAACTACATAAACAGCGAGCACCGTGAGAGAAACTTTCTGCAGCTTCGTTTTGGAATATTTCACTTATGGTTATTTATCAAATGTGATAATCCTGGCGTTGTTGCACACTACCTTCAGAGAGCAGTGTGACACATGCACTCTGCAGCTCCTTTCTGAAATAGTTCTTACATGGTTATATAGGAAATGCGAAGTTCGTGGCTTGTAGTAACTACGCAAACAGCGAGCACTGTGAGAGAAGCTTTCTGCAGCCACATTTTGGATTATTTCACCTATGGTTATTTATCAAATGTGACCATCTCGGCGATGTTGCACCCGACCTTCAGAGAGCAGTGGGACAGAAGCACTCCGCAGCTCCTTTCTGAAATAGTTCTTACATGGTTATATAGGAAATGCGATGTTCGTGGCTTGTGGTAACTACACAAACAGCGAGCACCGTGAGAGAAGCTTTCTGCAGCTTTGTTTGGGAATTTTTCACCCATGGTTATTTATCAAATGGGATAATCCTGGCGTTGTTGCACCCTACCTTCAGAGAGCAGTGTGACAGAAGCACTCTGCAGCTCCTTTCTGAAATTGTTCTTGTATGGTTATATAGGAAATGCGATGTTCGTGGCTTGTAGTAACTACGCAAACAGCGAGCACCGTGAGAGGAGGTTTCTGCAGCTTCGTTTTGGAATATTTCACCTATGGTTATTTATCAAATGTGATAATCCTGGCGTTGTTGCACCCTACCTTCAGATAGCAGTGTGACAGAAGCACACTGCAGCTCCTTTCTGAATTAGTTCTTACATGGTTATATATGAAATGCGATGTTCGTGGCTTGTAGTAAGTACACAAACAGCGAGCACCATGAGAGAAGCTTTCTGCAGCATCGTTTTGGAATATTTCACCTATGGTTATTTATCAAATGTGATAATACTGGCGTTGTTGCACCCTACCTTCAGAGAGCAGTGTGACAGAAGCACTCTGCAGCTTATTTCTGGAATAGTTCTTACACGGTTATGTATCAAATGCGATGTTCGTGGCTTGTAGTAAGTACACAAACAGCGAGCTTCGTGAGAGCAGCTTTCTGCAGTTTCGTTTTGGAATATTTCACCTATGGTTATTTATCAAATGTGATAATCCTGGCGTTGTTGCACCCTACCTTCAGAGAGCAGTGTGACAGAAGCACTCTGCAGCTCCTTTCTGAAATAGTTCTTACATGGTTATATAGGAAATGCGAAGTTCGTGGCTTGTAGTAACTACACAAACAGCGACCACCGTGAGAGATGATTTCTGCAGCTTACTTTTGGAATATTTCACCTATGGTTATTTATCAAATGTGATAATCCTGGCGTTGTTGCACACTACCTTCAGAGAGCAGTGTGACAGAAGCACTCTGCAGCTTCTTTCTGAAATAGTTCTTGGATGGTTATATAGGAAATGTGATGTTCGTGGCTTGTAGTAACTACACAAACAGAGAGCACCGTGAGAGAAGCATTTTGCAGCTTCGTTTTGTAATATTTCAACTATGGTTATTTATCAAATGTGATAATCCTGGCGTTGTTGCACCCTACCTTCAGGGAGCAGTGGGACCGAAGCACTCTGCAGCTTCTTTCTGAAATAGTTCTTACATGGTTATATAGTAATTGCGATGTTCGTGGCTTGTGGTAACTACACAAAAAGCGAGCACCGTGAGAGAAGCTCTCTGCAGCTTCGTTTTGGAATATTTCACCTATGGTTATTTATCAAATGTGACAATCCTGGCGTTGTTGCACCCTACCTTCAGATAGCAGTGTGACAGAAGCACACTGCAGCTCCTTTCTGAAATAGTTCTTACATGGTTATATATGAAATGCGATGTTCGTGGCTTGTAGTAAGTACACAAACAGCGAGCACCATGAGAGAAGCTTTCTGCAGCATCGTTTTGGAATATTTCACCTATGGTTATTTATCAAATGTGATAATACTGGCGTTGTTGCACCCTACCTTCAGAGAGCAGTGTGACAGAAGCACTCTGCAGCTAATTTCTGAAATAGTTCTTACGCGGTTATGTATCAAATGCGATGTTTGTGGCTTGTAGTAACTACACAAACAGCGAGCTTCGTGAGAGAAACTTTCAGCAGTTTCGTTTTGGAATATTTCACCTATGGTTATTTATCAAATGTGATAATCCTGGCGTTGTTGCACCCTACCTTCAGAGAGCAGTGTGACAGAAGCACTCTGCAGCATCTTTCTGTAATAGTTCTTACATGGTTATTTAGGAAATGCGATGTTCGTGTCCTGTACTAACTACACAAACAGCGAGCACCATGAGAGAAATATTCTGCAGTTTCGTTTTGGAATATTTCACCTATAGTTATTTATCAAATGTGATATTCCTAGCGTTGTTCCACCCTACCTTCAGAGGGCAGTGTTACAGAAGCACTCTGCAGCTCCTATCTGAAATAGTTCTTACATGTTTATATAGGAAAAGCGATGTTCGTGGCTTGTAGTAGCTACAAAAAAATGGTTCAAATGGCTCTGAGCACTATGGGACTTAACTGCTGTGGTCATAAGTCCCCTAGGACTTAGAACTACTTAAACCTAACTAACCTAAGGACAGCACACTACACCCAGCCATCACGAGGCAGAGAAAATCCCTGACCCCGCCGGGAATCGAACCCGGGAACCCGGACGTGGGAAGCGAGAACGCTACCGCGCGACCACGAGATGCGGGCTGTAGTAGGTACACAAACAGCGAGCACCGTGAGAGAACACTTCTGCAGCTCCGTTTTGGAATATTTCACCTATGGATATTTATCAAATGTGATAATCCTGGCGTTGTTGCACCATACCTTCAGAGACCAGTGTGACAGAAGCACTCTGCAGCTCCTTTCTGAAGAAGTTCTTACATGGTTATATAGGAAATAAGATGTTTGTGGCTTGTAGTAACTACACAAACAGCAAGCGTCGTGAGAGAAGCTTTCTGCAGCTTCGTATTGTAATAACTCACCAATGGTTATTTATCAAATGTGATGATCCTGGCGTTGTTGCACCCTACCTTCAGAGAGCAGTGTGACAGAAGCACTCTGCAGCTCCTTTCTGAAATAGTTCTTACATGGTTATATAGGAAATGCGATGTTCGTGGCTTGTAGTAACTACACAAACAGCGAGCACCATGAGAGAAGCTTTCTGCAGCTTCAATTTCGAATATTTCACCTATGGTTATTTATCAAATGTGATAATCCTGGCGTTGTTACACCCTACCTTAAGAGAGCAGTGGGACCGAAGCACTCTGCATCTCCTTTCTGAAATAGTTCTTACATGGTTATATAGGAAATGCGATGTTCGTGGCTTGCGGTAACTACACAAACAGCGAGCACCATGAGAGAAGCTTTCTGCAGCTTCGTTTTGGAATATTTCACCCATGGTTATTTATCAAATGGGATAATCCTGGCATTGTTGCACCCTACCTTCAGAGAGCAGTGTGACAGAAGCACTCTGCAGCTCCTTTCTGAAACAGTTCTTACATGGTTATATAGGAAATGCAATGTTCGTGGCTTGTAGTAACTACACAAACAGCGAGCACCGTGAGAGAGGCTTTCTGCAGCTTCGTTTTGGAATATTTCACCTATGGTTATTTATCACATGTGATAATCTTGGCGTTGATGCACCCAACGTTCAGAGAGCAGTGGGACAGAAGCACTCTGCAGCTCCTTTCTGAAATAGTTCTTACATGGTGATATAGGAAATGCGATATTCGTGGCTTGTAGTAACTACACAAACAGCGAGCACCGTGAGAGAAGCTTTTTGCAGCCTCGTTTTGGAAAATTTCACCTATGGTTATTTATCAAATGTGATAATCCTGGCTTTGTTGCACCCTACGTTCAGAGAGCAGTGGGAAAGAAGCACTCTCCAGTTCCACTCTGAAATAGTTCTTACATGATTATATGGGAAATGCGAAGATTGTGTCTTGTAGTAACTACACAAACAGCGAGCACTGTGAGAGAAGCTTTCTGCAGCTTCGTTTTGGAATATTTCACCAATGGTTATTTATCAAATGTGATAATCCTGGCGTTGTTGCACCATACCTTCAGAGACCAGTGAGACAGAAGCACTCTGCAGCTCCTTTCTGAAATAGTTCTTACATGGTTATATATGAAATGCGATGTTCATGGCTTGTAGTAACTACACAAACCGTGAGCACCATGAAAGAAGCTTTCTGCAGCTTCGTTTTGGAATATTTCGCCTATGGTTATTTATGTAATGTGATAATCCTGGCGTTGTTGCACCCTACCTTCAGAGAGCAGTGTGACAGAAGCACTCTGCAGCTCCTTTCTGAAATAGTTCTTACATGGTTATATAGGAAATGCGATGTTCGTGGCTTGTAGTAACTACACAAACAGCGAGCACCGTGAGAGAAGCTTTCTGCAGCTTCAATGTCGAGTGTTTCACCTATGGTTATTTATCAAATGTGATAATCCTGGCGTTGTTGCACCCTACCTTCAGACAGCAGTGTGACAGAAGCACACTGCAGCTCCTTTCTGAAATAGTACTTGCATGGTTATATATTAAATGGGATGTTCGTGGCTTGTAGTAAGTACACAAACAGCGAGCACCGTGAGAGCAGCTTTCTGCAGTTTTGTTTTTCTAATATTTTACCTATGGTTATTTATCAAATGTGATAATACTGGCGTTGTTGCAACCTACCTTCAGAGAGCAGTGAGGCAGAAGCACTCTGCAGCTCATTTATGAAATAGTTCATATATGGTTATATATTAAATGCGATGTTCGTGGCTTGTAGCAACCACACAAACAGCGAGCACCGGAGAGAAGCTTTCTGCAGTTTTGTTTTGGAATATTTCTCCTATTGTTATTTATGTAATGTGATAATCCTGGCGTTGTTGCACCCTACGTTCAGAGAGCAGTGGGACAGAAGCACTCTGCAGCTACTATCTGAAATAGTTCTTGCATGGTTATTTGGGAAATGCGATGGTCGTGGCTTGTGGCAACTACACAAACAGCGAGCACTGTGAGAGAAGCCTTCTGCAGCTCCGTTTTGGAATATTTCAACTATGGTTATTTATCAAATGTGATAATCCTGGCGTTGTTGCACCCTACCTTCAGAGAGCAGTGTGACAGAAGCACTCTGCAGCTCCTTTCTGAAATAGTCCTTACATGGTTATATAGTCATTGCGATGTTCTTGGCTTGTGGTAACTACACAAACAGCGAGCACCGTGAGAGAAGCTTTCTGGAGCTTCTGTTTGGAATATTTCACCAATGGTTATTTATCAAATGTGATAATCCTGGCGTTGTTGCACCCTACGTTCAGTGAGCAGTGGGACAGAAGCACTCAGCAGTTCTTCTCTGAAATAGTTCTTACATGGTTATATAGGAAATGCGAAGTTTGTGGCTTGTAGTAACTACACAAACAGCGAGCACTGTGAGAGAAGCTTTCTGCAGCTTCGTTTTGGAATATTTCACCCATGGTTATTTATCAAATGGGATAATCCTGGCATTGTTGCACTCTTCCTTCAGAGAGAGCAGTGTGACGGAAGCACTCTGCAGCTCCTTTCTGAAACAGTTCTTACATGGTTATATAGGAAATGCAATGTTCGTGGCTTGTAGTAACTACACAAACAGCGAGCACCGTGAGAGAGGCTTTCTGCAGTTTCATTTTGGAATATTTCACCTATGGTTATTTATCAAATGTGATATTCCTGGCGTTGTTGCACCCTACCTTCAGAGAGCAGTGTGACAGATGCACTCTGCAACTCCTTTCTGAAATAGTTCTTACATGGGTATATAGGAAATGCGATGTTCGTGGCTTGTAGTAACTACACAAACAGCGAGTACCGTGAGAGAAGCTTTCTGCAGCTTCGTTTTGGAATATTTCACCTATGGTTATTTATCACATGTGATAATCCTGGCGTTGATGCACCCTACGTTCAGAGAGCAGTGGACAGAAGCACTCTGCAGCTCCTTTCTGAAATAGTTCTTACATGGTGATATAGGAAATGCGATATTCGTGGCTTGTAGTAACTACAGAAACAGCGAGCACCGTGAGAGAAGCTTTTCGCAGCCTCGTTTTGTAATATTTCACCTATGGTTATTTATCAAATGTGATAATCCTGGCTTTGTTGCACCCTACGTTCAGAGAGCAGTGGGAAAGAAGCACTCTACAGTTCCACTCTAAAATAGTTTTTACATGATTATATAGGAAATGCGAAGATTGTGGCTTGTAGTAACTACACAAACAACGAGCACTGTAAGAGAAGCTTTCTGCAGCTTTGTTTTGGAATGTTTCACCTATGGTTATTTATCAAATGTGATAATCCTGGCGCTGTTGCACCATACCTTCAGAGACCAGTGTGACAGAAGCACTCTGCAGTTCCTTTCTGAAATAGTTCTTACATGGTTATAAAGGAAATGCGATGTTCATGGCTTGTAGTAACTACACAAACCGCGAGCACCATGAAAGAAGCTTTCTGCAGCTTCGTTTGGGAATATTTCGCCTATGGTTATTTATGTAATCTGATAATCCTGGCGTTGTTGCACCCTACCTTCAGAGAGCAGTGTGACAGAAGCACTCTGCAGCTCCTTCCTGAAATAGTTCTTACATGGTTATATAGGAAATGCAATGTTCGTGGCTTTTAGTAACTACACAAACAGCGAGCACCGTGAGAGAAGCTTTCTGCAGCCTCGTTTTGGAATATTTCACCTATGGTTATTTATCAAATGTGATAATCCTGGCTTTGTTGCACCCTACGTTCAGAGAGCAGTTTGAAAAAAGCACTCTGCAGTTCCACTCTGAAATAGTTCTTACATGTTTATATAGGAAATGCGAAGATTGTGGCTTGTAGTAACTACACAAACAGTGAGCACTGTGAGAGAAGCTTTGTGCAGCTTCGTTTTGGAATATTTCACCTGTGGTTACTTATCAAATGTGATAATCCTGGCGTTGTTGCACCCTACCTTCAGATAGCAGTGTGACAGAAGCACACCGCAGCTCCTTTCTGAATTAGTTCTTACATGGTTATATATGAAATGCGATGTTCGTGGCTTGTAGTAAGTACACAAACAGCGAGCACCATGAGAGAAGCTTTCTGCAGCATCGTTTTGGAATATTTCACCTATGGTTATTTATCGAATGTGATAATACTGGCGTTGTTGCACCCTACCTTCAGAGAGCAGTGTGACAGAAGCACTCTGCAGCTTATTTCTGGAATAGTTCTTACACGGTTATGTATCAAATGCGATGTTCGTGGCTTGTAGTAAGTACACAAACAGCGAGCTTCGTGAGAGCAGCTTTCTGCAGTTTCGTTTTGGAATATTTCACCTATGGTTATTTATCAAATGTGATAATCCTGGCGTTGTTGCACCCTACCTTCAGAGAGCAGTGTGACAGAAGCACTCTGCAGCTCCTTTCTGAAATAGTTCTTACATGGTTACATAGGAAATGCGAAGTTCGTGGCTTGTAGTAACTACACAAACAGCGACCACCGTGAGAGATGATTTCTGCAGCTTACTTTTGGAATATTTCACCTATGGTTATTTGTCAAATGTGATAATCCTGGCGTTGTTGCACCCTACCTTCAGAGAGCATTGTGACAGAAGCACTCTGCAGCTTCTTTCTGAAATAGTTCTTGGATGGTTATATAGGAAATGTGATGTTCGTGGCTTGTAGTAACTACACAAACAGAGAGCACCGTGAGAGAAGCATTTTGCAGCTTCGTTTTGTAATATTTCAACTATGGTTATTTATCAAATGTGATAATCCTGGCGTTGTTGCACCCTACCTTCAGGGAGCAGTGGGACCGAAGCACTCTGCAGCTTCTTTCTGAAATAGTTCTTACATGGTTATATAGTAATTGCGATGTTCGTGGCTTGTGGTAACTACACAAAAAGCGAGCACCGTGAGATCAGCTCTCTGCAGCTTCGTTTTGGAATATTTCCCCTATGGTTATTTATCAAATGTGATAATCCTGGCGTTGTTGCACCCTACCTTCAGAGAGCAGTGTGACAGAAGCACTCTGCAGCTCCTTTCTGAAATAGTTCTTACATGGTTATATAGGAAATGCGAAGTTCGTGGCTTGTAGTAACTACGCAAACAGCGAGCACTGTGAGAGAAGCTTTCTGCAGGCACATTTTGGTTTATTTCACCTATGGTTATTTATCAAATGTGACAATCTTGGCGATGTTGCACCCGACCTTCAGAGAGCAGTGGGACAGAAGCACTCTGCAGCTCCTTTCTGAAATAGTTCTTTCATGGTTAAATAGGAAATGCGATGTTCGTGCCTTTTAGTAACTACACAAACAGCGAGTACCGTGAGAGAAACATTCTGCAGCTTCGCTTTCGAATATTTCACCTATGGTTAATTACCAAATGTGATAATCCTGGCGTTGTTGCACCCTACCTTCAGAGAGCAGTGTGACAGAAGCACTCTGCAGCTCCTCTCTGAAATAGTTCTTACATGATTATATAGGAAATGCAATGTTCGTGGCTTGTGGTAACTACACAAATAGCGAGCACCGAGAGAGAAGCCTTCTGCAGCTCCGTTTTGGAATATTTCACCTATGGTTATTTATCAAATGTGATAATCATGGCGTTGTGGCACCCTACCTTCACAGAGCAGTGGGACCGAAGCACTCTGCAGCACCTTTCTGAAATAGTTCTTACATGGTTATATAGGAAATGCGATGTTCGTGGCTTGTGGTAACTACACAAACAGCGAGCACCGTGAGAGAAGCTTTCTGCAGCTTTGTTTTTTAATTTTTCACCCATGGTTATTTATCAAATGGGATAATCCTGGCGTTGTTGCACCCTACCTTCAGAGAGCAGTGTGACAGAAGCACTCTGCAGCTCCTTTCTGAAATTGTTCTTATATGGTTATATAGGAAATGCGATGTTCATGGCTTGTAGTTACTACGCAAACAGCGAGCACCGTGAGAGGAGCTTTCTGCAGCTTCGTTTTGGAATATTTCACCTATGGTTATTTATCAAATGTGATAATCCTGGCGTTGTTGCACCCTACCTTCAGAGAGCAGTGTGACAGAAGCACTCTGCAGCTCCTTTCTGAAATAGTTCTTACATGGTTATATAGGAAATGCAATGTTCGTGGCTTGTAGTAACTACACAAACAGCGAGCACCGTGAGAGAGGCTTTCTGCAGCTTCGTTTTGGAATATTTCACCTATGGTTATTTATCACATGTGATAATCTTGGCGTTGATGCACCCTACGTTCAGAGAGCAGTGGGACAGAAGCACTCTGCAGCTCCTTTCTGAAATAGTTCTTACATGGTGATGTAGGAAATGCGATATTCGTGGCTTGTAGTAACTACACAAACAGCGAGCACCGTGAGAGAAGCTTTCTGCAGCTTTGTTTTTTAATTTTTCACCCATGGTTATTTATCAAATGGGATAATCCTGGCGTTGTTGCACCCTACCTTCAGAGAGCAGTGTGACAGAAGCACTCTGCAGCTCCTTTCTGAAATTGTTCTTATATGGTTATATAGGAAATGCGATGTTCATGGCTTGTAGTAACTACGCAAACAGCGAGCACCGTGAGAGGAGCTTTCTGCAGCTTCGTTTTGGAATATTTCACCTATGGTTATTTATCAAATGTGATAATCCTGGCGTTGTTGCACCCTACCTTCAGAGAGCAGTGTGACAGAAGCACTCTGCAGCTCCTTTCTGAAATAGTTCTTACATGGTTATATAGGAAATGCAATGTTCGTGGCTTGTAGTAACTACCCAAACAGCGAGCACCGTGAGAGAGGCTTTCTGCAGCTTCGTTTTGGAATATTTCACCCATGGTTATTTATCAAATGGGATAATCCTGGCATTGTTGCACTCTTCCTTCAGAGAGAGCAGTGTGACGGAAGCACTCTGCAGCTCCTTTCTGAAACAGTTCTTACATGGTTATATAGGAAATGCAATGTTCGTGGCTTGTAGTAACTACACAAACAGCGAGCACCGTGAGAGAGGCTTTCTGCAGTTTCATTTTGGAATATTTCACCTATGGTTATTTATCACATGTGATAATCCTGGCGTTGATGCACCCTACGTTCAGAGAGCAGTGGACAGAAGCACTCTGCAGCTCCTTTCTGAAATAGTTCTTACATGGTGATATAGGAAATGCGATATTCGTGGCTTGTAGTAACTACAGAAACAGAGAGCACCGTGAGAGAAGCTTTTCGCAGCCTCGTTTTGTAATATTTCACCTATGGTTATTTATCAAATGTGATAATCCTGGCTTTGTTGCACCCTACGTTCAGAGAGCAGTGGGAAAGAAGCACTCTACAGTTCCAATCTGAAATACTTCTTACATGATTATATAGGAAATGCGAAGATTGTGGATTGTAGTAACTACACAAACAGCGAGCACTGTGAGAGAAGCTTTCTGCAGCTTTGTTTTGGAATGTTTCACCTATGGTTATTTATCAAATGTGATAATCCTGGCGCTGTTGCACCATACCTTCAGAGACCAGTGTGACAGAAGCACTCTGCAGCTCCTTTCTGAATTAGTTCTTACATGGTTATAAAGGAAATGCGATGTTCATGGCTTGTAGTAACTACACAAACCGCGAGCACCATGAAAGAAGCTTTCTGCAGCTTCGTTTGGGAATATTTCGCCTATGGTTATTTATGTAATGTGATAATCCTGGCGTTGTTGCACCCTACCTTCAGAGAGCAGTGTGACAGAAGCACTCTGCAGCTCCTTTCTGAAATAGTTCTTACATGGTTATATAGGAAATGCGATGTTCGTGGCTTGTAGTAACTACACAAACAGCGAGCACCGTGAGAGAAGCTTTCTGCAGCTTCAATTTCGAGTATTTCACCTATGGTTATTTATCAAATGTGATAATCCTGGCGTTGTTGCACCCTACCTTAAGAGAGCAGTGGGAACGAAGCACTCTGCATCTCCTTTCTGAAATAGTTCTTACATGGTTATATTCGAAATGCGATGTTCGTGGCTTGCGGAAACTACACAAACAGCGAGCACCAGGAGAGAAGCTTTTTGCAGCTTCGTTTTGGAATTTTTCACACATGGTTATTTATCATATGGGATAATCCGAGCGTTGTTCACCCTACCTTAAAAGAGCAGTGTGACAGAAGCACTCTGCAGCTCCTTTCTGAAATAGTTCTTACATGGTTATATAGGAATTGCAATGTTCGTTGCTTGTAGTAACTACACATACAGCGAGCACCGTGAGAGAAGCTTTCTGCAGTTTCGTTTTGGAATATTTCACCTATGGTTATTTATCACATGTGATAATCCTGGCGTTAATGCACCCTACCTTCAGAGAGCAATGTGACAGAAGCACTCTGCAGCTCCTTTCTGAAATAGTTCTTACATGGTTATATAGGAAATGCGATGTTCGTGGCTTGTAGTAACTACACAAACAGCGAGCACCGTGAGAGAAGCTTTCTGCAGTTCAAATTCGAATATTTCACCTATGGTTATTTATCAAATGTGATAATCCTGGCGTTGTTGCACCCTACCTTCAGAGAGCTGTGTGACAAAAGCACTCCGCAGCTCCTTTCTAAAACAGTTCTTACATGGTTATATAGGAAATGCAATGTTCGTGGCTTGTGGTAACTACAAAAACAGCGAGCACCGTGAGAGGGGCTTTCTGCAGTTTCGTTTTGGAATATTTCACCTATGGTTATTTATCAAATGTGATATTCCTGGCGTTGTTGCACCCTACCTTCAGAGAGCAGTGTGACAGATGCACTCTGCAACTCCTTTCTGAAATAGTTCTTACATGGGTATATAGGAAATGCGATGTTCGTGGCTTGTAGCAACTACACAAACAGCGAGTACCGTGAGAGAAGCTTTCTGCAGCTTCGTTTTGGAATATTTCACCTATGGTTATTTATCACATGTGATAATCCTGTCGTTGATGCACCCTACGTTCAGAGAGCAGTGGGATAGAAGCACTCTGCAGCTCCTTTCTGAAATAGTTCTTACATGGTGATATAGGAAATGCGATATTCGTGGCTTGTAGTAACTACACAAACAGCGAGCACCGTGAGAGAAGCTTTCTGCAGCCTCGTTTTGGAATATTTCACCTATGGTTATTTATCAAATGTGATAATCCTGGCTTTGTTGCACCCTACGTTCAGAGAGCAGTGGGAAAGAAGCACTCTGCAGTTCCTTTGTGAAATAGTTCTTACATGGTTATATAGTAATTGCGACGTTCGTGGTTTTTGGTAACTACCCAAACAGCGAGCACTGTGAGAGAAGCTTTCTGCAGCTTTGTTTTGGAATATTTCACCTATAACTATTTATCACATGTGATAATCATGGCGTTGTTGCACCCTACGTTCAGAGAGCAGTGGGACAGAAGCACTCTGCAGCTCCTTTCTGAAATAGTTCTTACATGGTTATATAGGAAATGCGATGTTCGTGGCTTGTAGTAACTACACAAACAGCGAGCACCGTGAGAGAAGCTTTCTGACCGAAGCACTCTGCAGCTCCTTTCTGAAATAGTTCTTACATGGTTATATAGTAATTGCGATGTTCGTGGCTTGTGGTAACTACACAAACAGCGAGAACCGTGAGAGAAGCTTTCTGCAGCTTCTGTTTGGAATATTTCACCTATGGTTATTTATCAAATGAGATAATCCTGGCGTTGTTGCACCCTACCTTCAGAGAGCAGTGTGACAGATGCACTCTGCAACTCCTTCGGAAATAGTTCTTACATGGTTATATAGGAAATGCGATGTTCGTGGCTTGTAGTAACTGCACAAACAGCGAATACCGTGAGAGAAGCTTTCTGCAGCTTCGTTTTGGAATATTTCACCTATGGTTATTTATCACATGTGATAATCCTGGCGTTGATGCACCCTACGTTCAGAGAGCAGTGGACAGAAGCACTCTGCAGCTCCTTTCTGAAATAGTTCTTACATGGTGATATAGGAAATGCGATATTCGTGGCTTGTAGTAACTACAGAAACAGCGAGCACCGTGAGAGAAGCTTTTCGCAGCCTCGTTTTGTAATATTTCACCTATGGTTATTTATCAAATGTGATAATCCTGGCTTTGTTGCACCCTACGTTCAGAGAGCAGTGGGAAAGAAGCACTCTACAGTTCCAATCTGAAATAGTTCTTACATGATTATATAGGAAATGCGAAGATTGTGGCTTGTAGTAACTACACAAACAGCGAGCACTGTGAGAGAAGCTTTCTGCAGCTTTGTTTTGGAATGTTTCACCTATGGTTATTTATCAAATGTGATAATCCTGGCGCTGTTGCTCCATACCTTCAGAGACCAGTGTGACAGAAGCAGTCTGCAGCTCCTTTCTGAATTAGTTCTTACATGGTTATAAAGGAAATGCGATGTTCATGGCTTGTAGTAACTACACAAACCGCGAGCACCATGAAAGAAGCTTTCTGCAGCTTCGTTTGGGAATATTTCGCCTATGGTTATTTATGTAATGTGATAATCCTGGCGTTGTTGCACCCTACCTTCAGAGAGCAGTGTGACAGAAGCACTCTGCAGCTCCTTTCTGAAATAGTTCTTACATGGTTATATAGGAAATGCGATGTTCGTGGCTTGTAGTAACTACACAAACAGCGAGCACCGTGAGAGAAGCTTTCTGCAGCTTCAATTTCGAGTATTTCACCTATGGTTATTTATCAAATGTGATAATCCTGGCGTTGTTGCACCCTACCTTAAGAGAGCAGTGGGACCGAAGCACTCTGCAGCTCCTTTCTGAAATAGTTCTTACATGGTTATATAGTAATTGCGATGTTCGTGGCTTGTGGTAACTACACAAACAGCGAGCACCGTGAGACAAGCTTTCTGCAGCTTCTGTTTGGAATATTTCACCTATGGTTATTTATCAAATGAGATAATCCTGGCGTTGTTGCACCCTACCTTCAGAGAGCAGTGTGACAGATGCACTCTGCAACTCCTTCGGAAATAGTTCTTACATGGTTATCTAGGAAATGCGATGTTCGTGGCTTGTAGTAACTGCACAAACAGCGAATACCGTGAGAGAAGCTTTCTGCAGCTTCGTTTTGGAATATTTCACCTATGGTTATTTGTCACATGTGATAATCCTGGCGTTGATGCACCCTACGTTCAGAGAGCAGTGGACAGAAGCAGTCTGCAGCTCCTTTCTGAAATAGTTCTTACATGGTGATATAGGAAATGCGATAATCGTGGCTTGTAGTAACTACAGAAACAGCGAGCACCGTGAGAGAAGCTTTTCGCAGCCTCGTTTTGTAATATTTCACCTATGGTTATTTATCAAATGTGATAATCCTGGCTTTGTTGCACCCTACGTTCAGAGAGCAGTGGGAAAGAAGCACTCTACAGTTCGAATCTGAAATAGTTCTTACATGATTATATAGGAAATGCGAAGATTGTGGCTTGTAGTAACTACACAAACAGCGAGCACTGTGAGAGAAGCTTTCTGCAGCTTTGTTTTGGAATGTTTCACCTATGGTTATTTATCAAATGTGATAATCCTGGCGCTGTTGCACCATACCTTCAGAGACCAGTGTGACAGAAGCACTCTGCAGCTCCTTTCTGAATTAGTTCTTACATGGTTATAAAGGAAATGCGATGTTCATGGCTTGTAGTAACTACACAAACCGCGAGCACCATGAAAGAAGCTTTCTGCAGCTTCGTTTGGGAATATTTCGCCTATGGTTATTTATGTAATGTGATAATCCTGGCGTTGTTGCACCCTACCTTCAGAGAGCAGTGTGACAGAAGCATCTTGCAGCTCCTTTCTGAAATAGTTCTTACATAGTTATATAGGAAATGCGATGTTCGTGGCTTGTGGTACCTACACAAACAGCGAGCACCGTGAGAGAAGCTTTCTGCAGCTTCGTTTTGGAATATTTCACCCATGGTTATTTGTCAAATGGGATAATCCTGGCGTTGTTGCACCCTACCTTCAGAGAGCAGTGTGACAGAAGCACTCTGCAGCTCCATTCTGAAATAGTTCTTACATGGTTATATAGGAAATGCAATGTTCGTGGCTTGTAGTAACTACACAAACAGCGAGCACCGTGAGAGGAGCTTTCTGCAGTTTCGTTTTGGAATATTTCACCTATGGTTATTTATCAAATGTGATATTCCTGGCGTTGCTGCACCCTACCTTCAGAGAGCAGTGTGACAGAAGCACTCCACAGCTCCTTTCTGAAATAGTTCTTACATGGTTATATAGGAAATGCGATGTTCGTGGCTTGTAGTAACTACCCAAACAGCGAGCACCGTGAGAGAAGTCTTCAGCAGCTTCGTTTTGGAATATTTCACCTATGGTTATTTATTAAATGTGATAATCCTGGCGTTGTTGCACCCTACGTTCAGAGAGCAGTGGGACAGAAGCACTCTGCAGTTCCTCTCTGAAATAGTTCTTACATGGTTATATAGGAAATGCGAAGTTTGTGGCTTGTAGTAACTACACAAACAGCGAGCACTGTGAGAGAAGATTTCTGCAGCTTCGTTTTGGAATATTTCACCTATGGTTATTTATCAAATGTGATAATCCCGGCGTTCTTGCACCATACCATCAGAGAGCAGTGTGCCAGAAGCACTCTGCAGTTCCTTTCTGAAATAGTTCTTACATGGTTATATAGTAATTGCGATGTTCGTGGCTTGTGGTAACTACACAAACAGCGAGCACCGTGAGAGAAGCTTTCTGCAGCTTCTGTTTGGAATATTTCACCTATAGTTATTTATCAAATGAGATAATCCTGGCGTTGTTGCACCCGACCTTCAGAGAGCTGTGTGACAGATGCACTCTGCAACTCCTTCGGAAATAGTTCTTACATGGTTATATAGGAAATGCGATGTTCGTGGCTTGTAGTAACTACACAAACAGCGAATACCGTGAGAGAAGCTTTCTGCAGCTTCGTTTTGGAATATTTCACCTATGGTTATTTATTACATGTGATAATCCTGGCGTTGTTGCACCCTACGTTTAGAGAGCAGTGGGACAGAAGCACTCTGCAGCTCCTTTCTGAAATAGTTCTTACATGGTTATATAGGAAATGCGATGATCGTGGCTTGTAGTAACTACACAAACAGCGAGCACCGTGAGAGAAGCTTTCTGCAGCCTCGTTTTGGAATATTTCACCTACGGTTATTTATCAAATGTGATAATCCTGGCGTTGTTGCACCCTACGTTCAGTGAGCAGTGGGACAGAAGCACTCTGCAGTTCCTCTCTGAAATAGTTCTTACATGGTTATATAGGAAATGCGAAGTTTGTGGCTTGTAGTAACTACACAAACAGCGAGCGCTGTGAGAGAAGATTTCTGCAGCTTCGTTTTGGAATATTTCACCTATAGTTATTTATCAAATGTGATAATCCTGGCGTTGTTGCACCATACCATCAGAGAGCAGTGTGCCAGAAGCACTCTGCAGCTCCTTTCTGAAATAGTTCTTACATGGTTATATAGTAATTGCGATGTTCGTGGCTTGTGGTAACTACACAAACAGCGAGCACCGTGAGAGAAGCTTTCTGCAGCTTCTGTTTGGAATATTTCACCTATAGTTATTTATCAAATGAGATAATCCTGGCGTTGTTGCACCCTACCTTCAGAGAGCAGTGTGACAGATGCACTCTGCAACACCTTCGGAAAAAGTTCTTACATGGTTATATAGAAAATGCGATGTTCGTGGCTTGTAGTAACTACACAAACAGCGAGCACCATGAAAGAAGCTTTCTGCAGCTTCGTTTTGGAATATTTCGCCTATGGTTATTTATGTAATGTGATAATCCTGGCATTGTTGCACCCTACCTCAGAGGGCAGTGAGACAGAAGCACTCTGCAGCTCCTTTCTGAAATAGTTCTTACATGGTTATATAGGAAATGCGATGTTCGTGACTTGTGGTAACTACACAAACAGCGAGCACCGTGAGAGAAGCTTTCTGCAGCCTCGTTTTGGAATATTTCACCTATGGTTATTTATCAAATGTGATAATCCTGGCGTTGTTGCACCCTACGTTCAGTGAGCAGTAGGACAGAAGCACTCTGCAGTTCCTCTCTGAAATAGTTCATACATGGTTATATAGGAAATGCGAAGTTTGTGGCTTGTAGTAACTACACAAACAGCGAGCACTGTGAGAGAAGATTTCTGCAGCTTCGTTTTGGAATATTTCACCCATGGTTATTTATCAAATGGGATAATCCTGGCGTTGTTGCACCCTACCTTCAGAGAGCAGTGTGACAGATGCACTCTGCAACACCTTCGGAAATAGTTCTTACATGGTTATATAGGAAATGCGATGTTCGTGGCTTGTAGTAACTGCACAAACAGCGAATACCGTGAGAGAAGCTTTCTGCAGCTTCGTTTTGGAATATTTCACCTATGGTTATTTATCACATGTGATAATCCTGGCGTTGATGCACCCTACGTTCAGAGAGCAGTGGGATAGAAGCACTCTGCAGCTCCTTTCTGAAATAGTTCTTACATGGTGATATAGGAAATGCGATATTCGTGGCTTGTAGTAACTACACAAACAGCGAGCACCGTGAGAGAAGCTTTCTGCAGCCTCGTTTTGGAATATTTCACCTATGGTTATTTATCAAATGTGATAATCCTGGCTTTGTTGCACCCTACGTTCAGAGAGCAGTGGGAAAGAAGCACTCTGCAGTTCCTTTGTGAAATAGTTCTTACATGGTTATATAGTAATTGCGACGTTCGTGGTTTTTGGTAACTACCCAAACAGCGAGCACTGTGAGAGAAGCTTTCTGCAGCTTCGTTTTGGAATATTTCACCTATAACTATTTATCACATGTGATAATCATGGCGTTGTTGCACCCTACCTTCAGACAGCAGTGTGACAGAAGCACACTGCAGCTCCTTTCTGAAATAGTACTTGCATGGTTATATATGAAATGGGATGTTCGTGGCTTGTAGTAAGTACACAAACACCGAGCACCGTGAGAGAAACTTTCTGCAGTTTTGTTTTTCGAATATTTTACCTATGGTTATTTACCAAATGTGATAATACTGGCGTAGTTGCACCCTACCTTCAGAGAGCAGTGGGACAGAAGCACTCTACAGCTACAATCTGAAATAGTTCTTACATGGTTATATAGGAAATGCGATGGTCGTAGCTTGTGGCAACTACACAAACAGCGAGCACTGTGAGACAAGCCTTCTGCAGCACCGTTTTGGAATATTTCACCTATGGTTATTTATCAAATGTGATAATCCTGGCGTTGTTGCACCCTACCTTCAGAGAGCAGTGTGACAGAAGCACTCTGCAGCTCCTTTCTGAAATAGTTCTTTCATGGTTATATAGGAAATGCGATGTTCGTGGCTTGTAGTAACTACACTAACAGAGAGCACCGAGAGAGAAGCTTTCTGCAGCTTCGTTTTGGAATATTTCACCTATGGTTATTTATCAAATGTGATAATCCTGGCGTTGTTGCACCCTACCTTCAAAGAGCAGTGGGACCGAAGCACTCTGCAGCTCCTTTCTGAAATAGTTCTTACATGGTTATATAGTAATTGCGATGTTCGTGGCTTGTGGTAACTACACAAACAGCGAGCACCGTGAGAGAAGCTTTCTGCAGCTTCTGTTTGGAATATTTCACCTATGGTTATTTATCAAATGAGATAATCCTGGCGTTGTTGCACCCTACCTTCAGAGAGCAGTGTGACAGATGCACTCTGCAACTCCTTCGGAAATAGTTCTTACATGGTTATATAGGAAATGCGATGTTCGTGGCTTGTAGTAACTGCACAAACAGCGAATACCGTGAGAGAAGCTTTCTGCAGCTTCGTTTTGGAATATTTCACCTATGGTTATTTATCACATGTGATAATCCTGGCGTTGTTGCACCCTACGTTCAGAGAGCAGTGGGACAGAAGCACTCTGCAGCTCCTTTCTGAAATAGTTCTTACATGGTTATATAGGAAATGCGATGTTCGTGGCTTGTAGTAACTACACAAACAGCGAGCACCGTGAGAGAAGCTTTCTGACCGAAGCACTCTGCAGCTCCTTTCTGAAATAGTTCTTACATGGTTATATAGTAATTGCGATGTTCGTGGCTTGTGGTAACTACACAAACAGCGAGCACCGTGAGAGAAGCTTTCTGCAGCTTCTGTTTGGAATATTTCACCTATGGTTATTTATCAAATGAGATAATCCTGGCGTTGTTGCACCCTACCTTCAGAGAGCAGTGTGACAGATGCACTCCGCAACTCCTTCGGAAATAGTTCTTACATGGTTATATAGGAAATGCGATGTTCGTGGCTTGTAGTAACTACACAATCAGCGAATACCGTGAGAGAAGCTTTCTGCAGCTTCGTTTTGGAATATTTCACCTATGTTTATTTGTCATATGTGATAATCCTGGCGTTGTTGCACCCTACGTTCAGAGAGCAGTGTTACAGAGGCACTCTGCAGCTCCTTTCTGAAATAGTTCTTACGTGGTTATATAGGAAATGCGATGTTCGTGGCTTGTAGTAACTACAAAAACAGCGAGCACCGTGAGAGAAGCTTTCTGCAGCCTCGTTTTGGAATATTTCACCTATGGTTATTTATCAAATGTGATAATCCTGGCGTTGTTGCACCCTACGTTCAGTGAGCAGTGGGACAGAAGCACTCTGCAGTTCCTCTCTGAAATAGTTCTTACATGGTTATATAGGAAACGCGAAGTTTGTTGCTTGTAGTAACTACACAAACAGCGAGCACTGTGAGAGAAGTTTTCTGCAGCTTCGTTTTTGAATATTTCATCTATGGTTATTTATCAAATGTGATAATCCTGGCGTTGTTGCACCATACCATCAGAGAGCAGTGTGCCAGAAGCACTCTGCAGCTCTCTTCTGAAATAGTTCTTACATGGTTATATAGGAAATGCGATGTTCGTGGCTTGTAGTAACTACACAAACAGCGAGCACCATGAAAGAAGCTTTCTGCAGCTTCGTTTTGGAATATTTCACCCATGGTTATTTGTCAAATGGAATAATCCTGGCGTTGTTGCACCCTACCTTCAGAGAGCAGTGTGACAGAAGCACTCTGCAGCTCCATTCTGAAATAGTTCTTACATGGTTATATAGGAAATGCAATGTTCGTGGCTTGTAGTAACTACTCAAACAGCGAGCACCGTGAGAGGAGCTTTCTGCAGTTTCGTTTTGGAATATTTCACCTATGGTTATTTATCAAATGTGATATTCCTGGCGTTGCTGCACCCTACCTTCAGAGAGCAGTGTGACAGAAGCACTCTACAGCTCCTTTCTGAAATAGTTCTTACATGGTTATATAGGAAATGCGATGTTCGTGGCTTGTAGTTACTACCCAAACAGCGAGCACCGTGAGAGAAGTCTTCAGCAGCTTCGTTTTGGAATATTTCGCCTATGGTTATTTATTAAATGTGATAATCCTGGCGTTGTTGCACCCTACGTTCAGAGAGCAGTGGGACAGAAGCACTCTGCAGTTCCTCTCTGAAATAGTTCTTACATGGTTATATAGGAAATGCGAAGTTTGTGGCTTGTAGTAACTACACAAACAGCGAGCACTGTGAGAGAAGATTTCTGCAGCTTCGTTTTGGAATATTTCACCTATGGTTATTTATCAAATGTGATAATCCCGGCGTTCTTGCACCATACCATCAGAGAGCAGTGTGCCAGAAGCACTCTGCAGCTCCTTTCTGAAATAGTTCTTACATGGTTATATAGTAATTGCGATGTTCGTGGCTTGTGGTAACTACACAAACAGCGAGCACCGTGAGAGAAGCTTTCTGCAGCTTCTGTTTGGAATATTTCACCTATAGTTATTTATCAAATGAGATAATCCTGGCGTTGTTGCACCCGACCTTCAGAGAGCTGTGTGACAGATGCACTCTGCAACTCCTTCGGAAATAGTTCTTACATGGTTATATAGGAAATGCGATGTTCGTGGCTTGTAGTAACTACACAAACAGCGAATACCGTGAGAGAAGCTTTCTGCAGCTTCGTTTTGGAATATTTCACCTATGGTTATTTATCACATGTGATAATCCTGGCGTTGTTGCACCCTACGTTTAGAGAGCAGTGGGACAGAAGCACTCTGCAGCTCCTTTCTGAAATAGTTCTTACATCCTTATATAGGAAATGCGATGATCGTGGCTTGTAGTAACTACACAAACAGCGAGCACCGTGAGAGAAGCTTTCTGCAGCCTCGTTTTGGAATATTTCTCCTATGGTTATTTATCAAATGTGATAATCCTGGCGTTGTTGCACCCTACGTTCAGTGAGCAGTGGGACAGAAGCACTCTGCAGTTCCTCTCTGAAATAGTTCTTACATGGTTATATAGGAAATGCGAAGTTTGTGGCTTGTAGTAACTACACAAACAGCGAGCGCTGTGAGAGAAGATTTCTGCAGCTTCGTTTTGGAATATTTCACCTATAGTTATTTATCAAATGTGATAATCCTGGCGTTGTTGCACCATACCATCAGAGAGCAGTGTGCCAGAAGCACTCTGCAGCTCCTTTCTGAAATAGTTCTTACATGGTTATATAGTAATTGCGATGTTCGTGGCTTGTGGTAACTACACAAACAGCGAGCACCGTGAGAGAAGCTTTCTGCAGCTTCTGTTTGGAATATTTCACCTATAGTTATTTATCAAATGAGATAATCCTGGCGTTGTTGCACCCTACCTTCAGAGAGCAGTGTGACAGATGCACTCTGCAACACCTTCGGAAAAAGTTCTTACATGGTTATATAGGAAATGCGATGTTCGTGGCTTGTAGTAACTACACAAACAGCGAATACCGTGAGAGAAGCTTTCTGCAGCTTCGTTTTGGAATATTTCACCTATGGTTATTTATCACATGTGATAATCCTGGCGTTGTTGCACCCTACGTTTAGAGAGCAGTGGGACAGAAGCACTCTGCAGCTCCTTTCTGAAATAGTTCTTACATGGTTATATAGGAAATGCGATGATCGTGGCTTGTAGTAACTACACAAACAGCGAGCACCGTGAGAGAAGCTTTCTGCAGCCTCGTTTTGGAATATTTCACCTATGGTTATTTATCAAATGTGATAATCCTGGCGTTGTTGCACCCTACGTTCAGTGAGCAGTGGGACAGAAGCACTCTGCAGTTCCTCTCTGAAATAGTTCTTACATGGTTATATAGGAAATGCGAAGTTTGTGGCTTGTAGTAACTACACAAACAGCGAGCACTGTGAGAGAAGATCTCTGCAGCTTCGTTTTGGAATATTTCACCTATGGTTATTTATCAAATGTGATAATCCTGGCGTTGTTGCACCATACCATCAGAGAGCAGTGTGCCAGAAGCACTCTGCAGCTCCTTTCTGAAATAGTTCTTACATGGTTATATAGAAAATGTGATGTTCGTGGCTTGTAGTAACTACACAAACAGCGAGCACCATGAAAGAAGCTTTCTGCAGCTTCGTTTTGGAATATTTCGCCTATGGTTATTTATGTAATGTGATAATCCTGGCATTGTTGCACCCTACCTCAGAGGGCAGTGAGACAGAAGCACTCTGCAGCTCATTTCTGAAATAGTTCTTACATGGTTATATAGGAAATGCAATGTTCGTGGCTTGTAGTAACTACACAAACAGCGAGCACCGTGAGAGAAGCTTTCTGCAATTTCGTTTTGGAATATTTCACCCATGGTTATTTATCAAATGGGATAATCCTGGCGTTGTTGCACCCTACCTTCAGAGAGCAGTGTGACAGAAGCACTCTGCAGCTCCTTTCTGAAATAGTTCTTACATGGTTATATAGGAAATGCAATGGTCGTGGCTTGTAGTAACTACACAAACAGCGAGCACCGTGAGAGAAGCTTTCTGCAATTTCGTTTTGGAATATTTCACCTATGGTTATTTATCAAATGTGATATTCCTGGCGTTGTTGCACCCTACCTTCAGAGAGCAGTGTGACAGAAGCACTCTACAGCTCCTTTCTGAAATAGTTCTTACATGGTTATATAGGAAATGCGATGTTCGTGGCTTGTAGTAACTACCCAAACAGCGAGCACCGTGAGAGAAGTCTTCAGCAGCTTCGTTTTGGAATATTTCACCTATGGTTATTTATCAAATGTGATAATCCTGGCGTTGTTGCACCCTACCTTCAGAGAGCAGTGTGACAGAAGCACTCTGCAGTTCATTTCTGAAATAGTTCTTACATGGTCATATAGGAAATGCGATATTTGTGGCTTGTAGTAACTACACAAACAGCGAGCACTGTGAGAGAAGCTTTCTGCAGCTTCGTTTTGGAATATTTCACCTATGGTTATTTATCAAATGTGATAATCCTGGCATTGTTGCACCCTACCTTCAGAGAGCAGGGTGACAGAAGCACTCAGCAGCTTCTTTCGGAAATAGTTCTTACATGGTTATATAGTAAATGCGATGTTCGTGGCTTGCAGTAACTTCACAAACAGCAGGCACCATGGGAGAAGGTTTCTGCAGCTTCGTTTTGGAATATTTCACCTATGGTTATTTATTAAATGTGATAATCCTGGCGTTGTTGCACCCTACCTTCAGAGAGCATTTTGACAGAAGCACTCTGCAGCTCCTTTCTGAAATAGTTCTTACATGGTTATATAGGAAATGCGATGTTCGTGGCTTGTAGTAACTACGCAAACAGCGAGCACCGCGAGAGAAGCTTTCTGCAGCCTCGTTTTGGAATATTTCGCCTATGGTTATTTATCAAATGTGATAATCCTGGTGTTGTTGCACCCTACGTTCAGAGAGCAGTTTGACAGAAGCACTCTGCAGTTCCTCTCTGAAATAGTTCTTACATGGTTATATAGGAAATGCGAAGTTTGTGGCTTGTAGTAACTACACAAACAGCTAGCACTAAGAGAGTAGCTTTTTGCAGCTTCGTTTTGGAATATTACACCTATGGTTATTTACCAAATGTGATAATCCTGACGTTGTTGCACCATACCTTCAGAGACCAGTGTGACAGAAGCACTCTGCAGCTCCTTTCTGAAATAGTTCTTACATGGTTATATAGGAAATGCGATGTTCGTGGCTTGTGGTAACTACACAAACAGCGTGCACCGTGAGAGAAGCTTTCTGCAGCTTCGTTTTGGAATATTTCACCTATGGTTATTTATCAAATGTGATAATCGTGGCATTGTTGCACCATACCTTCAGAGAGCAGTGTGACAGAAGCACTCTGCAGCTCCTTTCTGAAATAGTTCTTAAATGGTTATATAGGAAATGCGATGTTCGTTGCTTGTAGTAACTACACAAACAGCGAGCACCGTGAGAGAAGCTTTCTGCAGCCTCGTTTTGGAATATTTCACCTATTGTTATTTATCAAATGTGATAATCCTGGCGTTGTTGCACCCTACCTTCAGAGAGCAGTGTGACAGAAGCACTCTGCAGCTCCTTTCTGAAATTGTTCTTACATGGTTATATGGGAAATTCGATGTTCGTGGCTTGTAGTAACTACACAAACAGCGAGCACCGTGAGGGAAGCTTTCTGCAGCTTCGTTTTGGAATATTTCTCCTATGGTTATTCATCAAATGTGATAATCCTGGCCTTGTTGCACCCTACCTTCAGAGAGCAGTGGGACCGAAGCACTAGGCAGCTCCTATCTGAAATAGTTCTTACATGGTTATATAGGAAATGCGATGTTCGTGGCTTGTACTAACTACACAAACAGCGACCACCGTGTGAGAAGATTTCTGCAGCTTCGTTTTGGATTATTACACCTATGGTTATTTATCAAATGTGATAATCCTGGCGTTGTTGCACCCTACCTTCAGAGAGCAGTGTGTCAGAAGCACTCTGCAGCACCTTTCTGAAATAGTTCTTACATGATTATATGGGAAAAGCGATGTTCGTGCCTTGTAGTAACTACACAAACAGCGAGCACCGTGAGAGAACACTTCTGCAGCTCCGTTTTGGAATATTTCACCTACTGATATTTATCAAATGTGATAATCCTGGCGTTGTTGCACCTGACCCTCAGAGAGCAGTGGGACTTAAGCACAATGCAGCTCCTTTCTGAAATAGTTCTTACATGGTTATATAGTAATTGCGATGTTAGTGGCCTGTGGTAACTACACAAACAGCGAGCACCGTGAGAGAAGCTTTTTGTAGCTTCTGTTTGGAATATTTCACCTATGGTTATTTATCAAATGAGATAATCCTGGCGTTGTTGCACCCTACCTTCAGAGAGCAGTGTGACAGATGCACTCTGTAACTCCTTTCTGAAATAGTTCTTACATGGTTATATAGGAAATGTGATGTTCGTGGCTTGTAGTAACTACACAAACAGCGAGTACCGTGAGAGAAGCTTTCTGCAGCTTCGTTTTGGAATATTTCACCTATGGTTATTTATCACATGTGATAATCCCGGCGTTGTTGCACCCTACGTTCAGAGAGCAGTGGGACAGAAGCACTCTGCAGTTCCTCTCTCAAATAGTTCTTACATGGTTATATAGAAATGCGAAGTTTGTGGCTTGTAGTAACTACACAAACAGCGAGCACTGTGAGACAAGCTTTCTGCAGCTTCGTTTTGGAATATTTCACCTATGGTAATTTATCAAATGTGATAATCCTGGCGTTGTTGCACCATACATTCAGAGACCAGTGTGACAGAAGCACTCTGCAGCTCCTTTCTGAAATAGTTCTTACATGGTTATATAGGAAATGCGATGTTCGTGTCTTGTAGTAACTACACAAACAGCGAGCACCATGAAAGAAGCTTTCTGCAGCTTCGTTTTGGAATATTTCGCCTATGGTTATTAATGTAATGTGATAATGCTGGCGTTGTTGCTCCCTACCTTCAGAGAGCAGTGGGACAGAAGCACTCTGCAGTTCCTCTCTGAAATAGTTCTTACATGGTTATATAGGAAATGCGAAGTTTGTGGCTTGTAGTAACTACACAAACAGCGAGCACTGTGAGAGAAGCTTTCTGCAGTTTCGTTTTTGAATATTTCACCTATGGTTAATTATCAAATGTGATAATCCTGGCGTAGTTGCACCCTACCTTCAGAGAGCAGTGTGACAGAAGCACTCTGCAGCTCCTTTCTGAAGTAGTTCTTACATGGTTATATAGGAAATGCGATGTTCGTGGCTTGTAGTAACTACACAAACAGCGAGCACAGTGAGAGAAGACTTCTGCAGCCCCGTTTTGGAATATTTCACCTATGGTTATTTATCAAATGAGATAATCCTGGCGTTGTTGCACCCTACCTTCAGAGAGCAGTGTGACAGAAGCACTCTGAAGCTCCTTTCTGAAATAGTTCTTACATGGTTATATAGGAATGGCGATATTTGTGGCTTGTAGTAACTACACAAACAGCGAGCACCGTGAGAGAAGCTTTCTGCAGATTCGTTTTGGAATATTTCACCTAAGGTTATTTATCAAATGTGATATTCCTGGCGTTGTTGCACCCTACCTTCAGAGAGCAGTGTGACAGAAGCACTCTGCTGCTCCTTTCTGAAATAGTTCTTACATGGTTACATAGGAATTGCGATGTTCGTGGCTTGCAGTAACTACACAAACAGCGAGCACCGTGAGAGAAGCTTTCTGCAGCTTCGTTTTGGAATATTTCACCTATGGTTATTTATCAAATGAGATAATCCTGGCGGTGTTGCACCCTACCTTCAGAGAGCAGTGTGACATTTGCACTGTGCAGCTCCTTTCTGAAATAGTTCTTACATGGTTATATAGGAAATGCGATGTTCGGGGCTTGTAGTAACTACACAAACAGCGAGCACCGTGAGAGAAGTTTTCAGCAGCTTCGTTTAGGAATATTTCACCTATGGTTAATTATCAAATGTGATAATCCAGGCGTTGTTGCACCCTACCTTCAGAGAGCAGTGGGACAGAAGCACTCCGCAGTTCCTTGATGAGTTAGTTCTTACATGGTTATATGGGAAATGCGATGATCGTGGCTTAAAGTAACTACACAAACAGCGAGCACCGAGAGAAGCTTTATGCAGCTTCGTTTTGGAATAATTCACCTATGGATATTTATCAAATGTCATAATCCTGGCGTTGTTGCACCCTACGTTTAGAGAGCAGTGGGACAGAAGCACTCTGCAGTTCCTCTCTCAAATAGTTCTTACATGGTTATATAGAAATGCGAATTTGTGGCTTGTAGTAACTACACAAACAGCGAGCACTGTGAGAGAAGCTTTCTGCAGCTTCGTTTTGGAATATTTCACCTATGGTTATTTATCAAATGTGATAATCCTGGCGTTGTTGCACCATACATTCAGAGACCAGTGTAACAGAAGCACTCTGCAGCTCCTTTCTGAAATAGTTCTTACATGGTTATATAGGAAATGCGATGTTCGTGTCTTGTAGTAACTACACAAACAGCGAGCACCATGAAAGAAGCTTTCTGCAGCTTCGTTTTGGAATATATCGCCTATGGTTATTAATGTAATGTGATAATGCTGGCGTTGTTGCACCCTACCTTCAGAGAGCAGTGGGACAGAAGCACTCTGCAGTTGCACTCTGAAATAGTTCTTACATGGTTATATAGGAAATGCGAAGTTTGTTGCTTGTAGTAACTACACAAACAGCGAGCACTGTGAGAGAAGCTTTCTGCAGTTTCGTTTTGGAATATTTCACCTATGGTTATTTGTCAAATGTGATAATCCTGGCGTTGTTGCACCATACCTTCAGAGACCAGTGTGACAGAAGCATCCTGCAGCTCCTTTCTGAAATAGTTCTTACATGGTTATATAGGAAATGCGATGTTCGTGGCTTGTGGTAACTACACAAACAGCGAGCACCGTGAGAGAAGCTTTCTGCAGCTTCGTTTTGGAATATTTCACCTATGGTTATTTATCAAATGAGATAATCCTGGCGTTGTTGCACCCTACCTTCAGAGAGCAGTGTGACAGATGCACTGTGCAGCTCCTTTCTGAAATAGCTCCTACATGGTTATATAGGAAATGCGATGTTCGGGGCTTGTAGTAACTACACAAACAGCGAGCACCGTGAGAGAAGTTTTCAGCAGCTTCGTTTAGGAATCATTCACCTATGGTTAATTATCAAATGTGATAATCCAGGCGTTGTTGCACCCTACCTTCAGAGAGCAGTGGGACAGAAGCACTCCGCAGTTCCTTGATGTATTAGTTCTTACATGGTTATATGGGAAATGCGATGATCGTGGCTTAAAGTAACTACACAACAGCGAGCACCGAGAGAAGCTTTATGCAGCTTCGTTTTGGAATATTTCACCTATAGATATTTATCAAATGTCATAATCCTGGCGTTGTTGCACCCTACCTTCAGAGAGCCGTGTGACAAAAGCACTCTGCAGCTCCTTTCTGAAATAGTTCTTACACGGTTATATAGGAAAAGCGAAGTTCGTGCCTTGTAGTAACTACACAAACAGCGAGCACCGTGAGAGAAGCTTTCTGCAGCTTCGTTTTGTAATAATTCCCCTATGGTTATTTATCAAATGTGATAATCCTGGCATTGTTGCACCCTACCTTCAGAGAGCAGTGTGACAGAAGCACTCTGCAGCTCCTTTCTGAAATAATTCTTACACAGTTATATAGGAAATGCGATGTTCGTGGCTTGTAGTAAGTACACAAACAGCGAGCACCGTTAGAGAAGCTGTCTGCAGCATCGTCTTGGAATATTTCATATACGGTTACTTATCAAATGTGATAATCCTGGCGTTGTTGTACCCTACTTTAAGGGAGCAGTGGGACAGAAACACTCTGCAGCTCCTTTCTGAAATAGTTCTTACGTGGTTATATAGGAAATACGATGTTCGTGGCTTGTAGTAACTACACAAACCTCGAGTACCATGAGAGAAGCTATCTGCAGCTTCGTTTTGGAATATTGCACCTATGGTTATTTATCAAATGTGATAATCCTGGCGTTGTTGCACCCTACCTTCAGAGAGCAGTGTGATAGATTCACTCTGCAGCTCTTTTCTGAAATAGTTCTTACATGGTTATATAGAAAATGCGATGTTCCTGGCTTGTAGTAACTACACAAACAGCGAGCACCGTGAGAGAAGCTTTATGCAGCTTCGTTTTGGTATATTTCACCTATGGTTATTTATCAAATGTGATAATCCTGGCGATGTTGCACCCTACATCAGAGAGCAGTGTGACAGAAACACTCTGCAGCTCCTTTCTGAAATCGTTCTTACTTGGTTATATAGGAAATGCGATGTTCATGGCTTGTACTAACTACACAAACAGCGAGCACCGTGAGAGAAGTTTTCTGCAGCTTTATTTTGGAATATTTCACCTATGGTTATTTATCAAATGTGATAATCCTGGCATTGTTGCACCCTACCTTCAGAGAGCAGTGTGACAGAAGCACTCCGCAGCTCCTTTCTGAAATAGTTCTTACATGGTTATACAGGAAAAGCGATGTTCGTGGCTGGTAGTAACTACACAAACAGCGAGCACCGTGAGAGAAGCTTTCTGCAGCTTCGTTATGGAATATTTCACCTATGGTTATTTATCAAATGTGATAATCCTGGCGTTGTTGCACCCTACGTCAGAGAGCAGTGGGACAGAAGCACTCTGCAGCTCCGTTCTGAAATAGTTCCTACATGGTTATATGGGAAATGAGATGTTCGTGGCTTGTAGTAACTTCACAAACAGCGAGCACCGTGAGAGAACCTTTCTGCAGTTTCATTTTGGAATATTTCACCTACAGTTATTTTTCAAATGTGATATTCCTGGCGATGTTGCACCCTACCTTCAGAGAGCAGTGTGGCAGAAGCACTCTGCAGCTCCTTTCTGAAATAGTTCTTACATGGTTATATAGGAATTGCGATGTTCGTGGCTTGCAGTATCTACACAAACAGAGAGCACTGTGAGAGAAGGTTTATGCAGCTTTGCTTTGGAATATTTCACCTATGCTTATTTATCAAATGTGATAATCCTGGCGTAGTTGCACCCTACCTTCAGAGAGCAGTGAGACTGAAGCACTCTGCAGCTCCTTTCTGAAATAGTTCTTACACGGTTATGTATCAAGTGCGATGTTCGTGGCTTGTAGTAACTACACAAACAGCGAGCTTAGTGAGAGAAGCTTTCTGCAGCTTCGTATTGTAAAAACTCACCAATGGTTATTTATCAAATGTGATGATCCTGGTGTTGTTGCACCCTACCTTGAGAGTGCAGTGTGACAGAAGCACTCTGCAGCTCCTTCCTGAAATAGTTCTTACATGGTTATACAGGAAATGCGATGTTCGTGGCTTGTAGTAACTATACAAACAGCGAGCACCGTGAGAGAAGACTTCTGCAGCCCCGTTTTATAATATTTCACCTATGGTTATTTATCAAATGTGATAATCCTGGCGTTGTTGCACCCTACCTTCAGAGAGCAGTGTGACAGAAGCACTCTGCCGCTCCTTTCTGAAATAGTTCTTACCTGGTTGTACAGGAAATGCGATGTTCGTGGCTTGTAGCAAGTACACAAACAGCAAGCACCGTGAGAGAAGCTATCTGCAGCTTCGTTTTGGAATAATTCACCTATGGTTATTTATCAAATGTGATAATGCTGGCGTTGTTGCACCCTACCTTCAGACAGCAGTGTGACAGAAGCACACAGCAGCTCCCTTCTGTAATAGTTCTTACATGGTTATATATGAAATGCGATGTTCGTGACTTGTAGTAAGTACACAAAGAGCGAGCACCGTGAGAGAAGCTTTCTGCAGCTTTATTTTCGAATTTTACACCTATGGTTATTTATCAAATGGGATAATACTGGCGTTGTTGCACCCTACCTTCAGAGAGCAGTGAGGCAGAAGCACTCTGCAGCTCCTTTATGAAATAGTTCTTATATGGTTATATATTAAATGCGATGTTCGTGGCTTGTAGTAACTACACAAGCAGCGAGCACCGGAGAGAAGTTTTCTGCAGCTTTGTTTTGGAATATTTAACCTATGGTTATTTATCAAATGTGATAATCCTGGCGTTGTTGCACCCTACCTTCAGAGTGCAGTGTGGCAGAAGCACTCTGCAGCTCCTTTCTGGAATAGTTCTTACATGGTTATATAGGAATTGCGATGTTCGTGGCTTGCAGTATCTACACAAACAGCGAGCACTGTGAGAGAAGCTTTCTGCAGCTTCGTTTTTAAATATTTCACCTATGGTTATTTAACAAATGTGATAATCCTGGCGTTGTTGCACCCTACCTTCGGAGAGCAGTGTGACAGAAGCACACTGCAGCTAATTTCTGAAATAGTTCTTACACGGTTATGTATGAAGTGCGATGTTCGTGGCTTGTAGTAACTACACAAACAGCGAGCTTAGTGAGAGAGGCTTTCTGCAGCTTCGTATTGTAGTAACTCACCAATGGTTATTTATCAAATGTGATGATCCTGGCGTTGTTGCACCCTACCTTCAGAGAGCAGTGTGACAGAAGCACTCTGCAGCTCCTTTCTCAAATAGCTCTTACATGGTTATATAGGAAATGCGATGTTCGTGGCTTGTAGTAACTACACAAACAGCTAGCACCGTGAGAGAAGATTTCTGCAGTTTCGTTTTGGAATATTTCACCTATGGTTATTTATCAAATGTAATAATCATGGCGTTGTTGCACCCTACCTCCAGAGAGCAGTGTGACAGAAGCACTCTGCAGCTCCTTTCTGAAATAGCTCTTACATGGTTATATAGGAAATGCGATGTTCGTGGCTTGTAGTAACTACACAAACAGCTAGCACCGTGAGAGAAGATTTCTGCAGCCTCAATTTGGAATATTTCACATATGGTTATGTATCAAATGTGATAATCTTGGCGTTGTTGCACCCTGCCTTGAGAGTGCAGTGGGACAGAAACACTCTGCAGCCCCTTTATGAAATAGTTCTTACATGGTTATATAGGAAATGCGATGATCGTTTCTTGTAGTAACAACACAAACAGCGGGCACCGTGAGAGAAGCTTTCTGCAGCTTCGTTTTCGAATATTTCACCTCTGGTTATTTATCAAATGCGATAATCCTGACGTTGTTGCACCCTACCTTCAGAGAGCAGTGGGACAGAAGCACTCTGCAGCTCCTTTCTGAAATAGTTCTTACATGGTTATACAGGAAATGCGATGTTCGTGGCTTGTAGTAAGTACACAAACAGCGAGCACCGTGAGAGGCTTTTTGCAGTTTCGTTTTCGAATATTTCACCTATGGTTATTTATCAAATGCGATAATCCTGGCGTTGTTGCACCCCACCTTCAGAGAGCAGTGGGACAGAAGCACTCTGCAGCTCCTTCCTGAAATAGTTCTTACATGGTTATAAAGGAAATGCGATGTTAGTGGCTTGTAGTAACTACACAAACAGCGAGCACCGTGAGAGAAGCTTTCTGCAGCTTCGTTTTGGAATATTTCACCTATGATTATTTATCAAATGTGATAATCCTGGCGTTATTGCACCCTACCATCAGACAGCAGTGGGACCGAAGAACTCTGCAGCTCCTTTCTGAAATAGTTCTTACATGGTTATATAGGAAATGCGACGTTCGTGGCTTGTTTAAACTACACAAACAGCGAGCAGCGTGAGAGAAGCTTTCTGCAGCTTCGTTTTGGAATATTTCACCTATGGTTATTTATCAAATGTGATAATCCTGGCGTTGTTGCACCCCACCGTCAGAGAGCAGTGTGACAGAAGCACTCTGCAGCTAATTTCTGAAATAGTTCTTACATGGTTATACAGGAAATGCGATGTTCGTGCCTTGTAGTAAGTACACAAACAGCGAGCACCGTGAGAGACGCTATCTGCAACTTCGTTTTGGAATATTTCACCTGTGGTTATTTATCAAATGTGATAATCCTGGCGTTGTTGCACCCTACCTTCAGAGTGCAGTGTGACAGAAGCACACTGCAGCTCCTTTCTGAAATAGTTCTTACATGGTTATATATGAAATGCGATGTTCGTGGCTTGTAGTAAGTACACAAACAGCGAGCACCGTGAGAGAAGCTTTATGCAGCTTTATTTTCGAATATTACACCTATGGTTATTTATCAAATGGGATAATACTGGCGTTGTTGCACCCTAACTTCAGAGAGCAGTGAGGCAGAAGCACTCTGGAGCTCCTTTATGAAATAGTTCTTATATGGTTATATATTAAATGCGATGTTCATGGCTTGTAGTAACTACACAAACAGCGAGCTCCGGAGAGAGGCTTTCTGCAGCTTTGTTTTGGAATATTTAACCTATGGTTATTTATCAAATGTGATAATCCTGGCGTTGTTGTACCCTACATTCAGAGAGCAGTGTGACAGAAGCACTCTGCAGCTCCTTTCTGAAATAGTTTTCACATGGTTATATGGGAAATGCGATGTTCGTGGCTTGTAGTAACTACACAAACAGCGAGCACCGTGACAGAAGCTTTCTGCAGCTTCGTTTTGGAATATTTCACCTATGGTTATTTATCAAATGTGATAATCCTGGCGTAGTTGCACCCTACCTTCAGAGAGCAGTTGGACCGAAGCACTCGGCAGCTCCTTTCTGATATAGTTCTTACATGGTTATATAGGAAATGCGATGTTCGTGGCTTGTAGTAACTACACAAACAGCGAGCACCGTGAGAGAAGCTTTCTGCAGCTTTGTTTTCGAATATTTCGCCTATGGTTATTTATCAAATGGGATAATACTGGCGTTGTGGCACCCTACCTTCAGAGAGCAGTGAGGCAGAAGCACTCTGCAGCTCCTTTATGAAATAGTTCTTATATGGTTATATATTAAATGCGATGTTCGTGGCTTGTAGTAACTACACAAACAGCGAGCTCCGGAGAGAAGCTTTCTGCAGCTTTGTTTTGGAATACTTAGCCTATGGTTATTTATCAAATGTGATAATCCTGGCGTTGTTGCACCCTACCTTCAGAGAGCAGTGTGACAGAAGCACTCTGCAGCTCCTTTCTGAAATAGTTCTTACATGGTTATGTAGGAAATGCGATGTTCATGGCTTGTAGTAACTACACAAACAGCGACCACCGTGAGAGAACATTTCTGCAGCTTCGTTTTGGAATATTACATCTATGGTTATTTATCAAATGTGATAATCCTGGCGTTGTTGCACCCTACCTTCAGAGAGCAGTGCGACAGAAGCACACTGCAGCTTCTTTCTGACATAGTTATTACATTTTCATATTGGAAATGCGATGTTCGTGGCTTGTAGTAGCTACACAAACAGCGAACACTGTGAGAGAAGCCTTCTGCAACTCCGTTTTGGAATATTTCAACTATGGTTATTTATCAAATTTGATGATCCTGGCGTTGTGGCAACCTACCTTCAGAGGGCAGTGTGACACAAACACTCTGCAGCTTCTTTCTGAAATAGTTCTTCCGTGGTTACATAGGAAATGCGATGTTCGTGGCTTGTAGTAACTACACAAACAGCGAGCACCTTGAGAGAAGCCTTCTGCAGCTCCGTTTTTGAATATTTCACCTATGGTCATTTATCAAATGTGATAATCCTGGCGTTGTTGCACTCTACCTTCAGAGAGCTGTGTGACAGAAGCACTCTGCAGCTCCTTTCTGAAATAGTTCTTACATGGTTATATAGGAAATGCGATGTTCGTGGCTTGCAGTAACTACACAAACAGAGAGCAACGTGACAGAAGCTTTTTGCAGCTTCGTTTTGGAATATTTCACTTATGGTTATTTATCAAATGTGATAATCCTGGCGTTGTTGCACCCTACCTTCAGAGAGCAGTGGGACCGAAGCACCCTCTAGCTTCTTTCTGAAATAGTTCTTACATGGTTATATGGGAAATGCGATGTTCCTGGCTTCTAGTAACTACACAAACAGCAAGCACCGTGAGAGAAGCCTTCTGCAGCTTTGTTTTGGAATATTTCACCTATGGTTATTTATCAAATGTGCAAATCCTGGCGTTGTTGCACCCTACCTTCAGAGAGCAGTGTGACAGAAGCACTCTGCAGCTCCTTTCTGAAATAGTTCTTACATGGTTATATAGGAAATGCAATGTTCGTGGCCTGTAGTAACTATACAATCTGCGAGCAACGTGAGAGAAGCTTTCTGCAGCTTCGTTTTGGAATATTTCACCTATGCTTATTTATCAATTGTGATAATCCTGGCGTTGTTGCACCTTACCTTCAGAGTGCAGTGTGACGGAAGCACTCTGCAGCTCCTCTCTGAAGCAGTTCTTACATGGTTAGATAGGAAATGTGATGTTGGTTCCTTGTAGTAACTGCACAAACAGCGAGCACCGTGAGAGAAGCTTTCTGCAGCTTGGTTTTGGAATATTTCACCTGTGGTTATTTATCAAATGTGATAATCCTGGCGTTGTTGCACCCGACCTTCAGAGAGCAGTGTGACAGAAGCACTCTGCAGCTCCTTTCTGAAATAGATCTTACATGGTTATATAGGAAATGCGATGTTCATGGCTTGTAGTAACTACACAAACAGCGACCACTGTGTGAGAAGCTTTCTGCAGCTTCGTTTTGGAATATTTCACCTATGGTTATTTGTCAAATGTGATAATCCTGGCGATGTTGCGCCCTACCTTCTGAGAGCAGTGTGACAGATGCACTCTGCAGCTCCTTTCTGAAATTGTTCTTACATGGTTATATAGGAAATGCGATGTTCGTGGCTTGTAGTAACTACACAAACAGCGAGCACCGTGAGAGAAGCTTTCTGCAGCTTCGTTTTGGAATATTTCACCTAAGGTTATTTATCAAATGAGATAATCCTGGCGTTGTTGCACCCTACCTTCAGACAGCAGTGTGACAGATGCACTCTGCAACTCCTTTCTTAAATAGTTCTTACATGGTTATATAGGAAATGTGATGTTCATGGCTTGTAGTAACTACACAAACAGCGAGCACCGTGAGAGTAGTTTTCAGCAGCTTCGTTTTGGAATATTTCACCTATGGTTAATTATCAAATGTGATTATACTGGCGTTGTTGCACCCTACCTTCAGAGAGCAGTGGGACAGAAGCACTCTGCAGCTCCTTTCTGAAACAGTTCTTACATGGTTATATAAGAAGTGCGATGTTCATGGCTTGTAGTAACTACACAAACAGCGAGCACCGTGAGAGAAGCTTACTGCAGCTTCGTTTTGGAATATTTCACCTATGGTTATTTATCAAATGTGATAATCCTGGAGTTTTTGCACCCTACCTTCAGAGAGCAGTGTGACAGATGCACTCTGCAGCTCCTTTCTGTAATAGTTCTTACATGGTTTTATAGGAAATACGATGTTCGTGGCTTGTAGTAACTACACAAACAGCGAGCACTGTGAGAGAAGCTTCCTGCAGCCTCATTTTGGAACATTTCACCTATGGTTATTTATCAAATGTGATAATCCTGGCGATGTTGCACCCTACCTTGAGAGAGCAGTTGGACCGAAGCACTCTGCAGCTCCTTTCTGATATAGTTCTTACATGGTTATATAGGAAATGCGATGTTCGTGGCTTGTAGTAACTACACAAACAGCGAGCACCGTGGGAGAAGCTATCTGCAGCTTCTTTTTTAATATTTCACCTATGGTTATTTATCAAATGTGATAATCCTGGCGTTGTTGCACCCTACCTTCAGACAGCAGTGTTACAGAAGCACACTGCAGCTCCTTTCTGAAATAGTTCTTACATGGTTATATATGAAATGCGATGTTCGTGGCTTGTAGTAAGTACGCTAACAGCGAGCACCGTGAGAGAAGCTTTCTGCAGCTTTGTTTTCGAATACTTCGCCTATGGTTATATATCAAATGGGATAATACTGGCGTTCTGGCACCCTACCTTCAGAGAGCAGTGAGGCAGAAGCACTCTGCAGCTCCTTTATGAAATAGTTCTTATATGGTTATATATTAAATGCGATGTTCGTGGCTTGTAGTAACTACACAAACAGCGAGCTCCAGAGAGAAGCTTTCTGCAGCTTTGTTTTGGAATATTTAACTTATGGTTATTTATCAAATGTGATAATCCTGGCGTTGTTGCACCCTACCTTCAGAGAGCAGTGTGACAGAAGCACTCTGCAGCTCCTTTCTGAAATAGTTCTTACATGGTTATGTAGGAAATGTGATGTTCATGGCTTGTAGTAACTACACAAACAGCGACCACCGTGAGAGAACATTTCTGCAGCTTCGTTTTGGAATATTACATTTATGGTTATTTATCAAATGTGATAATCCTGGCGTTGTTGCACCCTACCTTCAGAGAGAAGTGTGGCAGAGGCACTCTGCAGCTCCTTTCTGAAATAGTTCTTACATGATTATTTAGGAAACGCGATGTTCGTGGCTTGTAGTAACTACACAAACAGAGGGCACCGTGAGCAAAGCCTATTGCAGCTTCGTTTTGGATTATTTCACCTATGGTTATTTATCAAATGTGATAATCCTGGCGTTGTTGCACCTTACCTTCAGAGAGCAGTGGGACTGAAGCACTCTGCAGCTCCTTTCTGAAATAGTTCTTACATGGTTATATAGTAATTGCGATGTTCGTGGCTTGTGGTAACTACACAAACAGCGAGCACCGTGAGATAAGCACTCTGCAGCTTCGTTTTGGAATATTTCACCTATGGTTATTTATCAAATGTGATAATCCTGGCGTTGTTGCACCCTACCTTCAGAGAGCAGTGTGACAGAAGCACTCTGCAGCTTCTTTCTGACATAGTTCTTACATTTTCATATTGGAAATGCGATGTTCGTGGCTTGTAGTAACTACACAAACAGCGAACACTGTTAGAGAGCTTTCTGCAGCTTCGTTTTGGAATATTTCACCTATGGTTATTTATCAAATGTGATAATCCTGGCGTTGTTGCACCCTACCTTCAGAGTGCAGTGTGACAGAAGCACTCTGCAGCTCCTTTCTGAAGTAGTTCTTACATGGTTATATAGGAAATGCGATGTTCGTGGCTTGTAGTAACTACACAAACAGCAAGCAGCGTGAGAGAAACTTTCTGCAGCTTCGTTTTGGAATATTTCACCTATGCTTATTTATCAATTGTGATAATCCTGGCGTTGTTGCACCCTACCTTCAGAGTGCAGTGTGACGGAAGCACTCTGCAGCTCCTCTCTGAAGCAGTTCTTACATGGTTATATAGGAAATGTGATGTTGGTGGCTTGTAGTAACTACACAAACAGCGAGCACCGTGAGAGAAGCTTTCTGCAGCTTGGTTTTGGAATATTTCACCTGTGGTTATTTATCAAATGTGATAATCCTGGCGTTGTTGCACCCGACCTTCAGAGAGCAGTGTGACAGAAGCACTCTGCAGCTCCTTTCTGAAATAGATCTTACATGGTTATATAGGAAATGCGATGTTCATGGCTTGTAGTAACTACACAAACAGCGACCACTGTGAGAGAAGCTTTCTGCAGCTTCGTTTTGGAATATTTCACCTATGGTTATTTGTCAAATGTGATAATCCTGGCGATGTTGCGCCCTACCTTCTGAGAGCAGTGTGACAGATGCACTCTGCAGCTCCTTTCTGAAATAGTTCTTACATGGTTATATAGGAAATGCGATGTTCGTGGCTTGTAGTAACTACACAAACAGCGAGCACTGTAAGTGAAGCTTTCTTCGGCCTCATTTTGGAATATTTCACCTATGGTTATTTATCAAATGTGATAATCCTGGCGTTGTTGCACCCTACCTTCAGAGAGCAGTGGGACAGAAGCACTTGCAGCTCCTTTCTGAAATAGTTCTTACATGGATATATAGGAAATGCGATGTTCGTGGCTTGTAGTAACTACACAAACAGCGAGCACCGTGAGAGAAGCTTTCTGCAGCTTCGTTTTGGAATATTTCACCTAAGGTTATTTATCAAATGAGATAATCCTGGCGTTGTTGCACCCTACCTTCAGACAGCAGTGTGACAGATGCACTCTGCAACCCCTTTCTTAAATAGTTCTTACATGGTTATATAGGAAATGTGATGTTCATGGCTTGTAGTAACTACACAAACAGCGAGCACCGTGAGAGTAGTTTTCAGCAGCTTCGTTTTGGAATATTTCACCTATGGTTAATTATCAAATGTGATTATACTGGCGTTGTTGCACCCTACCTTCAGAGAGCAGTGGGACAGAAGCACTCTGCAGCTCCTTTCTGAAACAGTTCTTACATGGTTATATAAGAAGTGCGATGTTCGTGGCTTGTAGTAACTACACAAACAGCAAGCACCGTGAGAGAAGCTTTCTGCAGCTTCGTTTTGGAATATTTCACCTATGCTTATTTATCAATTGTGATAATCCTGGCGTTGTTGCACCCTACCTTCAGAGTGCAGTGTGACGGAAGCACTTTGCAGCTCCTCTCTGAAGCAGTTCTTACATGGTTATATAGGAAATGTGATGTTGGTGGCTTGTAGTAACTACACAAACAGCGAGCACCGTGAGAGAAGCTTTCTGCAGCTTGGTTTTGGAATATTTCACCTGTGGTTATTTATCAAATGTGATAATCCTATCGTTGTTGCACCCGACCTTCAGAGAGCAGTGTGACAGAAGCACTCTGCAGCTCCTTTCTGAAATAGATCTTACATGGTTATATAGGAAATGCGATGTTCATGGCTTCTAGTAACTACACAAACAGCGACCACTGTGAGAGAAGCTTTCTGCAGCTTCGTTTTGGAATATTTCACCTATGGTTATTTGTCAAATGTGATAATCCTGGCGATGTTGCGCCCTACCTTCTGAGAGCAGTGTGACAGATGCACTCTGCAGCTCCTTTCTGAAATAGTTCTTACATGGTTATATAGGAAATGCGATGTTCGTGGCTTGTAGTAACTACACAAACAGCGAGCACTGTAAGAGAAGCTTTCTTCGGCCTCATTTTGGAATATTTCACCTATGGTTATTTATCAAATGTGATAATCCTGGCGTTGTTGCACCCTACCTTCAGAGAGCAGTGGGACAGAAGCACTTGCAGCTCCTTTCTGAAATAGTTCTTACATGGATATACAGGGTGGTCCCGAATTCATGGTACAAACTTTAATGGTAGGTGCAGGACATTGTAACAAGGATATATTGTATAGGAATGTATAGTCCCAGGTGACGCGGTGAGGCGTAAACAGGGGAAATAATGGCCGAAAGGAAAACGAAAGATTTTATGGAAATCGTTGTTGACAAGTGTCATGTTTACAGTAAGTGTTCAAAATTGCGTCCACCATGAGCGATACATGCTTGACAGCGTCGGTGCAGCGATTGGCGTACACGTTCAAAGATGCCTGGTATTTCACGCACACCTGCAGCAGCTACAGATATGCGAGCAACGAGATCCTCATCTGAGTCAACTGGAGTCTCATAAACAAGACTCTTAAGATGTCCCCATAAAAAGTAATCGAGGCAAGAGAAATCAGGAGATCGGGGTGGCCAAGGGACTGGTCCACCACGCCCAATCCATCTAGCACCAAACGTGGCATTCAGGTAATTCCGTACAGCAGTGCTGAAGTGTGCTGGCGTTTCATCGTGCTGAAACCACATGCGGTTACGAATGGCGAGCGGAACATCTTGCAGCAGTTCTGGTAACACTTCTTGCAGAAAAATAAGATAGCTTTCGCCACAGAGTCGCGTGGGTAGTAAGTATGGCCCAATCAAAAAGTCGTTCCCAATACCAGCCCACACATTAATACCGAAACGTTGTTGATACGCATGTGGACGCGTTGCATGTGGATTATCTGTTGCCCACACATGGGAATTGTGCGCATTAAAGACACCCTCACGTGAAAATGTCGCTTCATCTGTAAATAGCACATGACCTACGAAATCCGGCTGCAACGCACATTGCTGCAACAACCACTGGCAGAAGTTCACGCGAAGAGGATAATCTGCCGGATTCAATGCTTGTACTTTTTGAAAATGGAAGGGGTGTAAGCGATTTTCATTTAACACTCTGCATACAGTCTGATGACTCACATGTACGTCACGCGCAACAGTTCTTGTGCTTGACTCGGGTCTATCAGCCACTATGTTCAAGATGCGTTCTTCCAGTCTTGGAGTGCGTACAGCTCTTAATCGACCAGCGTCATGTCTGTTGACGTCGAACGTACCTGTTTCACAAAGTTGACGATGTAACCGTTGAAAAATTCTATGATCCGGCATTCGTCGATTAGGATACTCCGCGCGATACATTCGTAACGCAGCTCTGGCGTTACCATTTGCACGGCCGTACATGTAATGCATGTCTGCTTTTTCTGCATACGTAAAGTCACCCATCGTCTACGGCAGCACAATTGTGAATGGCGCTTGTCCCTACGGCGATACATCATGTTCATCTACTGCCCTCTACCGGCAGTGACACCAACCGATCACTCCATTTCTCTTTCCCCTGTTTACGCCTCACCGCGTCACCTGCGACTATACATTCCTATACAATAAATCCTTGTTACAATGTCCTATACCTACCATTAAAGTTTGTACCATGAATTCGGGACCACCCTATATAGGAAATGCGATGTTCGTGGCTTGTAGTAACTACACAAACAGCGAGCACCGTGAGAGAAGCTTTCTGCAGCTTCGTTTTGGAATATTTCACCTATGGTTAATTATCAAATGTGATTATACTGGCGTTGTTGCACCCTACCTTCAGAGAGCAGTGGGACAGAAGCACTCTGCAGCTCCTTTCTGAAACAGTTCTTACATGGTTATATAAGAAGTGCGATGTTCGTGGCTTGTAGTAACTACACAAACAGCGAGCACCGTGAGAGAAGCTTACTGCAGCTTCGTTTTGGAATATTTCACCTATGGTTATTTATCAAATGTGATAATCCTGGAGTTTTTGCACCCTACCTTCAGAGAGCACTGTGACAGATGCACTCTGCAGCTCCTTTCTGAAATAGTTCTTACATGGTTTTATAGGAAATACGATGTTCGTGGCTTGTAGTAACTACACAAACAGTGAGCACTGTGAGAGAAGCTTTCTGCAGCCTCATTTTGGAACATTTCACCTATGGTTATTTATCAAATGTGATAATCCTGGCGATGTTGCACCCTACCTTGAGAGAGCAGTGGGACAGAAGCACTCTGAAGCTCCTTTCTGAAATATTTCTTACATGGTTATATATAAAATGCGATGTTCGTGGCTTGTAGTAACTACACAAACAGCGAGCACCGTGAGAGAAGCATTCTGCAGCTTCGTTTTGGAATATTTCACCTATGGATATTTATCAAATGAGATAATCCTGGCGTTGTTGCACCGTACCTTGAGAGAGCAGTGTGACAGATGCACTCTGCAGCTCCTTTCTGAATTAGTTCTTACATGGTTATATAGGAAATGCGATGTTCATGGCTTGTAGTAACTACACAAACAGCGAGCACCGTGAGAGAAGTTTTCAGCAGCTCCGTTTTGGGATATTTCACCTATGGTTATTTATCAAATGTGATAATCCTGGTATTGTTGCACCTTACCTTCAGAGAGCAGTGTGACAGAAGCACTCTGTAGCTCCTTTCTGAAATAGTTATTACACGGTTATATAGGAATTGCGATGTTCGTGGCTTGTAGTAACTACACAAACAGCGAGCACCGTGAGAGAAGCTTTCTGCAGCTTCGTTTTGTAATTATTCATCTATGGTTATTTATCAAATGTGACAATCCTGGCGTTGTTGCACCCTACCTTCAGAGACCAGTGGGACAGAAGCACCCTGCAGTCCCTTTCTGAAATAATTCTAACACAGTTACATAGGAAATGCGATGTTCGTGGTTTGTAGTAACTACAAAAACAGCGAGCACCGTGAGAGAAGCTTTCTGCAGCTTCGTTTTGGAATATTTCACCTATGGTTATTTATCAATTGTGATAATCCTGGCGTTGTTGCACCGTACCTTCAGAGTGCAGTGTGACAGGAGCACTCTGCAGCTCCTTTCTGAAATAGTTCTTACATGGTTATATAGGAAATGTGATGGTCGTGGCTTGTAGTAACTACACAAACTGCGAGCACTGTGGGAGAAGCGTTCTGCAGCTTCGTTTTGGAATATTTTACCTGTGGATATTTATCAAATGTCATAATCCTGGCGTTGTTGCACCCTACCTTCAGAGAGCAGTATGACAGAAGCACTCTGCAGCTCCTTTCTGACATAGTTCTTACATGGTCATATAGGAAATGCGATGTTCGTGGCTTGTAGTAACTACATAAACTGCGACCACCGTGAGAGAAGCTTTCAGCAGCTTCGTTTTGGAATATTTAACCTATGGTTATCTATCAAATGTGACAATCCTGGTGTTGTTGCACCCTACCTTCAGAGAGCAGTGTGACAGATGCACTCTGCAGCTCCTTTCTGAAGTAGTTCTTACATGGTTATATAGGAAATGCGATGTTCATGGCTTGTAGTAACTACACAAACAGCGAGCACCGTGAGAGAAGTTTTCAGCAGCTTCGTTTTGGGATATTTCACCTATGGTTATTTATCAAATGTGATAATCCTGGTATTGTTGCACCTTACCTTCAGAGAGCAGTGTGGCAGAAGCACTCTGCAGCTCCTTTCTGAAATAGTTCTTACATGGTTATATAGGAAATGTGATGTTCGTGGCTTGTAGTAACTACACAAGCAGCGAGCACCGTGAGAGAAGCGTTCTGCAGCTTCGTTTTGGAATATTTCACCTATGGTTATTTATCAAATGTGATAATCCTGACGTTGTTGCACCCTACCTTCAGAGAGCAGTGGGACAGAAGCACTCTCCAGCTCCTTTCCGAAATAGTTCTTACATGGTTATATAGGAAGTGCGATGTTCGTGGCTTGTAGTAACTACACAAACAGCGAGCACCGTGAGAGAAGCTTTCTGAAGCCTTGATTTGGAATATTTCACATATGGTTATGTATCAAATGTGATAATCCTGGAGTTGCACCCTACCTTCAGAGAGCAGTGGGACAGAAGCACTCTGCAGCTCCTTCCTGAAATAGTTCTTACATGGTTACAGAGGAAATGCGATGTTCGTGGATTGTAGTAACTACACAAACAGCGAGCATCGTGAAAGGAGCTTCCTGCTTCTTCTTTTTGGAATATTTCACCTATGGTTATTTATCAAATGTGATAATCCTGACGTTGTTGCACCCTACCTTCAGAGAGCAGTGGGACAGAAGCACTCTCCAGCTCCTTTCCGAAATAGTTCTTACATGGTTATATAGGAAGTGCGATGTTCGTGGCTTGTAGTAACTACACAAACAGCGAGCACCGTGAGAGAAGCTTTCTGCAGCTTCGTTTTGTAAAAATTCATCTATGGTTATTTATCAAATGTGATAATCCTGGCGTTGTTGCACCCTACCTTCAGAGAGCAGTGGGACAGAGGCATCCTGCAGCTCCTTTCTGAAATAATTCTTACACAGTTATATAGGAAATGCGATGTTCATGGCTAGTAGTAACTACACAAAAAGCGAGCACCGTGAGAGAAGCTTTCTGCAGCTTCGTTTTGGAATATTTCACCTATGGTTATTTATCAATTGTGATTATCCTGGCGTTGTTGCACCCTACCTTCAGAGAGCAGTGTGACAGAAGCACTCTGGAGCTCCTTTCTGAAATAGTTCTTACATGGTTATATAGGAAATGCGATGTTCGTGGCTTGTAGTATCTACACAAACAGCGAGCACCGTGAGAGAAGCTTACTGCAGCTTCGTTTTGGAATATTTCACCTATGGTTATTTATCAAATGTGATAATCCTGGAGTTTTTGCACCCTACCTTCAGAGAGCAGTGTGACAGATGCACTCTGCAGCTCCTTTCTGAAATAGTTCTTACATGGTTTTGTAGGAAATTCGATGTTCGTGGCTTGTAGTAACTACACAAACAGCGAGCACTGTGAGAGAAGCTTTCTGCAGCCTCATTTTGGAACATTTCACCTATGGTTATTTATCAAATGTGATAATCCTGGCGATGTTGCACCCTACCTTCAGAGAGCAGTGGTACAGAAGCACTCTGAAGCTCCTTTCTGAAATAGTTCTCACATGGTTATATAGGAAATGCGATGTTCGTGGCTTGTAGTAACTACACAAACAGCGAGCACCGTGAGAGAAGCTTTCTGCAGCTTCGTTTTGGAATATTTCACCTAAGGTTATTTATCAAATGAGACAGTCATGGCGTTGTTGCACCCTACCTTCAGAGAGCAGTGTGACAGATGCACTCTGCAGCTCCTTTCTGAAGTAGTTCTTACATGGTTATATAGGAAATGCGATGTTCATGGCTTGTAGTAACTACACAAACACCGAGCACCGTGAGAGAAGTTTTCAGCAGCTTTGTTTTGGGATATTTCACCTATGGTTATTTATCAAATGTGATAATCCTGGCGTTGTTGCACCTTACCTTCAGAGAGCAGTGTGACAGAAGCACTCTGTAGCTCCTTTCTGAAATAGTTATTACACGGTTATATAGGAAATGCGATGTTCGTGGCTTGTAGTAACTACACCATCAGCGAGCACCGTGAGAGAAGCTTTCTGCAGCTTCGTTTTGTAATAATTCATCTATGGTTATTTATCGAATGTGATAATCCTGGCGTTGTTGCACCCTACCTTCAGAGACCAGTGGGACAGAAGCACCCTGCAGCCCCTTTCTGAAATAATTCTTACACAGTTACATAGGAAATGCGATGTTCGTGGTTTGTAGTAACTACACAAACAGCGAGCACCGTGAGAGAAGCTTTCTGCAGCTTCGTTTTGGAATATTGCACCTATGGTTATTTATCAATTGTGATAATCCTGGCGTTGTTGCACCCTACCTTCAGGGAGCAGTGTGACAGAAGCACTCTGCAGCTCCTTTCTGACATAGTTCTTACATGGTCATATAGGAAATGCGATGTTCGTATCTTGTAGTAACTACACAAACAGCGAGCACTGTGAGAGAAGCTTTATGCAGCTTCGTTTTGGAATATTTCACCTATGGTTATTTATCAAATGTGATAATCCTGGCGTTGTTGCACCCTACCTTCAGAGAGCAGTGTGACAGAAGCACTCTGCAGCTCCTTTCTGAAATAGTTCTTACATGGTTATATAGGAAATGCTATGTTCTTGGCTTGTAGTAACTACACAAACAGCGAGCAACGTGAGAGAAACTTTCTACAGATTCGTTTTGGAATATTTCACCTATGGTTATTTATCAAGTGTGATAATCCTGGCGTTGTTGCACCCTACCTTCAGAGAGCAGTGTGCCAGAAGCACTCTGCAGCTCCTTTCTGACATAGTTCTTACATGGTCTAATAACCCCCCTGCGGGTCCGGGAATTAGAATAGGCCCGAGGTATTCCTGCCTGTCGTAAGAGGCGACTAAAAGGAGTCCAACCCCCTCAAGGGGGGCGTTAGCGCTTGCGTCCGGAGACGAACGGTTCCACGACCTCTATTTGCGGTCATTTCGCTTTTTCACTTCTCGCTTCTTCCTTCCTTTGGTTGGTTCCTTTCTTTGCTCTTTTCCACCTCACTGTCTTCCTTACTTTTTCCCTTGCCTTCTTCTCGTTGCCTTCTTCTCATTGCCTTCTTCTCATTGCCATCTTCTCATTGCCTTCTTCTCCTTGCCTTCTTCTCCTTGCCTTCTCTGGTCTCCGCCTCGGCGTTTGAGACAGTCTGTCCTCTCTCTCCCTCTCTCTCCTCCTTTTCCTCTTCTTCCTTCCTCCCTGTGCGTGCCTGACGGCCGACCCACGCGTTCGCACGCGTAGCCGGTGACGGGGTAACGCGTAATTCCCCGCCCTGGGTAGACATGTAATGCACGCGCGTACCCCCTGGTAAAGGCCAGGCCCGGGGAGGGGTGATTGCCTGAGCTGATACCTTCTGACCATGGCGATTGGTCCCTCCGTCTGGTTCTCGGGAGGTGTGACCTGAGGTGTAAACATTCACCTAAAGCGGGAGTGCTCTCTGAGAGGGTCCCCACAAGGAAGGAGCGCGCCATCGGAGACGCTGGCAATCATGGGGGATTCCTCCGCAATGGATTTCACTCCATCTGTCTCGACTTCTGTTCAAAAACGGAAACGTGACCAGCCATCAGTGACAAAAGTACTACCGCCTGCCCCACAGTTCCTCGTCGTTTCTCGATCTGAGGACGGAAAGAATTTTTCCTCTGTCAACCCTTTTGTTATCCAGAAGGGTGTCGATGCCATAGCCGGCTCTGTCAAATCTTGTACCAGGTTGCGTAATGGTACCTTATTACTAGAAACTGAGAGCGCCTTTCAGGCACAAAAACTGCTTCGGGCCACCCTCCTGTACACGTTCCCTGTCCGGGTGGAGGCCCACCGAACTTTGAATTCGTCTCGTGGTGTAGTCTATACTAGCTCCCTCGACGGACTGACTGACGAGGAGATTCAATCTTTCCTCTCTGAGCAGGGCGTGACGGCTGTCCATAGGGTCATGAAAAAGGTCAACAATGACCTTGTACCGACCCGGACACTTTTCTTGACCTTTGATAGTGTTAAGCTCCCATCGCGCATCAAGGCGGGCTACGAGGTTATTTCTGTTCGCCCCTATGTCCCGACACCTACGCGCTGTTACCAGTGTCAGCGTTTCAATCACACTCGACAGTCTTGTTCCAATGCGGGTAAATGTGTCACTTGTGGCAGGGATGCCCATGAGGGTGACTGTCCACTTCCGTCTCCTCGTTGTGTGAACTGTCAGGGTGACCATGCCGCATCCTACCGTGACTGTCCTGTCTATAAGGAAGAACGCTGTATCCAAGAAATTCGGGTCAAAGAGAAAGTGTCCACCTCGGCTGCTCGCAAGCTATTGGCTAGTAGGAAGCCCACGCTGCTCCCAGCGGGGAAATACAGTACTGTCCTCGCCTCTCCTCGGACTACCAGGGAGGTGGCAACCCAGACATGCGATCTGACCTTCAGCACCACGGTTGTCCGTTCGGCCAGTGCTAAGATCGCCCGGTCGACGTCTCCTCTTCCTCCCGTCACCCCTCAGACACAAGCACCTTCATCAGCTTCTGCCAAGACGAAGACCCAGAAGTCAGATGCACGGGCCTTTAAGAAGGAACCATCCCGTGCAGACTTCCTACGTACCTCGACCTCCCAGCCTTCGACCGGTACTTCCACCAAACGACCTTCCAAGAAGGCTCCTAGGAAGCACAGTTCTCCTTCTCCGCCACGGCGCATTTCTTCTCCTGCGCCACCCAGCGGTTGCTGCCCCAGGCCGTCATCTGTTTCGCCTGGCCGCACCGCTGGTAGCCGAACATCTGGCCGTTCACCGGCGGAGGAAGCCCCCCCCTCCCGGCCATCTTCCCAAGATGGCCGATGAACCTATAGACCCAATGGACGAAGACTGTCCGCCTACTGATAGCGGCGGCAGTGCTCGCTCGAAGCCAGGCCCTCCGCGGCCTTCGAGGTGACCCCTTCTTTTATCTTTCTTTTCTTACGATGGCACTTATTCACTGGAATATTCGCAGCATTCACTCCAATCGAGAGGACTTGAAGTTGCTGCTCCGCTTGCACCATCCGCTCGTCGTAGCCCTCCAGGAAACGAAGCTACGCCCACGCGATCAAATTGCCTTGGCACACTACACCTCTGTGCGTTTTGACCTACCCCTTGTGGTAGGCATCCCGGGTCATGGAGGGGTTATGTTGCTGGTCCGGGATGATATTTATTATGATCCCATCACGTTGCACACCTAACTGCAGGCAGTTGCCATCCACATTACTCTCCCCACTTTTACATTTTCCATTTGTACCGTTTACACTCCATCGTCCTCTGCCATTACCAGGGCAGACATGATGCAACTTATTGCTCAGCTACCTGCACCATTTTTGTTAACTGGAGACTTCAATGGGGCTCTCCAGCATCCTGCCCGAGGGGCTCCCTGTTCGCAGACCTTTTCAACCAGCTCAACCTTGTCTGCCTCAATACTGGCGCTCCTACTTTTCTTTTGGACACATCTCACACCTATTCCCATTTAGACCTCTCTATATGTACTCCCCAACTTGCACGCCAGTTTGAGTGGTATGCACTTTCTGATAAATATTCGAGCGACCACTTCCCGTGTGTTATCCATCTCCTGCAGCATACCCCCTCTCCATGCTCCTCTAGTTGGACCATCTTCAAGGCAGACTGGGGGCTCTTCTCTTCCAGGGCGACCTTTCAGGATCAAACCTTCACAAACTGCGATCGTCAGGTCGGACACCTCACGGAAGTCATTCTCGCTGCTGCTGAATATTCCATCCCTCACCCTACTTCTTCTCCACGTCGCGTACCGGTCCCCTGGTGGACTGCAGCATGTAGAGACGCTTTACGTGCTCGTCGACGTGCTTTACGCACCTTTAAACGCCACCCTACAGTGGCGAATTGTATCAATTATAAACGATTACGTGCTCAGTGTCGTCGTGTTATTAAAGAAAGCAAGAAAGCCAGCTGGGCTGCTTTCACAAGCACCTTCAACAGTTTTACTCCTTCTTCTGTTGTCTGGGGTAGCCTGCGCCGGCTATCTGGCACTAAGGTCCACTCACCAGTTTCTGGCTTGACGGTCACGAATGACGTCCTTGTGGCCCCTGAGGATGTCTCCAATGCCTTCAGCCGCTTTTTCGCCGAGGTTTCGAGCTCCGCTCGTTACCACCCTGCCTTCCTCCCCCGCAAACAGGCAGAGGAGGCTAGGCCACCTAACTTCCGCTATTCGAATCGTGACAGTTATAATGCCCCATTCACCATGCGGGAACTCGAAAACGCACTTGGCCGATCACGGTCCTCCGCTCCAGGGCCTGATTCTATTCATATTCAGATGCTGAAGAACCTTTCTCCTGCGGGTAAAGGTTTTCTTCTTCGTACTTACAATCGTATCTGGATTGAGGGACATGTTCCCGCATGCTGGCGCGAGTCTATTGTTGTCCCGATTCCTAAGCCGGGGAAGGACAAGCACTTGCCTTCCAGTTATCGACCCATCTCGCTTACCAGCTGTGTCTGTAAAGTGATGGAGCGAATGGTTAACTCTCGATTGGTTTGGCTGCTCGAGTCTCGACGCCTACTTACCAATGTACAATGTGGATTTCGTAGGCGCCGCTCTGCTGTCGACCATCTGGTTACCTTGTCGACCTTCATTATGAATAACTTCTTGCGGAAGCGCCCGACCGCGGCTGTGTTCTTTGATTTGGAGAAGGCTTACGACACCTGTTGGAGGGCGGGCATTCTCCGCACCATGCATACATGGGGCCTTCGCGGTCGCCTCCCTCTCTTTATTCGTTCCTTTTTAATGGATCGACAGTTTCGGGTATGTGTGGGTTCTGTCCTGTCAGACACCTTTCACCAGGAGAATGGGGTGCCACAGGACTCAGTTTTGAGCGTCGCTCTCTTCGCCATAGCGATCAATCCAATAATGGATTGCCTCCCAGCTGATGTATCAGGCTCCCTTTTCGTAGACGATTTTACCATCTATTGCAGCGCGCAGCGTACGTGTTTCCTGGAGCGCTGTCTTCAGCGTTCTCTTGACCATCTTTACTCCTGGAGTGTCGCCAATGGCTTCCGTTTTTCTGCCGAGAAGACGGTCTGTATTAACTTCTGGCGCTACAAAGAGTTTCTCCCACCGTCCTTACGACTCGGTCCCGTTGCTCTCCCATTCGTGGAGACAACAAAATTTTTAGGTCTTACATTTGACAGGAAACTTAGTTGGTCTCCACATGTGTCATATTTGGCTGCCCGTTGTACCCGTTCTCTAAATGTCCTCCGTGTTCTCAGTGGTATGTCGTGGGGAGCGGATCGAACCGTCCTGCTTCGTCTATATCGGTCGATCGTCCGCTCCAAGCTGGATTATGGGAGCTTCGTATACTCCTCTGCAGGGCCATCCATCGTACGCCGCCTCAACTCCATACAACATCGGGGTTTACGACTTGCGATCGGTGCCTTTTATACTAGTCCCGTCGAGAGTCTTCATGCTGACGCTGGTGAGTTGCCACTCACCTACCGGCGCGATATACTGCTTTGTCGGTATGCCTGTTGGCTACTGGCAATGCCCAACCACCCGTCTTATCGTTCCTTTTTTGATGACTCTCTCGACAGTCAATATAGGTTGTATGTCTCTGCCCTGCTACCCCCTGGAGTTCGCTTTCGTCGCCTCCTTCAACACCTTAATTTTTCACTCCCTGCAACCTTTCGAGTGGGCTAGAGCCACACGCCACCTTGGCTCCAGGCTCAGGTTCGCGTCCACCTTGACCTCTGCTCGCTCCCGAAGGAGGTTACCCCCGGTTCAGTCTACCGCTCCCGTTTTATCGAACCTCGCTCGAAGTTCATTAATATGACCTTCATTTATACAGATGGCTCTAAGACCAATGACGGGGTTGGGTGTTCCTTTATTGTCGGGGCACAAAGTTTCAAATACTGGCTCCATGGCCTTTGTTCGGTCTTCACAGCTGAGCTCTTTGCCCTCTACCAGGCTGTCCTTTACATCTGCCGCCACCGACATTCTGCATATGTCATCTGCTCCGATTCCCTCAGCGCAATCCAGAGCCTCAGTGATCCGTACCCGGTTCACCCTTTCGTGCACCGGATCCAACGCTCTCTTCAGCAGCTGGTGGACGTCGGTTCTCCGGTTAGCTTTATGTGGGTTCCTGGCCATGTCGGGCTCCCTGGGAACGAAGCTGCAGATGCCGCGGCCAAGGCTGCGGTCCTCCAGCCTCGGACAGCATCTTGTTGTGTCCCTTCATCAGATTGTAGCAGGGTCATTTGTCGGCACATTTTATCGCAGTGGCATGCCGATTGGGCTGCACTTACAGACAACAAACTTCGGGCCCTGAAACCTCTTCCCGTGGCTTGGACGTCCTCCTCACGCCCTTCTCGGCGGGAGGAGGTCGTTTTGGCCCGGTTACGAATTGGCCACTGCCGGTTCAGCCATCGCCATCTGCTGACGGATGCGCCGGCGCCGTTCTGCTCCTGTGGGCAGTTGCTGACGGTCTGCCATATTTTAACGGTCTGTCCAGATTTTAACACCCTGCGTCTTGATCTTGGCCTGCCTTGTACTGTAGAAGCCATTTTAGCGGATGACCCACGAGCAGCTGCTCGCGTTCTTCATTTTATCAATTTGACAACCCTCTCAAAGGACATTTGATTCTGCTGTTTTCCTTTTTTAATCCTATGCCTGTTAGTCTGTCCTTTATCGTGTTTTCCGTTTCGTTGCTGTTTTAAACTTGTGACTCGCGGTGCATTCCTCACGTAGTCTGGGCGCTAATGACCGTTGAAGTTGTGCGCCCTAAAGCCACAAAAAAAAAAAAAAAAAAAAAAAATGGTCATATGGGAAATGCGATGTTCGTGGCTTGTAGTAACTACACAAACAGCGAGCACTGTTGGAGAAGCTTTCTGCAGCCTCGTTTTGGAATATTTCACCTATGGTTATGTATCAAATGTGATAATCCTCGCGTTGTTGCACCCTACCTTCAGTGAGCAGTGTGACAGAAGCACTCTGCAGCTCCTTTCTGAAACAGTTCTTACATGATTATATAGGAAATGAGATGTTCGTAGCTTGTAGTAACTACACAAACAGCGAGCACTGTGCGAGAAGCTTTATGCAGCTTCGTTTTGGAATATTTCACCTATGGTTATTTATCAATTGTGATAATCCTGGCGTTGTTGCACCCTACCATCAGAGTGCAGTGTGACAGAAGCACTCTGCAGCTCCTTTCTGAAGAAGTTCTTACATGGTTATATAGGAAATGCGATGTTCGTGGCTTGTAGTAACTACATAAACAGCAAGCACCGTGAGAGAAGCTTTCTGCAGCTTCGTTTTGGAATATTTAACCTATGGTTATGTATCAAATGTGATAATCCTGGCGTTGTTGCACCCTACCTTCAGAGAGCAGTGGGACAGAAGCACTCTGCAGCTCCTTTCTGAAATAGTTCTTACATGGTTATATAGGAAATGCGATGTTCAAGGCTTGTAGTAACCACACAAACAGCGAGCACCGTAAGAGAAGCTTTCTGCAGGCTCATTTTGGAATATTTCACCTATGGTTATTTATCAAAGGTCATAATCCTGGCGTTGTTGCACCCTACCTTCAGAGAGCAGTGTGACAGAAGCACGCTGCAGCTCCTTTCTGAAATAGTTCTTACATGGATATATAGGAAATGCGATGTTCGTGGCTTGCAGTAACTACACAAACAGCGAGCACCGTGAGACACGTTTTCAGCAGCTTCGTTTTGGAATATTCACCTATGGTTAATTATCAAATGCGATAATCATGGCGTTGTTGCACCTTACCTTCAGGGAGCAGTGTGACAGTAGCACTCTGCAGATCCTTTCAGATCTAGTTCTTACATGGTTATATAGGTAATGCGATGATCGTGGCGTGGTAGTAACTACACAAACAGCGAGCACCGTGAGAGAAGCTTTCTGCAGCTTCGTTTTGGAAAATTTCACCTATGATTATGTATCAAATGTGACAATCCTGGCGTTGTTGCACCCTACCTTCAGAGAGCAGTGTGACAGAAGCACTCCGCAGCACTTTTCTCTTATAGTTCTTACATGGTTATATAGGAAATGCGATGATCGTGGCGTTGTAGTAACTACGCAAATAGCGTGCACTGAGAGAGAAGATTTCAGCAGCTTCGTTTTGGAATATTTCACCTATGGTTATGTATCAAATTTCATAATCCTGGCGTTGTAGCACCCTACCTTCAGAGCAGCGTGACAGTAGCACTCTGCAGCTCCTTTCTGATATAGTTATTACATGGTTATATATGAAATGCGATGTTCGTGGCTTGTAGTAACTACACAAACAGCGAGCACCGTGAGAGAAGCTTTCTGCATCTTCGTTTTGGAATATTTCACCTTTGGTTATTTATCAAATGTGATAATCCTGACGTTGTTGCACCCTACCTTCATAGAGCAGTGTGACAGAAGGTCTCTGCAGCTCCTTTCTGATATAGTTCTTACATGATTATACAGCAAATGCGATGTTCGTGGCTTATAGTAACTACACAAACAACGAGCACCGTGAGAGAAGCTTTCTGCAGCTTCGTTTTGGAATATTTCACCTATGGTTATTTATCAAATGTGATAATCCTGGCGTTGTTGCACCCTACCTTCAGAGAGCAGTGTGACAGAAGCACTCTGCAGCTCCTTCCTGATATAGTTATTACATGGTTATAAAGGAAATGCGATGTTCGTGGCTTGTAGTAAGTACACAAACAGCGAGCACCGTGAGAGAAGCTTTGTGCAGCTTCGTTTTGGAATATTTCACCTACGGTTATTTATCAAATGTGATAATCCTGGCGGTGTTGCACCCTACCTTCAGAGAGCAGTGTGACGGAAGACTCTCCAGCTCCTTTCTGAAATAGTACTTACATGGTTATATTGGAAATGCGATGTTCGTGACTTGTAGTAAGCACACAAACAGCGGGCACCGTGAGAGTAGCTTTCTGCAGCTTCGTTTTGGAATATTTCACATATGGTTATTTATCAAATGTGATAATCCTGGCGTTGTTGCACCCTACCTTCAGAGAGTAGTGTGACAGAAGCACTCTGCAGCTCATTTCTGATATCGTTCTTACATGGTTATATAGGAAATGCAATGATCGTGGTGTTGTAGTAACTACACAAACAGCAAACACCATGAGAGAAGCTTTCTGCAGCTTCGTTTTTTAATATTTCACCTATGGCTATTTATCAAATTTCATAATCCTGACGTAGTTGCACCCTACCTTCAGAGCAGCGTGACAGAAGCACTCTGCAGCTCCTTTCTGAAATAGTTCTTACATGGTTATATTGGAAATGCGATGTTCGTGACTTGTAGTAAGTACACAAACAGCGGGCACCGTGAGAGTAGCTTTCTGCAGCTTCGTTTTGGAATATTTCACCTATGGTTATTTATCAAATGTGATAATCATGGCGTTGTTGCACCTTACCTTCAGGGAGCAGTGTGACAGTAGCACTCTGCAGATCCTTTCAGATCTAGTTCTTACATGGTTATATAGGTAATGCTGAAGCGGGAACGTGTGGTATCCCCGCTTACAGTCGCTCATGTGCAGTGAACCGGCATTTATCGCCGCGCCCACGCACTATGCTCATGGGAGAGGCTTTGTGGCAATAAATGACTAATGCGGTTTCTGGACAGGACACATTTATTTTTCCTGCCGTTGCAATAAATGACAAATAATATACTTCGCTAATGTCCGCCTATATAGGCGCGTTGCACCGGCGGCACGGCTCGGTCACCGATCCCGGAGGGTGTACACTCCAGTGACGAGCCGTGGCGCGACCTCGTGGACCGAGCGAGACAAAAGGCCGCGTCACAGAATGTTCTGCTCTTGGCGCGACCGGAGGCGCCGTAACGTCCGCGAAGAAGCGAAAGACAATTTAACGGCGACTGCGTTCACGACCGCGCGTACGCATTTACGGCGGAGTCACGTTGACTCGACGCACGTGGTCCGCGGCGGAAGAACTGGGGAGACGTGTGTCGCGTCGCGTCGACTAGCTCGCACTGCTGGCAGCTTTGTTCCCGTGCGGTCCGGTGTGCGACGCACCGTTGCCGAAATTCCGCATAACGGTACAGCTGCCCCTACCTGTGTCGGCAGTGCCGTAGTTCAGCCCTTCGTGCGTTGGACGGTGCTGCCGCCACACAGATCCCCCCTTGGAGAGCGGAGCTCCGTAGCTGCGAAAACGCGGCGATCGTTCGCGTGTGTTTAAAGTTCGTGCACTGCGTGATGGCAGTGCGGCAGCTTTGGCGGGGGTCGGTCGGCGTCGGAAGGGCGGCGGCCCGTGACGTCAGCGCGCCGGTCCGGCGAGCGTGCGGTGGGCGTGTCCTCGCGCTGGCGGCTAGTGACAGCGGCAGCAGGCACTGGCTGCGACTGTCCGTAGCGATGCGCGTGAAGGCGCGCGTTGCAGGTCGTTAGTGGTGAGGTCTCGAAGGCGCTTGCGCGAGTGCGGTACCGTCGGAACTCGAACGCGGGTCCGGGAGCTACTACGGACAAGCCGGGCGGTGTGGTGCGCGATGTCCGGAGCTCGACGGAGAAGCGAATGATGTAAGCTGGCGCGGGTGCCGATCCGGCCTCAACGCCCGACGCGGCGGAGGCAAAAGACGCGAACGCGGGTCCAGGAGCTGTGACGAACGCTCGACTGGAGTTACCGGCCGAAGGCACTTGCAGCTGGAGGTCGGGTCTCTACAGCGGACGGCGGCTCGTGGGCGCCGAATTCTGACGGCGTTCGGCGGCTCAGACGCGTGATTGCCGGTTTGGGTGTCGTGGCGCGCTGGCGACGCAGCACGGCCGTTTGAATCGGACGCGGCGGCCGGCGCGCGTGACGTAGTCCGCTGGCGGCTGTGGTGGGGGCGACCGGTGCGCCTGTGGTGGGCGCGGTCCGGGCGGCCGTACCAGCTGCCTGGGCGTGGTGGAGGGAGGCGCACGTGGCGGCGCGATGACAGCAGGCTGCGGCTGTGCGTCACCGGCGGCTCCGGGTGCGGGTTCCGTCTGACCGCTGGCAGAGGGCGTGTCGTCCGTGATCAGATCTTCTGCCGGGTCGAAGAAATGCGTGGCTGATGGAGCGGGCAAGACGTAGGCTGGTTTGACGCGGTCGACTGACACTGTCGACGGCTTTCCGTTGCACTCGAGGACCAGCGTTTTGTCTCCTCGGGCGATCACGCGGTGCGGTCCACTGTAGGGCGGTCGGAGAGGTGGCCGTACTGCGTCGGTACGCAACATGACGTGCGTGCAGCGCTGCAGGTCGGCGTGGACGAATATCTTCCCGGTGCCGTGCCGCGTCGGTGCGTGCGCTCGGAGGCCGGCCATGTGACTGCGCAGACGCTCCGCCAGAGTGGGTGCCACGGCGTCGCGTGGGAGACTTGCATCTTCGACAAAATCGCCCGGGATTGTCAGAGATTGCCCGTAAACGAGGTCGGCAGGTGACGCGCCGATCTCCTCCTTCGGCGTGACTCGCAGGCCGAGCAGCACCAGTGGGAGCGCCTCTGGCCATGAGGTGTCATGGCAGGTTAGAGCGGCTTTGAGAGTCCTGTGGAACCGTTCGACCATGCCATTCGACGCCGGATGGTAGCTGGTTGTCCTGTGTAACCGGGTGCCACACAGTCTGGCGACGTGCGTGAACAACGCGCAGTCAAACTGGCGGCCGCGATCAGTTGTACGTGACTGGGACATCCGAAGCGTGCCACCCAGGTGTCGACGAATGCGGTGGCGACGGTCTCGGCTGTGACGTCCGCGACGGGCGTTGCTTCCGGCCAGCGAGTGAAGCGGTCCACCATTGTTAGGAGGTACCGCTTGCCTTGTGAGAGAGGAAGCGGGCCGACGAGGTCCACGTGGACGTGTGCAAATCGGCGTGTCGCGTCCGGGAAGATGCCCACGGGTGCGTGGGTGTGCCTCCCGACTTTGGCGCGCTGACATGACGTGCAAGTGCGCGCCCATTCGCGGCAGTCCTTCCGAAGCCCGGGCCAGACGAAACGCGCAGCCACGAGCGTCGCAGTGGTGTTGGTGCCGGGGTGTGACAGTCCGTGGACACGGTCGAAGGCACTGCGTCGGAATTTCACCGGGAGAAACGGTCGGTGCGTGCCGGTTGAGGTGTCACACCAAATCTTCCGTGCGGAGCCGGGGACAGGCACCAGCTCCAGTTGCAGGCCGCTGGAAGTGTCGTGACGGAATCGGTGTAGTTCTTCGTCACTCTCCTGTACTTGGGCCACGTCCTCAAAGTTCACAGGGGGTGAAATAACGGCACACGCTCGGGACAAACAATCGGCGACGATATTGTCTATCCCCGAAATGTGTCGAATGTCAGTCGTGAATTGCGACACGTACTCTAACTGCTGGAGTTGGCGCGGTGAACACTTAGTGTGGTTGTTCTCGAACGCGTGGGTAATGGGTTTGTGATCGGTGAAAATGATGAACTGTCGGGCTTCTATGGACGGTCGGAAGTATTTCACCGCCGCGTACACCGCAAGCAACTCTCGGTCATAAGCGCTCCAAGCACGTTGCGAATCGGAAAGCTTTTTAGAGAAAAAACCGAGAGGCTGCCAACTCCCGCCGACGCGCTGTTGTAACGCCGCGCCGATGGCGGCCTGGCTGGCGTCCACGACTACAGCTAAGTCCGCGTCATGTACCGGGTGCGCGAGCAGCGTCGCTTCCACGAGATTCCTTTTTGAGTCCGTGAAGCTCTGCTCCATTGCGTCTGTCCAATTCACGAGGGTCTTCCCTTTAGAGATAGGACCTTGTAACGCCTTAGTCAGCGGCTCTTGCACCGCTGCGGCGTTGGGCAGGTGTCGACGATAAAAGTTCAACATGCCGAGGTAGCGTCGTAATTCTTTGTGCGTCTGCGGACGCGGCATGATCTGTATTGCCTTAACTTTCTCCGGTAGCGGTGTCGATCCGGTGGGCGTAATTAAATGGCCGAGGAACTCAATTTCCGTCACGCCGAACTCGCATTTAGCGGGGTTAATGACGATGTCGGCTTCACTCAGGCGCTGAAAGATGGTCGTTAAGTGGCGGCGGTGGAGTTCGGGCGACTTGGAATACACCAAGATGTCGTCGAGGTACGCGAAGCAAAATGGCAAGCCTCGCAAGACGCCGTCCAGGAACCGCTGCCAGGTCTGGGCAGCATTCCGAAGACCGAAAGTCATAAACAGGCTTTCGAAAAGCCCAAAGGGCGTTACGATGGCTGTTTTTTCGATGTCTTCGGGCGCCACCGGAATTTGGGTGTACGCCTTTGCGCAGTCAATCTTGCTAAACACCGCGCAGCCCGCCAAGGCGTAGTTGAAGTCTTGAAGGTGTGGGACTGGGTAGCGGTCCGGCACCGTTCGCGAATTAAGGGCGCGATAGTCCCCACACGGGCGCCACGAATTGTCTTTCTTGGGCACTAAATGCAACGCCGATGACCATGGGCTGCTCGATGGTCGCACGATGCCTTGCCGCAGCATGGCCTGGAACTCTGCCTTTGCTGCTGCGAGTCTGTCCGGCGCGAGTCGACGTGGGCGACACGATGTGGGGGGTCCGGGTGTGGTTATTATGTGGTGCACCGTCGAATGTTTGATGTCTCTCGGTGCACCGGCTGGGCAGGTGAGGTCGGGGAATTGTTCCAGAATGTCAGCGTACGGTCCGGGGCACTTCACGGGTTTAACGCTGTAGTATGCAGCCTGCCGGCGCTGTCCCGCTATCTTTAACTTAGTCGTGGCGTCGATGAGCTGGCCGTTTGCGATGTCGGCTAGTAGCCCGTAGTGGCCGAGAAAGTCTGCGCCCAGGATCGGCTCATTGACGTCGGCCACGGTAAAAGTCCACGAGAACGTGCGCCGTAGGCCTATATCTATATTGCGGCTGTGTGTGCCGTAAGTTTTAATAGTGGAGTTGTTCGCCGCTGTAAGGCAGAGTGCCTCGGCCCGCCTGCGGTCTCGTAACATAGAACGGGGGAAGATCGAGAGGTCCGAACCCGTGTCGACGAGGTACCTCACGCCTGCCCCCCGTTCCGCAACAAACAGACGCTTCGATATCATATTGCAGCCGGGTGCGCCTAGGTCCGGTCGCAGCTGGCGTTTGGGTGCGAGCAAGGAGCGCGGCACCTGGTTGCTTCGTTGCCGAAGCGGGCGTGGTACCAGCAGTAGCCGCTTTGTGCGTGGTGTGACGTCGGCGGGGTACCGTTGGAGCGGCTGTTGCTGCGTTGCCGGCTGCGCGAGCCCTGCCGCCTGTCGCCCGGTCTGCTGCCGCTGCGGCGCGTGTTGCCCTCTTGCTGCGAGCGCGCCAACCGGTCGACTTGCGTCGAGAGAGCTGCCACCTGTGCAGTCAAGTTTTGCACTAGCTGGTGCAGGTCGGCATCCGATGCGTGTGCGGGAGGCGCTGGCCGCCACGGAGGTGGGGGGACGGAGTCGTAAGCTGCTGCAGCCGCGGTGCTAGGCGCCGTTGTCAGCGCGTCGTGCACCCTGTCGGCCAAGTTAGCGACGGCGTCCAGCTGCATCTCCGTCTGTGCGGCTATCACTGCCTGCACCTGAGCTGGGAGGCTGCGCACCCAGATAGTGCGCAACAGCGAATCTGGCACCATATCGGACTGCGCGAGGCTCCGCAAGTGGCGCAGGAATTGCGAGGGCCTCCGATCGCCGCATTCCTCTTGCCGCAGCAGTTGGTGCACACGCTGTTCCTCTGACGACGAAATCCGCCGGATCAGCTCTTCCTTGAGCCGTTTGTAGCTCGACTGCGTCGGTGGGGCGGTGATTATATCCCGCACTTCGGCCGCATAGTTCTGGTCCAGCTGGCTCACCACGTGCCCAAATTTCGCCAGGTCGCAGGTCACGTGGTTGCTCATAAATACCGCCTCAACCTGGCTGAACCACATCACGGGGTTGCGCGGCCAAAAGGGAGGCAGCCTGATCAATGCCCGTCCAGCGCTTGTCGGCGTTCCGGCGGTCGTAGGAGGCGTCGGTGTGGCGGGGATTTGCGCGCCAACATTGTCCTGAGCTGTCTGCGGCTGCGCGGCGTCCGCGCGTGTAGTCCGTGCATGTAGCTCATTCTCTAGCCTCGTGTTGCGTGCGAGCAGTTCTTCGACGGTCTTTCGCAACTCCTCTAGTGTCGCCATCTTAGTTCAGAGTCGAATCCTCGTACAAGAGGAAAGCACACAGTGAAAATAACACAAGGGAAACACACGAAAAGAAAAAAATAACACTAAGCAGTCCGCGATCAAAATATACGCACACAAAAACAATACAAAAAAAGTTAGTTAAAAAAAAATTACTACGGAGCACTGTTCGGCGCGGGCGTATGCGCGCAAGCCTACTCGCGGTTCCACGTCTCTCGTACCGACGAACGTTTGTCACCACGTGTTTTTTTAGCCTCAGATCACGTCGGGGTCACCAGTGAAGCGGGAACGTGTGGTATCCCCGCTTACAGTCGCTCATGTGCAGTGAACCGGCATTTATCGCCGCGCCCACGCACTATGCTCATGGGAGAGGCTTTGTGGCAATAAATGACTAAAGCGGTTTCTGGACAGGACACATTTTATTTTTCCTGCCATTACAATAAATGACAAATAATATACTTCGCTAATGTCCGCCTATATAGGCGCGTTGCACTGGCGGCACGGCTCGGTCACCGATCCCGGAGGGTGTACACTCCAGTGACGAGCCGTGGCGCGACCGCGTGGACCGAGCGAGACAAAAGGCCGCGTCACAGAATGTTCTGCTCTTGTCGCGACCGGAGGCGCCGTAACGTCCGCGAAGAAGCGAAAGACAATTTAACGGCGACTGCGTTTACGACCGCGCGTACGCATTTACGGCGGAGTCACGTTGACTCGACGGACGTGGTCCGCGGCGGAAGAACTGGGGAGACGTGTGTCGCGTCGCGTCGACTAGCTCGAACTGGTGGCAGCTTTGTTCCCGTGCGGTCCGGTGTGCGACGCACCGTTGCCGAAATTCCGCATAACGGTACAGCTGCCCCTACCTGTGTCGGCAGTGCCATAGTTCAGCCCCTCGTGCGTTGGACGGTGCTGCCGCCACAATGCGATGATCGTAGCGTTGTAGTAACTACACAAACAGCGAGCACCGTGAGAGAAGCTTTCTGCAGCTTCGTTTAGGAATATGTCACCTATGGTTATTTATCAAGTGTGATAATCCTGGCGTTGTTGCACCCTACCTTCAGAGAGCAGTGGGACAGAAGCACTCTGCAGCTCCTTTCTAAAATAGTTCTTACACGGTTATATAGGAAATGCGATGTTCGTGGCTTGTAGTAACTACACAAACAGCGAGCACCGAAAAAGGAGCTTTCTGCTGCTTCGCTTTGGAATAATTCACCTATGCTTATTTATCAAATGTGATAATCCTGGCGTTGTTGCACCCTACCTTCAGGGAGTAGTGTGACAGAAGCACTCTGCAGCTCATTTCTGAAATCGTTCGTACATGGTTATATAGGAAATGCGATGATCCTGGCGTTGTAGTAACTACACAAACAGCAAAAACCATGAGAGAAGCTTTCTGCAGCTTCGTTTTTGAATATTTCACCTATGGTTATTTATCAAATTTCATAATCCTGGCGTTGTTGCACCCTACCTTCAGAGCAGCGTGACAGAAGCACTCTGCAGCTCCTTTCTGAAATAGTTCTTACATGGTTATATAGGAAATATGATGTTCGTGGCTTGTAGTAACTACACAAACAGCGAGCATTGTGAGACAAGCTTTCTGCAGCTTCGTTTTGGAATATTTCACCTATGGTTATTTATCAAATGTGATAATCCTGGCCTTTTTGCACCCTATCTTCAGAGAGCAGTGTGTCACAAGCACTCTGCAGCTACTTTCTGAAATAGTTCTTACGTGGTTATATCGGAAATGCGATGTTCGTGGCTTGTAGTAACTACACAAACAGCAAGCACCGTGAGAGAAGCTTTCTGCAGCTTCGTTTTGGAATATTTCACATATGGTTATTTATCAAATGTGATAATCCTGGCGTTGATGCACCCTTTCTTCAGAGAGCAGTGGGACAGATGCACTCTGCAGCTCCTTTCTGAAATAGTTCTTACATGGTTATATAGGAAATGCGATGTTCGTGGCTTGCAGTAACTACACAAACAGCGAGCACCGCGAGTGATGCTTTCTGCAGCTTCGCTTTGGAATATCTCACCAATGATTATTTATCAAATGTGATAATCCTGGCGTTGTTGCACCCTACCTTCAGAGAGCAGTGGGACAGAAGCACTCTGCAGCTCCTTTCTGAAATATTTCTTACATGGTTATATAGGAACTGCGATGTTCATGGCTTGCAGTAACTATACAAACAGCGAGCACCGTGAGAAGCTTTCTGCAGCTTCGATTTTGGATTATTTCACATATGGTTATTTACCAAATGTGATAATCCTGGCGATGTTGCACCCTACATTCAGAGGCCAGTGTGACAGAAGCACTTTGCAGCTCAAGTCTGAAATCGTTCTTACATGGTTATATAGGAAAAGCGATGCTCGTGACTTGTAGTAACTACACAAACAGCGAGCACCGTGAAAGAAGCTTTCTGCAGCTTCGTTTGTGGAATATTTCACATATGGTTATTTAACAAATGTGATAATCCTGGCGTTGTTGCACCCTACTTTCAGATAGCAGTGGGACAGAAGCACTCTGCAGCTCCTTTCCGAAATAGTTCTTACATGGTTACATAGGAAATGCGATGTTTGTGGCTTGTAGTAACTACTCATACAGCGAGCACCGTGAGAGAGGCTCTCTGCAGCTTCGATTTTGGAATATTTCACCTATGCTTATTTCTCAAATGTGATAATACTGGCGTTGTTGCACCCTACCTTCAGAGAGCAGTGTGACAGAAGCACTCTGTAGCTCCTTTCTGAAATAGTTCTTACATGGTTATATAGAAAATGTGATGTTGGTGGCTTGTAGTAACTACACAAACAGCGAGCACCGTGAGAGAAGCTTTCTGCAGCTTGGTTTTGGAATATTTCACCTGTGGTTATTTATCAAATGTGATAATCCTGGCGTTGTTGCACCCGACCTTCAGAGAGCAGTGTGACAGAAGCACTCTGTAGCTCCTTTCTGAAATAGTTCTTACATGGTTATATAGAAAATGCGATGTTCGTGACTTGTAGTAACTACACAAACAGCGAGCACCGTGAAAGAAGCTTTCTGCAGCTTCGTTTGTGGAATATTTCACATATGGTTATTTAACAAATGTGATAATCCTGGCGTTGTTGCACCCTACCTTCAGAGAGCAGTGTGACAGAAGCACTCTGCAGCTCCTTTCTCAAATAGTTCTTACATGGTTATATAGGAAATGTGATGTTCGTGGCTTGTAGTAACTACACAAACAGCGAGCTCTGTGAGAGAAGCTTTCTGCAACTTCGGTTTGGAATATTTCTACTATGGTTATTTATCAAATGTGATAATCCTGACGTTGTTGCACCTTACCTTCAGAGAGCAGTGTGACAGAAGCATTTTGCAGCTCCTTTCTGAAATAGTACTTACATGGTTGTATTGAAAATGCTATTTTCGTGGCTTGTAGTAACTACACAAACAGCGAGCAGCGTGAGAGAAGCTTTCTGCAGCTTCGTTTTGCAATATTTCACCTATGGTTATTTATCAAATGTGATAATCCTGGCGTTGTTGAACCCTACCTTCAGAGAGCAGTGTGACAGAAGCACTCTGCAGCTCTTTTCGTGGCTTGTAGTAACTACACAAACAGCGAGCAGCGTGAGAGAAGCTTTCTGCAGCTTCGTTTTGCAATATTTCACCTATGGTTATTTATCAAATGTGACAATCCTGGCGTTGTTGAACCCTACCTTCAGAGAGCAGTGTGACAGATGCACTCTGCAGCTCCTTTCTGAAGTAGTTCTTACATGGTTATATAGGAAATGCGATGTTCATGGCTTGTAGTAACTACACAGGCACCGAGCACCGTGAGAGAAGTTTTCAGCAGCTTCGTTTTGGGATATTTCACCTATGGTTATTTATCAAATGTGATAATCCTGACGTTGTTGCACCTTACCTTCAGAGAGCAGTGTGACAGAAGCACTCTGTAGCTCCTTTCTGAAATAGTTATTACACGGTTATATAGGAAATGCGATGTTCGTGGCTTGTAGTAACTACACAAACAGCGAGCACAGTGAGAAGATTTCTGCAGCTTCGTTTTGTAATAATTCATCTATGGTTATTTATCAAATGTCATAATCCTGGCGTTGTTGCACCCTACCTTCAGAGAGCAGTGTGACAGAAGCACTCTGCAGCTCCTTTCTGACATAGTTCGTACATGGTCATATAGGAAATGCGATGTTCGTGGCTTGTAGTAACTACACAAACAGCGAGCACCGTGAGAGAAGCTTTCTGAAGCCTTGATTTGGAATATTTCACGTATGGTTATGTATCAAATTTGTTAATCCTGGAGTTGCACCCTACCTTCAGAGAGCAGTGGGAGAGAAGCACTCTGCAGCTCCTTTCTGAAATAGTTCTTACATGGTAACATAGGAAATGCGATGTTCGTGGATTGTAGTAACTACACAAACAGCGAGCATCGCGAAAGGAGCTTCCTGATTCTTCTTTTTGGAATATTTCACCTATGGTTATTTATCAAATGTGATAATCCTGACGTTGTTGCACCCTACCTTCAGAGAGCAGTGGGACAGAAGCACTCTCCAGCTCCTTTCCGAAATAGTTCTTACATGGTTATATAGGAAGTGCGATGTTCGTGGCTTGTAGTAACTACACAAACAGCGAGCACCGTGAGAGAAGCTTTCTGCAGCTTCGTTTTGTAAAAATTCATCTATGGTTATTTATCAAATGTGGTAATCCTGGCGTTGTTGCTCCCTACCTTCAGAGAGCAGTGGGACAGAGGCATCCTGCAGCTCCTTTCTGAAATAATTCTTACACAGTTATATAGGAAATGCGATGTTCATGGCTAGTAGTAACTACACAAAAAGCGAGCACCGTGAGAGAAGCTTTCTGCAGCTTCGTTTTGGAATATTTCACCTATGGTTATTTATCAATTGTGATTATCCTGGCGTTGTTGCACCCTACCTTCAGAGAGCAGTGTGACAGAAGCACTCTGGAGCTCCTTTCTGAAATAGTTCTTACATGGTTATATAGGAAATGCGATGTTCGTGGCTTGTAGTATCTACACAAACAGCGAGCACCGTGAGAGAAGCTTACTGCAGCTTCGTTTTGGAATATTTCACGTATGGTTATTTATCAAATGTGATAATCCTGGAGTTTTTGCACCCTACCTTCAGAGAGCAGTGTGACAGATGCACTCTGCAGCTCCTTTCTGAAATAGTTCTTACATGGTTTTATAGGAAATTCGATGTTCGTGGCTTGTAGTAACTACACAAACAGCGAGCACCGTGAGAGAAGCTTTCTGCAGCCTCATTTTGGAACATTTCACCTATGGTTACTTATCAAATGTGATAATCCTGGCGATGTTGCACCCTACCTATGGTTATATAGGAAATGCGATGTTCATGGCTTGTAGTAACTACACAAACAGCGAGCACCGTGAGAGAAGCTTTCTGAAGCCTTGTTTTGGAATATTTCACCTATGGTTATGTATCAAAGGTGATAATCCTTGAGTTGCACCCTACCTTCAGACAGCAGCGGGACAGAAGCACTCTGCCGCTCCTTTCTGAAATAGTTCTTACATGGTTACATAGGAAATGCGATGTTCGTGGCTTGTAGTAACTACACAAACAGCGAGCACTGTGAGAGAAGCTTTATGCAGCTTCGTTTTGGAATATTTCACCTATGGTTATTTATCAAATGTAATAATCCTGGCGTTGTTGCACCCTACCTTCAGAGAGCAGTGTGACAGAAGCACTCTGCAGCTTCTTTCTGAAATAGTTCTTACATGGTTATATAGGAAATGCTATGTTCTTGGCTTGTAGTAACTACACAAACAGCGAGCAACGTGAGAGAAACTTTCTACAGATTCGTTTTGGAATATTTCACCTATGGTTATTTATCAAATGTGATAATCCTGGCGTTGTTGCACCCTACCTTCAGAGAGCAGTGTGCCAGAAGCACTCTGCAGCTCCTTTCTGACATAGTTCTTACATGGTCATATAACCCCCCTGTGGGTCCGGGGATTAGAATAGGCCCGAGGTATTCCTGCCTGTCGTAAGAGGCGACTAAAAGGAGTCCCACCTCCTCAAGGGGGGCGTTAGCGCTTGCGCCCGGAGACGAACGGTTCCACGACCTCTATTTGCGGTCATTTCGCTTTTTCACTTCTCGCTTCTTCCTTCCTTTGGTGGTTCCTTTGTTTGCTCTTTTCCACCTCACTGTCTTCCTTACTCTTTCCCTTGCCTTCTTCTCATTGCCTTCTTCTCATTGCCTTCTTCTCATTGCCTTCTTCTCCTTGCCTTCTTCTCCTTGCCTTCTCTGGTCTCCGCCTCGGCGTTTGAGACAGTCTGTCCTCTCTCTCCCTCTCTCTCCTCCTTTTCCTCTTCTTCCTTCCTCCCTGTGCGTGCCTGACGGCCGACCCACGCGTTCGCACGCGTAGCCGGTGACGGGGTAACGCGTAATTCCCCGCCCTGGGTAGACATGTAAGGCACGCGCGTACCCCCTGGTAAAGGCCAGCCCCGGGGAGGGGTGATTGCCTGAGCTGATACCTTCTGACCATGGCGATTGGTCCCTCCGTCTGGTTCTCGGGAGGTGTGACCTGAGGTGTAAACATTCACCTAATGCGGGAGTGCTCTCTGAGAGGGTCCCCACAAGGAAGGAGCGCGCCATCGGAGACGCTGGCAATCATGGGGGATTCCTCCGCAATGGATTTCACTCCATCTGTCTCGACTTCTGTTCAAAAACGGAAACGTGACCAGCCATCAGTGACAAAAGTACTACCGCCTGCCCCACAGTTCCTCGTCGTTTCTCGATCTGAGGACGGAAAGGATTTTTCCTCTGTCAACCCTTTTGTTATCCAGAAGGGTGTCGATGCCATAGCCGGCTCTGTCAAATCTTGTACCAGGTTGCGTAATGGTACCTTATTACTAGAAACTGAGAGCGCCTTTCAGGCACAAAAACTGCTTCGGGCCACACTCCTGTACACGTTCCCTGTGCGGGTGGAGGCTCACCGAACTTTGAATTCGTCTCGTGGTGTGGTCTATACTAGCTCCCTCGACGGACTGACTGACGAGGAGATTCAATCTTTCCTCTCTGAGCAGGGCGTGACGGCTGTCCATAGGGTCATGAAAAAGGTCAACAATGACCTTGTACCGACCCGGACACTTTTCTTGACCTTTGATAGTGTTAAGCTCCCATCGCGCATCAAGGCGGGCTACGAGGTTATTTCTGTTCGCCCCTATGTCCCGACACCTACGCGCTGTTACCAGTGTCAGCGTTTCAATCACACTCGACAGTCTTGTTCCAATGCGGCTAAATGTGTCACTTGTGGCAGGGATGCCCATGAGGGTGACTGTCCACTTCCGTCTCCTCGTTGTGTGAACTGTCAGGGTGACCATGCCGCATCCTACCGTGACTGTCCTGTCTATAAGGAAGAACGCTGTATCCAAGAAATTCGGGTCAAAGAGAAAGTGTCCACCTCGGCTGCTCGCAAGCTATTGGCTAGTAGGAAGCCCACGCTGCTCCCACCGGGGAAATACAGTACTGTCCTCGCCTCTCCTCGGACTACCAGGGAGGTGGCAACCCAGACATGCGATCTGACCTTCAGCACCACGGTTGTCCGTTCGGCCAGTGCTAAGATCGCCCGGTCGACGTCTCCTCTTCCTCCCGTCACCCCTCAGACACAAGCACCTTCATCAGCTTCTGCCAAGACGAAGACCCAGAAGTCAGATGCACGGGCCTTTAAGAAGGAACCATCCCGTGCAGACTTCCTACGTACCTCGACCTCCCAGCCTTCGACCGGTACTTCCACCAAACGACCTTCCAAGAAGGCTCCTAGGAAGCACAGTTCTCCTTCTCCGCCACGGCGCATTTCTTCTCCTGCGCCACCAAGCGGTTGCTGCCCCAGGCCGTCATCCGTTTCGCCTGGCCGCACCGCTGGTAGCCGAACATCTGGCCGTTCACCGGCGGAGGAAGCCCCCCCCTCCCGGCCATCTTCCCAAGATGGCCGATGAACCTATAGACCCAATGGACGAAGACTGTCCGCCTACTGATAGCGGCGGCAGTGCTCGCTCAAAGCCAGGCCCTCCGCGGCCTTCGAGGTGACCCCTTCTTTTATCTTCCTTTTCTTACGATGGCACTTATTCACTGGAATATTCGCAGCATTCACTCCAATCGAGAGGACTTGAAGTTGCTGCTCCGCTTGCACCATCCGCTCGTCGTAGCCCTCCAGGAAACGAAGCTACGCCCACGCGATCAAATTGCCTTGGCACACTACACCTCTGTGCGTTTTGACCTACCCCCTGTGGTAGGTATCCCGGCTCATGGAGGGGTTATGTTGCTGGTCCGGGATGATATTTACTATGATCCCATCACGTTGCACACCGGCCTGCAGGCAGTTGCCATCCACATTACTCGCCCCACTTTTACATTTTCCATTTGTACCGTTTACACTCCATCGTCCTTTGCCATTACCAGGGCAGACATGATGCAACTTATTGCTCAGCTACCTGCACCATTTTTGTTAACTGGAGACTTCAATGGGGCTCTCCAGCATCCTGCCCGAGGGGCTCCCTGTTCGCAGACCTTTTCAACCAGCTCAACCTTGTCTGCCTCAATACTGGCGCTCCTACTTATCTTTCGGACACATCTCACACCTATTCCCATTTAGACCTCTCTATATGTACTCCCCAACTTGCACGCCGGTTTGAGTGGTATGCACTTTCTGATACATATTCGAGCGACCACTTCCCGTGTGTTATCCATCTCCTGCAGCATACCCCCTCTCCATGCTCCTCTAGTTGGACCATCTTCAAGGCAGACTGGGGGCTCTTCTCTTCCAGGGCGACCTTTCAGGATCAAACCTTCACAAACTGCGATCGTCAGGTCGGACACCTCACGGAAGTCATTCTCGCTGCTGCTGAATATTCCATCCCCCACCCTACTTCTTCTCCACGTCGCGTACCGGTCCCCTGGTGGACTGCAGCATGTAGAGACGCTTTACGTGCTCGTCGACGTGCTTTACGCACCTTTAAACGCCACCCTTCAGTGGCGAATTGTATCAATTATAAACGATTACGTGCTCAGTGTCGTCGTGTTATTAAAGAAAGCAAGAAAGCCAGCTGGGCTGCTTTCTCAAGCACCTTCAACAGTTTTACTCCTTCTTCTGTTGTCTGGGGTAGCCTGCACCGGCTATCTGGCACTAAGGTCCACTCACCAGTTTCTGGCTTGACGGTCACGAATGACGTCCTTGTGGCCCCTGAGGATGTCTCCAATGCCTTCAGCCGCTTTTTCGCCGAGGTTTCGAGCTCCGCTCGTTACCACCCTGCCTTCCTCCCCCGCAAACAGGCAGAGGAGGCTAGGCCACCTAACTTCCGCTATTCGAATCGTGACAGTTATAATGCCCCATTCACCATGCGGGAACTCGAAAACGCACTTGGCCGATCACGGTCCTCCGCTCCAGGGCCTGATTCTATTCATATTCAGATGCTGAAGAACCTTTCTCCTGCGGGTAAAGGTTTTCTTCTTCGTACTTACAATCGTATCTGGATTGAGGGACATGTTCCCGCATGCTGGCGCGAGTCTATTGTTGTCCCGATTCCTAAGCCGGGGAAGGACAAGCACTTGCCTTCCAGTTATCGACCCATCTCGCTTACCAGCTGTGTCTGTAAAGTGATGGAGCGAATGGTTAACTCTCGATTGGTTTGGCTGCTCGAGTCTCGACGCCTACTTACCAATGTACAATGTGGATTTCGTAGGCGCCGCTCTGCTGTCGACCATCTGGTTACCTTGTCGACCTTCATTATGAATAACTTCTTGCGGAAGCGCCCGACCGCGGCTGTGTTCTTTGATTTGGAGAAGGCTTACGACACCTGTTGGAGGGCGGGCATTCTCCGCACCATGCATACATGGGGCCTTCGCGGTCGCCTCCCTCTTTTTATTCGTTCCTTTTTAATGGATCGACAGTTTCGGGTATGTGTGGGTTCTGTCCTGTCAGACACCTTTCACCAGGAGAATGGGGTGCCACAGGACTCAGTTTTGAGCGTCGCTCTCTTCGCCATAGCGATCAATCCAATAATGGATTGCCTCCCAGCTGATGTATCAGGCTCCCTTTTCGTAGACGATTTTACCATCTATTGCAGCGCGCAGCGTACGTGTTTCCTGGAGCGCTGTCTTCAGCGTTCTCTTGACCATCTTTACTCCTGGAGTGTCGCCAATGGCTTCCGTTTTTCTGCCGAGAAGACGGTCTGTATTAACTTCTGGCGCTACAAAGAGTTTCTCCCACCGTCCTTACGACTCGGTCCCGTTGCTCTCCCATTCGTGGAGACAACAAAATTTTTAGGTCTTACATTTGACAGGAAACTTAGTTGGTCTCCACATGTGTCATATTTGGCTGCCCGTTGTACCCGTTCTCTAAATGTCCTCCGTGTTCTCAGTGGTATGTCGTGGGGAGCGGATCGAACCGTCCTGCTTCGTCTATATCGGTCGATCGTCCGCTCCAAGCTGGATTATGGGAGCTTCGTATACTCCTCTGCACGGCCATCCATCTTACGCCGCCTCAACTCCATACAACATCGGGGTTTACGACTTGCGATCGGTGCCTTTTATACTAGTCCCGTCGAGAGTCTTCATGCTGACGCTGGTGAGTTGCCACTCACCTACCGGCGCGATATACTGCTTTGTCGGTATGCCTGTTGGCTACTGGCAATGCCCGACCACCCGTCTTATCGTTCCTTTTTTGATGACTCTCTCGACAGTCAATATAGGTTGTATGTCTCTGCCCTGCTACCCCCTGGAGTTCGCTTTCGTCGCCTCCTTCAACACCTTAATTTTTCACTCCCTGCAACCTTTCGAGTGGGCTAGAGCCACACGCCACCTTGGCTCCAGGCTCAGGTTCGCGTCCACCTTGACCTCTGCTCGCTCCCGAAGGAGGTTACCCCCGGTTCAGTCTACCGCTCCCGTTTTATCGAACCTCGCTCGAAGTTCATTAATATGACCTTCATTTATACAGATGGCTCTAAGACCAATGACGGGGTTGGGTGTTCCTTTATTGTCGGGGCACAAAGTTTCAAATACTGGCTCCATGGCCTTTGTTCGGTCTTCACAGCTGAGCTCTTTGCCCTCTACCAGGCTGTCCTTTACATCTGCCGCCACCGACATTCTGCATATATCATCTGCTCAGATTCCCTCAGCGCTATCCAGAGCCTCAGTGATCCGTACCCGGTTCACCCTTTCGTGCACCGGATCCAACGCTCTCTTCAGCAGCTGGTGGACGTCGGTTCTCCGGTTAGCTTTATGTGGGTTCCTGGCCATGTCGGGCTCCCTGGGAACGAAGCTGCAGATGCCGCGGCCAAGGCTGCGGTCCTCCAGCCTCGGACAGCATCTTGTTGTGTCCCTTCGTCAGATTGTAGCAGGGTCATTTGTCGGCACATTTTATCGCAGTGGCATGCCGATTGGGCTGCACTTACAGACAACAAACTTCGGGCCCTGAAACCTCTTCCGTGGCTTGGACGTCCTCCTCACGCCCTTCTCGGCGGGAGGAGGTCGTTTTGGCCCGGTTACGAATTGGCCACTGCCGGTTCAGCCATCGCCATCTGCTGACGGATGCGCTGGCGCCGTTCTGCCCCTGTGGGCAGTTGGTGACGGTCTGCCATATTTTAACGGTCTGTCCAGATTTTAACACCCTGCGTCTTGATCTTGGCCTGCCTTGTACTGTAGAAGCCATTTTAGCGGATGACCCACGAGCAGCTGCTCGCGTTCTTCATTTTATCAATTTGACAACCCTCTCAAAGGACATTTGATTCTGCTGTTTTCCTTTTTTAATCCTATGCCTGTTAGTCTGTCCTTTATCGTGTTTTCCGTTTCGTTGCTGTTTTAAACTTGTGACTCGCGGTGCATTCCTCACGTAGTCTGGGCGCTAATGACCGTTGAAGTTGTGCGCCCTAAAGCCACAAAAAAAAAAAAAAAAAAAAGAAATGGTCATATGGGAAATGCGATGTTCGTGGCTTGTAGTAACTACACAAACAGAGAGCACTGTTGGAGAAACTTTCTGCAGCCTCGTTTTGGAATATTTCACCTATGGTTATGTATCAAATGTGATAATCCTCGCGTTGTTGCACCCTACCTTCAGTGAGCAGTGTGACAGAAGCACTCTGCAGCTCCTTTCTGAAACAGTTCTTACATGATTATATAGGAAATGAGATGTTCGTAGCTTGTAGTAACTACACAAACAGCGAGCACTGTGCGAGAAGCTTTATGCAGCTTCGTTTTGGAATATTTCACCTATGGTTATTTATCAATTGCGATAATCCTGGCGTTGTTGCACCCTACCTCCAGAGTGCAGTGTGACAGAAGCACTCTGCAGCTCCTTTCTGAAGAAGTTCTTACATGGTTATATAGGAAATTCGATGTTCGTGGCTTGTAGTAACTACATAAACAGCAAGCACCGTGAGAGAAGCTTTCTGCAGCTTCGTATTGGAATATTTAACCTATGGTTATGTATCAAATGTGATAATCCTGGCGTTGTTGCACCCTACCTTCAGAGAGCAGTGGGACAGAAGCACTCTGCAGCTCCTTTCTGAAATAGTTCTTACATGGTTATATAGGAAATGCGATGTTCAAGGCTTGTAGTAACCACACAAACAGCGAGCACCGTAAGAGAAGCTTTCTGCAGGCTCATTTTGGAATATTTCACCTATGGTTATTTATCAAAGGTCATAATCCTGGCGTTGTTGCACCCTACCTTCAGAGACCAGTGTGACAGAAGCACGCTGCAGCTCCTTTCTGAAATAGTACTTACATGGATATATAGGAAATGCGATGTTCGTGGCTTGCAGTAACTACACAAACAGCGAGCACCGTGAGACACGTTTTCAGCAGCTTCGTTTTGGAATATTCACCTATGGTTAATTATCAAATGCGATAATCATGGCGTTGTTGCACCTTACCTTCAGGGAGCAGTGTGACAGTAGCACTCTGCAGATCCTTTCAGATCTAGTTCTTACATGGGTATATAGGTAATGCGATGATCGTGGCGTGGTAGTAACTACACAAACAGCGAGCACCGTGAGAGAAGCTTTCTGCATCTTCGTTTTGGAATATTTCATCCATGGTTAATTATCAAATGGGATAATCCTGGCGTTGTTGCACCCTACCTTCAGAGAGCAGTGTGACAGAAGCACTCTGCAGCTCCTTTCTGAAATAGTTCTTACATGGTGATATAGGAAATGCGTTGTTCGTGGCTTGTAGTAACTACACAAACAGCGAGCACCGTGAGAGAAGCTTTCTGCAGCTTCGTTTTGGAATATTTCACCTATGGTTATTTATCAAATGTGATAATCCTGGCGTTGTTGCACCCTACGTTCAGAGAGCAGTGAAACAGAAGCACTCTGCAGTTCCTCTCTGAAATAGTTCTTACATGGTTATATAGGAAATGCGAAGTTTGTGGCTTGTAGTAACTACACAAACAGCGAGCACTGTGAGAGAAGCTTTCTGCAGCTTTGTTTTTCGAATACTTTACCTATGGTTATTTATCAAATGTGATAACACTGGCGTTGTTTCACCCTACCTTCAGAGAGCAGTGAGGCAGAAGCACTCTGCAGCTCCTTTATGAAATAGTTCATATATGGTTATATATTAAATGCGATGTTCGTGGCTTGTAGTAACTAAACAAACAGCGAGCACCGGAGAGAAGCTTTCTGCAGTTTTGTTTTGGAATATTTCTCCTATTATTATTTATCAAATGTGATAATCCTGGCGTTGTTGCACCCTACGTTCAGAGAGCACTGGGACAGAAGCACTCTGCAGCTCCTATCTGAAATAGTTCTTACATGGTTATATAGGAAATGCGATGGTCGTGGCTTGTGGCAACTACACAAACAGCGTGCACCGTGAAAGAAGATTTCTGCAGCTTCTGTTTGGAATATTTCACCTATGGTTATTTATCAAATGAGATAATCCTGGCGTTGTTGCACCCTACCTTCAGAGAGCAGTGTGACAGATGCACTCTGCAACTCCTTTCGGAAATAATTCTTACATGGTTATATAGGAAATGCGATGTTCGTGGCTTGTAGTAACTACACAAACAGCGAGTACTGTGAGAGAAGCTTTCTGCAGCTTCGTTTTGTAATATTTCACCAATGCTTATTTATCACATGTGATAATCCTGACGTTGTTGCACCCTACGTTCAGAGAGCAGTGGGACAGAAGCACTCTGCAGCTCCTTTCTGAAATAGATCTTACATGGTTATATAGGAAATGCGATGTTCGTGGCTTGTAGTAACTACACAAACAGCGAGCACCGTGAGCGAAGCATTCTGCAGCCTCGTTTTGGAATATTTCACCTATGGTTATTTATCAAATGTGATAATCCTGGCGTTGTTGCACCATACCTTCAGAGAGCAGTGTGACAGAAGCACTCTGCAGCTCCTTTCTGAAATAGTTCTTACATGGTTATATAGGAAATGCGATGTTTGTGGCTTGTAGTAACTACACAAACAGCGAGCACCATAAAAGAAGCTTTCTGCAGCTTCGTTTTGGAATATTTCGCCTACGGTTATTTATGTAATGTGATAATCATGGCGTTGTTGCACCCTACCTTCAGAGAGCAGTGTGACTGGAGCACTCTGCAGCTCCTTTCTGAAATAGTTCTTACATCGTTATATAGGAAATGCGATGTTCGTGGCTTGTAGTAACTACACAAACAGCGTGCACCGTAAGAGAAGTATCCTGCAGCTTCAATTTCGAATATTTCACCTATGGTTATTTATCAAATGAGATAATCCTGGCGTTGTTGCACCCTACCTTCCGGGAGCTGTGTGACAGATGGGCTCTGCAGCTCCTTTCTGAAATAGTTCTTACATGGTTATATAGGAAATGCGATGTTCGTGGCTTGTAGTAACTACACAAACAATGAGCACAGTGAGAGAAGTTTTCAGCAGCTTCGTTTTGGAATATTTCACCTATGGTTAACTATCAAATGTGATAATCCTGGCGTTGTTGCACCCTACCTTCTGAGAGCAGTGTGACAGAAGCACTCTGCAGCTCCTTTCTGAAATAGTTCTTACATGGTTATATAGGAAATGCGATGTTCGTGGCTTGTAGTAACTACACAAACAGCGAGTACTGTGAGAGAAGCTTTCTGCAGCTTCGTTTTGTAATATTTCACCAATGCTTATTTATCACATGTGATAATCCTGACGTTGTTGCACCCTACGTTCAGAGAGCAGTGGGACAGAAGCACTCTGCAGCTCCTTTCTGAAATAGATCTTACATGGTTATATAGGAAATGCGATGTTCGTGGCTTGTAGTAACTACACAAACAGCGAGCACCGTGAGAGAAGACTTCTGCAGCCCCGTTTTGGAATATTTCCTCTATGGTTATTTATCAAATGTGATAATCCTGGCATTGTTGCACCCTACCTTCAGAGAGCAGTGGGACCGAAGCACTCTGCAGCTCCTTTCTGAAATAGTTCTTACATGGTTATATAGGAAATGCGATGGTCATGGCTTGTGGTAACTACACAAACAGCGAGCACCGCGAGAGAAGCTTTCTGCAGCTTCGCTTTGGAATGTTTCACCTATGGTTATTTATCAAATGTGATATTCCTGGCGTTGTTGCACCCTACCTTCACAGAGCAGTGTGACAGAAGCACTCTGCAGCTCCTTTCTGAAATAGTTCTTAGATGGTTATATAGGAAATGCGATGTTCGTGGCTTGTAGTAACTACACAAACAGAGAGAACCGTGAGAGAAGCTTTCTGCAGCTTCGTTTTGGAATATTTCACCTATGGTTATTTATCAAATGTGATAATCCTGGCGTTATTTCAACCTACCTTCAGAGAGCAGTGTGACAGAAGCACTCTGCAGCTCCTTTCTGAAATAGTTCTTTCATGGTTATATAGGAAATGCGATGTTCGTGGCTTGTAGTAACTACACAAACAGCGAGCACCGTGCGAGAAGCTTTCTGCAGCTTTGTTTTTCGAATACTTTACCTATGGTTATTTATCAAATATGATAATACTGGCGTTGTTTCACCCTACCTTCAGAGAGCAGTGAGGCAGAAGCACTCTGCAGCTCCCTTATGAAATAGTTCATATATGGTTATATATTAAATGAGATGTTCGTGGCTTGTAGTAACTACACAAACAGCGAGCACCGGAGAGAAGCTTGCTGCAGTTTTGTTTTGGAATATTTCTCCTATTATTATTTATCAAATGAGATAATCCTGGCGTTGTTGCACCCTACGTTCAGAGAGCAGTGGGACAGAAGCACTCTGCAGCTCCTAACTGAAATAGTTCTTACATGGTTATATAGGAAATGCGATGTTCGTGGCTTGTAGTAACTACACAAACAGCGAGTACCGTGAGAGAAGCTTTCTGCAGCTTCGTATTGTAATATTTCACCTATGGTTATTTATCACATGTGATAATCCTGACGTTGTTCCACCCTACGTTCAGAGAGCAGTGGAACAGAAGCACTCTGCAGGTCCTTTCTGAAATAGTTCTTACATGGTTATATAGGAAATGCGATGTTCGTGGCTTGTAGTAACTACACAAACAGCGAGCACCGTGAGAGAAGCTTTCTGCAGCCTCGTTTTGGAATATTTCACCTATGGTTAATTATCAAATGTGATAATCCTGGCGTTGTTGCACCCTACATTCAGAGAGCAGTGGCAGAGAAGCACTCTGCAGTTCCTCTCTGAAATAGTTCTTACATGGTTATATAGGAAATGCGATGTTCTTATGTCGTAGTAACTACACAAACAGCGAGCACCGTGAGAGAAACTTTCTGCAGCCTCGTTTTGGAATATTTCACCAATGGTTATTTATCAAATGTGATAATTCTGGCGTTGTTGCACCCTACGTTCAGAGAGCAGTGTGACAGAAGCACTCTGCAGCTCCTTTCTGAAATAGTTCTTACATGGTTATATAGGAAATGCGATGTTCGTGGCTTGTAGTAACTACACACACAGCGAGTACCGTGAGAGAAGCTTTCTGCAGCTTCGTTTTGGAATATTTCACCTATGGTTATTTATCAAATGTAATAATCCTGGCGTTGTTGCACCCTACCTTCAGAGATAAGTGTGACAGAAGCACTCTGTAGCTCCTTTCTGAAATAGTTCTTACAAGGTTATACAGGAAATGCGATGTTCGTGGCTGGTAGTAACTACACAAACAGCGAGCACCTTGAGAGAAGCTTTCTGCAGCTTCGTTTTGGAATATTTCACCTATGGTTATTTATCAAATGTGATAATCCTGGCGTTGTAGCACCCTACCTTCAGAGAGCAGTGTGACAGAAGCACTCCGCAGCTCCTTTCTGAAATAGTTCTTACACGGTTATATAGGAAATGCGATGTTCGTGGCTTGTAGTAACTACACAAACAGCGAGCACCGTGAGAGAAGCTTTCTGCAGCTTCGTTTTGGAATATTTCACCTATGGTTATTTATCAAATGTGATAATCCTGGAGTTGTTGCACCCTACCTTCAGAGAGCAGTGTGACAGAAGCACTCTGCAGCTCCTTTCTGAAATAGTTCTTACATGGTTAAATATGAAATGGGATGTTCGTGGCTTGTAGTAAGTACACAAACAGCGAGCACCGTGAGAGAAGCTTTATGCAGCTTTGTTTTTCGAATACTTTACCTATGGTTACTTATCAAATGTGATAATACTGGCGTTGTTGCACCCTACCTTCAGAGAGCAGTGAGGCAGAAGCACTCTGCAGCTCCTTTCTGAAATAGTTCTTACATGGTTATATAGGAAATGCGATGTTCGTGGCTTGTAGTAACTACACAAACAATGAGCACCGTGAGAGAAATTTTCAGCAGCTTCGTTTTGGAATATTTCACCTATGGTTAATTATCAAATGTGATAATCCTGGCGTTGTTGCACCCTACCTTCAGAGAGCAGTGTGACAGAAGCACTCTGCAGCTCCTTTCTGAAATAGTTCTTACATGGTTATATAGGAAGTGCGATGTTCGTGGCTTGTAGTAACTACACAAACAGAGAGCACCGGAGAGAAGCTTTCTGCAGTTTTGTTTTGGAATATTTCTCCTATTATTATTTATCAAATGAGATAATCCTGGCGCTGTTGCACCCTACGTTCAGAGAGCAGTGGGACAGAAGCACTCTGCAGCTCCTATCTGGAATAGTTCTTACATGGTTATATAGGAAATGCGATGTTCGTGGCTTGTAGTATCTACACAAACAGCGAGTACCGTGAGAGAAGCTTTCTGCAGCTTCGTATTGTAACATTTCACCTATGGTTATTTATCACATGTGATACTCCTGACGTTGTTGCACCCTACGTTCAGAGAGCAGTGGGACAGAAGCACTCTGCAGGTCCTTTCTGAAATAGTTCTTACATGGTTATATAGGAAATGCGATGTTCGTGGCTTGTAGTAACTACACAAACAGCGAGCACCGTGAGAGAAGCTTTCTGCAGCCTCGTTTTGGAATATTTCACCTATGGTTATTTATCAAATGTGATAATCCTGGCGTTGTTGCACCCTACATTCAGAGAGCAGTGGCAGAGAAGCACTCTGCAGTTCCTCTCTAAAATAGTTCTTACATGGTTATATAGGAAATGCGATGTTCTTATCTCGTAGTAACTACACAAACAGCGAGCACCGTGAGAGAAACTTTCTGCAGCCTCGATTTGGAATATTTCACCAATGGTTATTTATCAAATGTGATAATTCTGGCGTCGTTGCACCCTACGTTCAGAGAGCAGTGTGACAGAAGCACTCTGCAGCTCCTTTCTGAAATAGTTCTTACATGGTTATATAGGAAATGCGATGTTCGTGGCTTGTAGTAACTACACACACAGCGAGTACCGTGAGAGAAGCTTTCTGCAGCTTCGTTTTGGAATATTTCACCTATGGTTATTTATCAAATGTAATAATCCTGGCATTGTTGCACCCTACCTTCAGAGATAAGTGTGACAGAAGCACTCTGTAGCTCCTTTCTGAAATAGTTCTTACAAGGTTATACAGGAAATGCGATGTTCGTGGCTGGTAGTAACTACACAAACAGCGAGCACCTTGAGAGAAGCTTTCTGCAGCTTCGTTTTGGAATATTTCACCTATGGTTATTTATCAAATGTGATAATCCTGGCGTTGTAGCACCCTACCTTCAGAGAGCAGTGTGACAGAAGCACTCCGCAGCTCCTTTCTGAAATAGTTCTTACACGGTTATATAGGAAATGCGATGTTCGTGGCTTGTAGTAACTACACAAACAGCGAGCACCGTGAGAGAAGCTTTCTGCAGCTTCGTTTTGGAATATTTCACCTATGGTTATTTATCAAATGTGATAAATCTGGAGTTGTTGCACCCTACCTTCAGAGAGCAGTGTGACAGAAGCACTCTGCAGCTCCTTTCTGAAATAGTTCTTACATGGTTAAATATGAAATGGGATGTTCGTGGCTTGTAGTAAGTACACAAACAGCGAGCACCGTGAGAGAAGCTTTATGCAGCTTTGTTTTTCGAATACTTTTCCTATGGTTATTTATCAGATGTGATAATACTGGCGTTGTTGCACCCTACCTTCAGAGAGCAGTGTGACAGATGCACTCTGCAACTCCTTTCGGAAATAATTCTTACATGGTTATATAGGAAATGCGATGTTCGTGGCTTGTAGTAACTACACAAACAGCGAGTAACGTGAGAGAAGCTTTCTGCAGCTTCGTTTTGGAATATTTCACCTATGGTTATTTATCAAATGTAATAATCCTGGCGTTGTTGCACCCTACCTTCAGAGAGCAGTGTGACAGAAGCACTCTGTAGCTCCTTTCTGAAATAGTTCTTACAAGGTTATACAGGAAATGCGATGTTCGTGGCTGGTAGTAACTACACAAACAGCGAGCACCGTGAGAGAAGCTTTCTGCAGCTTCGTTTTGGAATATTTCACCTATGGTTATTTATCAAATGTGATAATCCTGGCGTTGTTGCACCCTACCTTCAGAGAGCAGTGTGACAGAAGCACTCCGCAGCTCCTTTCTGAAATAGTTCTTACATGGTTATATAGGAAATGCGATGTTCATGGCTTGTAGTAACTACACAAACAGCAAGCACCGGAGAGAAGCTTTCTGCAGTTTTCTTTTGGAATATTTCTCCTATTATTATTTATCAAATGTGATAATCCTGGCGTTGTTGCACCCTACCTTCAGAGAGCAGTGTGACAGAAGCACTCTGCAGCTCCTTTCTGAAATAGTTCTTATATGGTTATACATTAAATGCGATGTTCGTTTCTGGTAGTAACTACACAATCAGCGAGCACCGTGAGAGAAGCTTTCTGCAGCTTCGTTTTGGAATATTTCGCCCATGGTTATTTATGTAATGTGATAACCCTGGCGTTGTTGCACCCTACCTTCAGAGGGCAGTGGGACAGAAGCACTCTGCAGCTCCTTTCTGAAATTGTTCTTACATGGTTATACAGGAAATGCGATGTTCGTGGCTGGTGGTAACTACACAAACAGCGAGCACCGTGAGAGAATCTATCTGCAGCTTCGTTTTGGAATATTTCACCTATGGTTATTTATCAAATGTGATAGTCCTGGCGTTGTTGCACCCTACCTTCAGAGAGCAGTGTGACAGAAGCACTCTGCAGCTCCTTTCTGAAATAGTTCTTACACGGTTATAAAGGAAATGCGATGTTCGTGGCTTGTGGCAACTACACAAACAGCGAGCACCGTGAGAGAAGCTTTCTGGAGCTTCTGTTTGGAATATATCACCTATGGTTATTTATCAAATAAGATAATCCTGGCGTTGTTGCACACTACCTTCAGAGAGCAGTGTGACTGATGCACTCTGCAACACCTTTCGGAAATAGTTCTTACATGGTTATATAGGAAATGCGATGTTCGTGGCGTGTAGTAACTACACAAACAGCGAGTACCGTGAGAGAAGCTTTCTCCAGCTTTGTTTTGGAATATTTCACCTATGGTTATTTATCACATGTGATAATCCTGGCGTTTTTGCACCCTCCGTTCAGAGAGCAGTGGGACAGAAGCGCTCTGCAGCTCCTTTCTGAAATAGTTCTTACATGGTTATATAGGAAATGCGATGTTCGTGGCTTGTAGTAACTACACAAACAGCGAGTACCGTGAAAGAAGCTTTCTGCAGCTTCGTTTTGGAATATTTCGCCCATGGTTATTTATGTAATGTGATAACCCTGGCGTTGTTGCACCCTACCTTCAGAGGGCAGTGGGACAGAAGCACTCTGCAGCTCCTTTCTGAAATTGTTCTTACATGGTTATACAGGAAATGCGATGTTCGTGGCTGGTGGTAACTACACAAACAGCGAGTAACGTGAGAGAAGCTTTCTGCAGCTTCGTTTTGGAATATTTCACCTAAGGTTATTTATCACATGTGATAATCCTGGCGTTGTTGCACACTACCTTCAGAGAGCAGTGTGACAGATGCACTCTGCAACTCCTTTCTGAAATAGTTCTTACATGGATATATAGGAAATGCGATGTTCGTGGCTTGTAGTAACTACACAAACAGCGAGTACCGTGTGAGAAGCTTTCTGCAGCTTCGTATTGGACTATTTCACCTATGGTTATTTATCACATGTGATAATCCTGGCGTTGTTGCACACTACCTTCAGAGAGCAGTGTGACAGAAGCACTCTGCAGCTCCTTTCTGAAATAGTTCTTACATGGTTATACAGGAAATGCGATGTTCGTGGCTGGTAGTAACTACACAAACAGCGAGCACCGTGAGAGAAGCTATCTGCAGCTTCATTTTGGAATATTTCACATGTGGTTATTTATCAAATGTGATAATCCTGGCGTTGTTGCACCCTACCATCAGAGAACAGTGTGACAGAAGCACTCTGCAGCTCCTTTCTGAAATAGTTCTTACATGGTTAAATAGTAAATGCGATGTTCGTGGCTTGTGGTAACTACACAAACAGAGTGCACCGTGAGAGAAGCTTACTGCAGCTTCGTTTTGGAATATTTCACCCATGGTTATTTATCAAATGGGATAATCCTGGCGTTGTTGCACCCTACGTTGAGAGAGCAGTGGGACAATAGCACTCTGCAGTTCCTCTCTGAAATATTTCTTACATGGTTATATAGGAAATGCGATGTTCGTGGCTTGTAGTAACTACACAAACAGCGAGTACCGTGAGAAAAGCAGTGTGACAGATGCACTCTGCAACTCCTTTCTGAAATAGTTCTTACATGGTTATATAGGAAATGCGATGTTCGTGGCTTGTAGTAACTTCACAAACAGCGAGTACCGTGAGAGAAGCTTTCTGCAGCTTCGTTTTGGAATATTTCACCTGTGGTTATTTATCAAATGTGATAATCCTGGCGTTGTTGCACCCTACCATCAGAGAGCAGTGTGACAGAAGCACTCTGCAGCTCCTTTCTGAAATAGTTCTTACATGGTTATATAGGACATGCGATGTACGTGGCTTGCAGTAACTACACAAACAGCGAGCACCATGAGAGAAGCTTTCTGCAGCTTCGTTTTGGAATATTTCACCTATGGTTATTTATCGAATGAGATAATCCTGGCGTTGTTGTACCCTACCTTCAGAGAGCTGTGTGACATATGCACTCTGCAGCTCTTTTCTGAAATAGTTCTTACATGGTTATATAGGAAATGCGATGTTCGTGGCTTGTGGTAACTACACAAACAGAGTGCACCGTGGGAGAAGCTTACTGCAGCTTCGTTTTGGAATATTTCACCCATGGTTATTTATCAAATGGGATAATCCTGGCGTTGTTGCACACTACGTTCAGAGAGCAGTGGGACAATAGCACTCTGCAGTTCCTCTCTGAAATAGTTCTTACATGGTTATATAGGAAATGCGAAGTTTGTTGCTTCTAGTAACTACACAAACAGCGAGAACTGTGAGAGAAGCTTTTTGTAGCTTCGTTTTGGAATATTTCACCTATGGTTATTTACCAGATGTGATAATCCTGGCGTTGTTGCACCATACCTTCAGAGACCAGTGTGACAGAAGCACTCTGCAGCTCCTTTCTGAAATAGTTCTTACATTGTTATATAGGAAATGCGATGTGCGTGGCTTGTGGTAACTACACAAACAGCGTGCACCGTGAGAGAATCTTCTGCAGCTTCGTTTTGGAATAATTCACCCATGGTTATTTATCCAATATGATAATCCTGGCGTTGTTGCACCCTACCTTCAGAGAGCAGTGTGACAGTAGCACTCTGCAGCTCCTTTCTGAAATTGTTCTTACATGGTTATATAGGAAATGCAATGTTCGTGGCTTGTATTAACTACACAAACAGCGAGCACCGTGAGAGAAGCATTCTGCAGTTTCGTTTTGGAATATATCACCCATGGTTATTTATCAAATGTAATAATCCTGGCGTTGTTGCACCCTACCTTCAGAGAGCAATGTGACAGAAGCACTCTGCAGCTCCTTTCTGAAAGAGTTCTTACATGGTTATATAGGAAATGCGATATTCCTGGCTTGTAGTAACTACACAAATAGCGAGCACTGTGAGAGAAGCTTTCTGCAGCTTCGTTTTGGAATATTTCACCTATGGTTATTTTTCAAATGTGATCATCCTGGCATTGTTGCACCCTACCTTCAGAGAGCAGGGTGACAGAAGCACTCTGCAGCTCCTTTCTGAAATAGTTCTTACATGGTTACAAAGGAAATGCGATGTTCGTGGCTTGTAGTAACTTCACAAACAGCGATCACCGTGAGAGAAGCTTTCTGCAGCTTCGTTTTGGAATATTTCACCTATGGTTATTTATCAAATGTGATAATCCTGGCGTTGTTGCACCCTACCTTCAGAGAGCATTTTGACAGAAGCACTCTGCAGCTCCTTCCTGAAATAGTTCTTACATAGTTATATAGGAAATGCAATGTTCGTGGCTTGTAGAAAGTACACAAACAGCGAGCAACGTGAGAGAAGCTTTCTGCAGGTTCTGTGTGGAATATTCCACCTATGGTTATTTATGAAATGAGATAATCCTGTCCTTGTTGCACCCTACCTACAGAGAGCAGTGTGACAGATGCACACTGCAACTCCTTTCTGAAATAGTTCTTACATGGTTTTATAGGAAATGCGATGTTCGTGACTTGTAGTAACTACACAAACAGCGAGCACTGTGAGAGAAGCTTTCTGCAGCTTCGTTTTGGAATATTTCACCTATGGTAATTTATCAAATGTGATAATCCTGGCGTTGTTGCACCAAACCTTCAGAGAGCAGTGTGACAGTAGCACTCTGCAGCTCCTTTCTGAAATAGTTCTTACATGGTTATATAGGAAATGCGATGTTCGTGGCTTGTGGTAACTACACAAACAGCGAGCACCGTGAGAGAAGCTTTCTGCAGCTTCGTTTTGGAATATTTCACCTATGGTTATTTATCAAATGTTATAATCCTGGCGTTGTTGCACATTACCTTCGGAGAGCAGTGTGACAGAAGCACTCTGCAGCTCCTTTCTGAAATAGTTCTTACGTGGTTATATAGGAAATGCGATGTTCGTGGCTTGTAGTAACTACACAAACAGCGAGCACCGTGAGAGAAGCTTTCTGCAGCTTCGTTTTGGAATATTTCACCTATGGTTATTTATCAAATGTAATAATCCTGGCGTTGTTGCACCCTACCTTCAGAGAGCAGTGTGACAGAAGCACTCTGTAGCTCCTTTCTGAAATAGTTCTTACATGGTTATAAAGGAAATTCGATGTTCGTGGCTTGTAGTAACTTCACAAACAGCGAGCACCGTGAGAGAAGCTTTCTGCTGCTTCGTTTTGGAATATTTCACCTATGGTTATTTATCAAATGTGATAATCCTGGCGTTGTTGCACCCTACCTTCAGAGAGCATTTTGACAGAAGCAATCTGCAGCTCCTTCAAGAAATAGTTCTTACATGGTTATATAGGAAATGCAATGTTCGTGGCTTGTAGTAACTACACAAACAGCGAGCAACGTGAGAGAAGCTTTCTGCAGGTTCTGTGTGGAATATTTCACCTATGGTTATTTATGAAATGAGATAATCCTGTCGTTGTTGCACCCTACCTTCAGAGAGCAGTGTGACAGATGCACGCTGCAACTCCTTTCTGAAATAGTTCTTACATGGTTTTATAGGAAATGCGATGTTCGTGGCTTGTAGTAACTACACAAACAGCGAGCACTGTGAGAGAAGCTTTCTGCAGCTTCGTTTTGGAATATTTCACCTATGGTAATTTATCAAATGTGATAATCCTGGCGTTGTTGCACCAAACCTTCAGAGAGCAGTGTGACAGAAGCACTCTGCAGCTCCTTTCTGAAATAGTTCTTACATGGTTATATAGGAAATGCGATGTTAGTGGCCTGTAGTAACTACACAAACAGCGAGCACCGTGAGAGAAGCTTTCTGCAGCATCGTTTTGGAATATTTCACCTATGGTTATTTATCAAATATAATAATCCTGGCGTTGTTGCACCCTACCTTCAGAGAGCAGTGTGACAGAAGCACCCTGCAGCTCCTTTCTGAAATAGTTCTTACATGGTTATATAGGAAATGCGATGTTCGTGGCTTGTAGTAACTACACAAACAGCGAGCACCGTGAGAGAAGTTTTCTGCAGCTTCGTTTTGGAATACTTCACCTATTGTTATTTATCAAATGTAATAATCCTTGCGTTGTTGCACCCTACCTTCAGAGAGCAGTGTGACAGAAGCACTCTGTAGCTCCTTTCTGAAATAGTTCTTACATGGTTATACAGGAAATGCGATGTTCGTGGCTGGTAGTAACTACACAAACAGCGAGCACCGTGAGAGAAGCTTTCTGCAGCTTCGTTTTGGAATATTTCACCTATGGTTATTTATCAAATGTGATAATCCTGGCGTTGTTGCACCCTATGTTCAGAGAGCTATGGGACAGAAGCTCTCTGCAGCTCCTTTCTGAAATAGTTCTTACATGGTTATATAGGAAATGCGATGTTCGTGGCTTGTAGTAACTACACAATCAGCGAGCACCGTGAGAGATGCTTTCTGCAGCCTCGTTTTGGAATATTTCAGCTATGGTTATTTATCAAATGTGATAATTCTGGCGTTGTTGCACCCTACGTTCAGAGAGCAGTGTGACAGAAGCACTCTGCAGCTCCTTTCTGAAATAGTTCTTACATGGTTATATAGGAAATGCGATGTTCGTGGCTTGTAGTAACTACACAAACAGCGAGCACCGTGAGAGAAGCTTTCTGCAGCTTTGTTTTGGAATATTTCACCTATGGTTATTTATCAAATGTGATAATCCTGGCGATTTTGCACCCTACCTTCAGAGAGCAGTGTGACAGAAGCACTCTGCAGCTCCTTCCTGAAATAGTTCTTACATGGTTATACAGGAAATGCGATGTTCGTGGCTGGTAGTAACTACACAAACAGTGTGCACCGTGAGAGAAGCTTTCTGCAGCTTCGTTTTGGAATATATCACCTATGGATATTTATCAAATGTGATAATCCTGGCGTTGTTGCACCCTACCTTCAGAGAGCAGTGTGACAGAAGCACTCTGCAGCTCCTTTCTGAAATAGTTCTTACACGGTTATATAGGAAATGCGATGTTCGTGGCTTGTAGTACCTACACAAACAGTGAGCACCGTGAGAGAAACCTTTTGCAGCTTCGTTTTGGAATATTTCACCTATGGTTATTTACCAGATGTGATAATCCTGGCGTTGTTGCACCATACCTTCAGAGACCAGTGTGACAGAAGCACTCTGCAGCTCCTTTCTGAAATAGTTCTTACATGGTTATATAGGAAATGCGATGTGCGTGGCTTGTGGTAACTACACAAACAGCATGCACCGTGAGAGAAGCTTCTGCAGCTTCGTTTTGGAATATTTCACCCATGGTTATTTATCAAATGGGATAATCCTGGCGTTGTTGCACCCTACCTTCAGAGAGCAGTGTGACAGAAGCACTCTGCAGCTCCTTTGTGAAATAGTTCTTACATGGTTATATAGGAAATGCAATGTTCGTGGCTTGTAGTAACTACACAAACAGCGAGCACCGTGAGAGAAGCATTCTGCAGTTTCGTTTTGGAATATTTCACCTATGGTTATTTATCAAATGTAATAATCCTGGCGTTGTTGCACCCTACCTTCAGAGAGCAATGTGACAGAAGCACTCTGCAGCTCCTTTCTGAAATAGTTCTTACATGGTTATATAGGAAATGCGATATTCCTGGCTTGTAGTAACTACAGAAATAGCGAGCACTGTGAGAGAAGCTTTCTGCAGCTTCGTTTTGGAATATTTCACCTATGGTTATTTTTCAAATGTGATAATCCTGGCATTGTTGCACCCTACCTTCAGAGAGCAGTGTGACAGAAGCACTCTGCAGCTCCTTTGTGAAATAGTTCTTACATGGTTATATAGGAAATGCAATGTTCGTGGCTTGTAGTAACTACACAAACAGCGAGCACCGTGAGAGAAGCATTCTGCAGTTTCGTTTTGGAATATTTCACCTATGGTTATTTATCAAATGTAATAATCCTGGCGTTGTTGCACCCTACCTTCAGAGAGCAGGGTGACAGAAGCACTCTGCAGCTCCTTTCTGAAATAGTTCTTACATGGTTATAAAGGAAATGCGATGTTCGTGGCTTGTAGTAACTTCACAAACAGCGAGCACCGTGAGAGGAGCTTTCTGCAGCTTCGTTGTGGAATATTTCACCTATGGTTATTTATCAAATGTGATAATCCTGGCGTTGTTGCACCCTACCTTCAGAAAGCATTTTGACAGAAGCACTCTGCAGCTCCTTCCTGAAATAGTTCTTACATGGTTATATAGGAAATGCAATGTTCGTGGCTTGTAGTAACTACACAAACAGCGAGCAACGTGAGAGGAGCTTTCTGCAGCTTCTGTGTGGAATATTTCACCTATGGTTATTTATGAAATGAGATAATCCTATCGTTGTTGCACCCTACCTTCAGAGAACAGTGTGACAGATGCACGCTGCAATTCCTTTCTGAAATAGTTCTTACATGGTTTTATAGGAAATGCGATGTTCGTGGCTTGTAGTAACTACAAAAACAGCGAGCACTGTGAGAGAAGCTCTCTGCAGCTTCGTTTTGGAATATTTCACCTATGGTAATTTATTAAATGTGATAATCCTGGCGTTGTTGCACCAAACCTTCAGAGAGCAGTGTGACAGAAGCACTCCGCAGTTCCTTTCTGAAATAGTTCTTACATGGTTATATAGGAAATGCGATGTTCGTGGCTTGTAGTAACTACACAAACAGCGAGCACCGTGAGAGAAGCTTTCTGCAGCTTCGTTTTGGAATATTTCACCTTTGGTTATTTATCAAATGTAATAATCCTGGCGTTGCTGCACCCTACCTTCAGAGAGCAGTGTGACAGAAGCACTCTGCAGCTCCTTTCTGAAATAGTTCTTACATGGTTATATAGGAAATGCCATGTTCGTGGCTTGTAGTAACTACACAAACAGCGAGCTCCGTGAGAGAAGCTTTCTGCAGCTTCGTTTTGGAATATTTCACCTATGGTTATTTATCAAATGTAATAATCCTGGCGTTGTTGCACCCTACCTTCAGAGAGCAGTGTGACAGAAGCACTCTGCAGCTCCTTTCTGAAATAGTTCTTACATGGCTATACAGGAAATGCGATGTTCGTGGCTGGTAGTAACTACACAAACAGCGAGCACCGTGAGAGAAGCTATCTGCAGTTTCGTTTTGGAATATTTCACCTATGGTTATTTATCAAATGTGATATTCCTGGCGTTGTTGCACCCTACCTTCAGACAGCAGTGTGACAGAAGCACACTGCAGCTCCTTTCTGAAATAGTTCATATATGGTTATATATTAAATGCGATGATCGTGGCTTGTAGTAACTACACAAACAGCGAGCACCGGAGAGAAGCTTTCTGCAGTTTTCTTTTGGAATATTTCTCCTATTATTATTTATCAAATGTGATAATCCTGGCGTTGTTGCACCCTACGTTCTGAGAGCAGTGGGACAGAAGCACTCTGCAGCTCCTTTCTGAAATAGTTCTTACATTGTTATATAGGAAATGCGATGTTCGTGGCTTGTAGTAACTACACAAACAGCGAGCACCATGAGAGAAGCTTTCTGAAGCTTTGTTTTGGAATATTTCACCTATGGTTATTTATCAAATGGGATAATCCTGGCGATTTTGCACCCTACCTTCAGAGAACAGTGTGACAGAAGCACTCTGCAGCTCCTTTCTGAAATAGTTCTTACATGGTTATACAGGAAATGCGATGTTCGTGGCTGGTAGTAACTACACAAACAGCGAGCACCGTGAGAGAAGCTATCTGCAGCTCCGTTTTGGAATATTTCACCTATGGTTATTTATCAAATGTGATAATCCTGGCGTTGTTGCACCCTACCTTCAGAGAGCAGTGTGACAGAAGCACGCTGCAGCTCCTTTCTGAAATAGTTCTTACACCGTTATATAGGAAATGCGATGTTCGTGGCTTGTAGTAACTACACAAACAGCGAGCAGTGTGAGAGAAGCTTTCTGCAGCTTCGTTTTGGAATATTTCACCTATGGTTATTTATCAAATGTGATAATCCTGGCGTTGTTGCACCCTACCTTCAGAGAGCAGTGGGACCGAAGCACTCTGCAGCTCCTTTCTGAAATAGTTCTTACACGGTTACATAGTAATTGCGATGTTCGTGGCTTGTGGTAACTACACAAACAGCGAGCACCGTGAGAGAAGCTTTCTGAAGCCTCGTTTTGGAATATTTCACCTATGGTTATTTATCAAATGTGATAATCCTGGCGTTGTTGCACCCTACGTTCAGACAGCAGTGGGACAGAAGCACTCTGCAGTTCCTCTCTGAAATAGTTCTTACATGGTTATATAGGAAATGCGAAGTTTGTGGCTTGTAGTAACTACACAAACAGCGAGCACTGTGAGAGAAACTTTTTGCAGCTTCGTTTTGGAATATTTCACCTATGGTTATTTACCAAATGTGATTATCCAGGCGTTGTTGCACCCTACCTTCAGAAAGCAGTGTGACAGAAGCACTCTGCAGCTCCTTTCTGAAATTGTTCTTACATGGTTATATAGGAAATGCGATGTTCGTGGCTTGTAGTAACTACACAAACAGCGAGCACCGTGAGAGAAGACTTCTGCAGCCCCGATTAGGAATATTTCACCTATGGGTTTTTATCAGATGTGATAATCCTGGCGTTGTTGCACCCTACCTTCAGAGAGCAATGTGACAGAAGCACTCTGCAGCTCCTTTCTGAAATAGTTCTTACATGGTTATATAGGAAATGCGATATTCGTGGCTTGTAGTAACTGCACAAATAGCGAGCACTGTGAGAGAAGCTTTCTGCAGCTTCGTTTTGGAATATTTCACCTATGGTTATTTATCAAATGTGATAATCCTAGCATTGTTGCACCCTACCTTCAGAGAGCAGAGTGACAGAAGCACTCTGCAGCTCCTTTCTGAAATAGTTCTTACATGGTTATATAGGAAATGCGATGTTCGTGGCTTGTAGTAACTTCACAAACAGCGAGCACCGTGAGAGAAGCTTTCTGCAGCTTCGTTTTGGAATATTTCACCTATGGTTATTTATCAAATGTGATAATCCTGGCCTTGTTGCACCCAACCTTCAGAGAGCATTTTGACAGAAGCACTCTGCAGCTCCTTCCTGAAATAGTTCTTACATGGTTATATAGGAAATGCAATGTTCGTGGCTTGTAGTAACTACACAAACAGCGAGCACCGTGAGAGAAGCTTTCTGCAGCTTCTGTGTGGAATATTTCACCTATGGTTATTTATGAAATGAGATAATCCTGTCGTTGTTGCACCCTACCTTCAGAGAGCAGTGTGACAGATGCACTCTGCGACTCCTTTCTGAAATAGTTCTTACATGGTTTTATAGGAAATGCGATGTTCGTGGCTTGTAGTAACTATACAAACAGCGAGTACCGTGAGAGAAGCTTTCTGCAGCTTCGTTTTGGAATATTTCACCTATGGTTATTTATGAAATGTGATATTCCTGGCGTTGATGCACCCTACATTCAGAGAGCAGCGAGTCAGAAGCACTCTGCAGCTCCTTTCTGAAATAGTTCTTACATGGTTGTATAGGAAATGCGATGTTCGTGGCTTATAGTAACTACACAAACAGCGAGCACCGTGAGAGAAGCTTTCTGCAGCCTCGTTTTGGAATATTTCACCTATGGTTATTTATCAAATGTGATAATCCTGGCGTTGTTGCACCATACCTTCAGAGAGCAGTGTGACCGAAGCACTCTGCAGCTCCTTTCTGAAATAGTTCTTAGATGGTTATATCCGAAATGCAATGTTCGTGGCTTGTAGTAACTACTCAAACAGAGAGCACCGTGAGAGAAGCTTTCTGCAGCTTCGTTTTGGAATATTTCACCTATGGTTATTTATCAAATGTGATAATCCTGGCGTTGTTGCACCCTACGTTCAGAGAGCAGTGGGACAGAAGCACTCTGCAGTTCCTCTCTGAAGTAGTTCATACATGGTTATATAGGAAATGCGAAGGTTGTGGCTTGTAGTAACTACACAAACAGCGAGCACTGTGAGAGAAGCTTTCTGCAGCTTCGTTTTGGAATATTTCACCTATGGTTATTTATCAAATGTGATAATCCCGGCGTTGTTGCACCATACCTTCAGAGACCAGTGTGACAGAAGCACTCTGCAGCTCCTTTCTGAAATAGTTCTTACATGGTTATATAGGAAATGCGATGTTCGGGGCTTGTAGTAACTACACAAACAGCGAGCACCGTGAGAGAAGTTTTCAGCAGCTTCGTTTTGGAATATTTCACCTATGGTTATTTATCAAATGTCGTAATCCTGGCGTTGTTGCACCCTACCCTCAGAGAGCAGTGTGACAAAAGCGCTCTGCAGCTCCTTTCTGAAATAGTTCTTACACGGTTATATAGGAAAAGCGAAGTTCGTGCCTTGTAGTAACTACACAAACAGCGACCACCGTGAGAGAAGCTTTCTCAGGCATCGTTTTGTAATAATTCCCCTATGGTTATTTATCAAATGTGATAATCCTGGCATTGTTGCACCCTACCTTCAGGGAGCAGTGTGACAGAATCGCCCTGCAGCTCCTTTCTGAAATAATTCTTACACAGTTATATAGGAAATGCGATGCTCGTGACTTGTAGTAACTACACAAACAGCGAGCACCGTTAGAGAAGCTGTCTGCAGCCTCGTTTTGGAATATTTCACCTACGGTTATGTATCAAATGTGATGAACCTGGCGTTTTTGCACCCTACCTTTAGGGAGCAGTGGGACAGATACACTCTGCAGCTCCTTTCTGAAATAGTTCTTACGTGGTTATATAGGACAATGCGATGTTCGTGGCTTGTAGTAACTACACAAACAGCGAGCACCGTGAGAGAAGCTATCTGCAGCTTCGTTTTGGAATATTTCACCTATGGTTATTTATCAAATGTAATAATCCTGGCGTTGTTGCACCCTACCTTCAGAGAGCAGTGTGACAGAAGCACTCTGCAGCTCTTTTCCGAAATAGTTGTTACATGGTTATATAGGAAATGCGATGTTCCTGGCTTGTAGTTACTACACGAAAAGCGAGCACCGTGAGTGAAGTTTTCAGCAGCTTCGTTTTGGAATACTTCACTTATGGTTAATTATCAAATCTGATAATCCTGGAAATGATGCACCCTACCTTCAGAGAGCAGTGGGACAGAAACCCTCTGCAGCTCCTTTCTGAAATAGTTCTTACATGGTTATATGGGAAATGCGATGTTCGTGGCTTGTAGTAACTACACAAACAGCGAGCACCGTGAGGGAAGCTTTATGCAGCTTCGTTTTGGAATATTCCTCCTATGGTTATTTATCAAATGTGATAATGCTGGCGTTGTTGCACCCTACCTTCAGACAGCTGTGTGACAGATGCACACTGGAGCTCCTTTCTGAAATAGTTCTTACATGGTTATATATGAAATGCAATGTTCGTGGCTTGTAGTAAGTACACAAACAGCGAACACCGTGAGAGAAGCTTTCTGCTGCCTTGTTTTCCAATATTTCGCAAATGGTTATTTATCAAATGGGATAATACTGGCGTTGTTGCACCCTACCTTCAGAAAGCAGTGAGGCAGAAGCACTCTGCAGCTCCTTTATGAAATAGTTCTTATATGGTTATATATTAAATGCGATGTTCGTGGCTTGTAGTAACTACACAAACAGCGAGCACCGGAGAAAAGCTTTCTGCAGCTTTGTTTTGGAATATTTAACCTATGGTTATTTATCAAATGTGATAATCCTGGCGTTGTTGCACCCTACCTTCAGAGAGCAGTGTGACAGAAGCACTCTGCAGCTCCTTTCTGAAATAGTTCTTACATGGTTATATAGGAAATGCGATGTACGTGGCTTGTAGTAACTACACAAACAGCGAGCTTCGTGAGAGAAGCTTTCTGCAGTTTCGTTTTGGAATATTTCACCTATGGTTATTTATCAAATGTGATAATCCTGGCGTTGTTGCACCCTACCTTCAGAGAGCAGCGTGTCAGAAGCACTCTGCAGCTCCTTTCTGAAATAGTTCTTACGTGGTTATATAGGAAATGCGACGTTCGTGGCTTGTAGTAACTACACAAACAGCGAGCACCGTGAGAGAAGCTTCCTGCGGCGCGGTTTTGGAATTTTTCACCTATGGTTATTTATCAAATGTCATAATCATGGCGTTGTTGCACCCTACCTTCAGAGAGCAGTGTGACAGAAGCACTCTGCAGCTCCTTTCTGAAATAGTTCTTACATGGTTATATAGGAAATGCGATGTTCGTGGCTTGTAGTAACTACACAAACAGCGACCACCGTGAGAGAAGATTTCTGCAGCTTCGTTTTGGAATATTACACCTATGGTTATTTATCAAATGTGATAATCCTGCCGTTGTTGCACCCTACCTTCAGAGAGCAGTGTGTCAGATGCACTCTGCAGCTCCTTTCTGAAATAGTTCTTACATGATTATATAGGAAAAGCGATGTTCGTATCTTGTAGTAACTACACAAACAGCCAGCACCGTGAGAGAACACTTCTGCAGCTCCGTTTTGGAATATTTCACCTATTGATATTTATCAAATGTGATAATCCTGGCGTTGTTGCACATTACCTTCAGAGAGCAGTGTGACAGAAGCACTCTGCAGCTCCTTTCTGAAATAGTTCTTACATGGTTATATAGGAAATGCGATGTTCGTGGCTTGTAGTAACTACACAAACAGAGAGCACCGTGAGAGAAGCTTTCTGCAGCTTCGTTTTGGAATATTTCACCTATGGTAATTTTTCAAATGTGATAATCCTGGCGTTGTTGCACCCTACCTTCAGAGAGCAGGGTGACAGAAGCACTCTGCAGCTCCTTTCTGAAATAGTACTTACATGGTTACAAAGGAAATGCGATGTTCGTGGCTTGTAGTAACTTCACAAACAGCGATCACCGTGAGAGAAGCTTTCTGCAGCTTCGTTTTGGAATATTTCACCTATGGTTATTTATCAAATGTGATAATCCTGGCGTTGTTGCACCCTACCTTCAGAGAGCATTTTGACAGAAGCACTCTGCAGCTCCTTCCTGAAATAGTTCTTACATAGTTATATAGGAAATGCAATGTTCGTGGCTTGTAGAAACTACACAAACAGCGAGCAACGTGAGAGAAGCTTTCTGCAGGTTCTGTGTGGAATATTCCACCTATGGTTATTTATGAAATGAGATAATCCTGTCCTTGTTGCACCCTACCTACAGAGAGCAGTGTGACAGATGCACACTGCAACTCCTTTCTGAAATTGTTCTTACATGGTTTTATAGGAAATGCGATGTTCGTGACTTGTAGTAACTACACAAACAGCGAGCACTGTGAGAGAAGCTTTCTGCAGCTTCGTTTTGGAATATTTCACCTATGGTAATTTATCAAATGTGATAATCCTGGCGTTGTTGCACCAAACCTTCAGAGAGCAGTGTGACAGTAGCACTCTGCAGCTCCTTTCTGAAATAGTTCTTACATGGTTATATAGGAAATGCGATGTTCGTGGCTTGTAGTAACTACACAAACAGCGAGCACCGTGAGAGAAGCTATCTGCAGCTTCGTTTTGGAATATTTCACCTATGGTTATTTATCAAATGTTATAATCCTGGCGTTGTTGCACATTACCTTCGGAGAGCAGTGTGACAGAAGCACTCTGCAGCTCCTTTCTGAAATAGTTCTTACGTGGTTATATAGGAAATGCGATGTTCGTGGCTTGTAGTAACTACACAAACAGCGAGCACCGTGAGAGAAGCTTTCTGCAGCTTCGTTTTGGAATATTTCACCTATGGTTATTTATCAAATGTAATAATCCTGGCGTTGTTGCACCCTACCTTCAGAGAGCAGTGTGACAGAAGCACTCTGTAGCTCCTTTCTGAAATAGTTCTTACATGGTTATAAAGGAAATTCGATGTTCGTGGCTTGTAGTAACTTCACAAACAGCGAGCACCGTGAGAGAAGCTTTCTGCTGCTTCGTTTTGGAATATTTCACCTATGGTTATTTATCAAATGTGATAATCCTGGCGTTGTTGCACCCTACCTTCAGAGAGCATTTTGACAGAAGCAATCTGCAGCTCCTTCAAGAAATAGTTCTTACATGGTTATATAGGAAATGCAATGTTCGTGGCTTGTAGTAACTACACAAACAGCGAGCAACGTGAGAGAAGCTTTCTGCGGGTTCTGTGTGGAATATTTCACCTATGGTTATTTATGAAATGAGATAATCCTGTCGTTGTTGCACCCTACCTTCAGAGAGCAGTGTGACAGATGCACGCTGCAACTCCTTTCTGAAATAGTTCTTACATGGTTTTATAGGAAATGCGATGTTCGTGGCTTGTAGTAACTACACAAACAGCGAGCACTGTGAGAGAAGCTTTCTGCAGCTTCGTTTTGGAATATTTCACCTATGGTAATTTATCAAATGTGATAATCCTGGCGTTGTTGCACCAAACCTTCAGAGAGCAGTGTGACAGAAGCACTCTGCAGCTCCTTTCTGAAATAGTTCTTACATGGTTATATAGGAAATGCGATGTTAGTGGCCTGTAGTAACTACACAAACAGCGAGCACCGTGAGAGAAGCTTTCTGCAGCTTCGTTTTGGAATATTTCACCTATGGTTATTTATCAAATATAATAATCCTGGCGTTGTTGCACCCTACCTTCAGAGAGCAGTGTGACAGAAGCACCCTGCAGCTCCTTTCTGAAATAGTTCTTACATGGTTATATAGGAAATGCGATGTTCGTGGCTTGTAGTAACTACACAAACAGCGAGCACCGTGAGAGAAGTTTTCTGCAGCTTCGTTTTGGAATACTTCACCTATTGTTATTTATCAAATGTAATAATCCTGGCGTTGTTGCACCCTACCTTCAGAGAGCAGTGTGACAGAAGCACTCTGTAGCTCCTTTCTGAAATAGTTCTTACATGGTTATACAGGAAATGCGATGTTCGTGGCTGGTAGTAACTACACAAACAGCGAGCACCGTGAGAGAAGCTTTCTGCAGCTTCGTTTTGGAATATTTCACCTATGGTTATTTATCAAATGTGATAATCCTGGCGTTGTTGCACCCTATGTTCAGAGAGCTATGGGACAGAAGCTCTCTGCAGCTCCTTTCTGAAATAGTTCTTACATGGTTATATAGGAAATGCGATGTTCGTGGCTTGTAGTAACTACACAATCAGCGAGCACCGTGAGAGATGCTTTCTGCAGCCTCGTTTTGGAATATTTCAGCTATGGTTATTTATCAAATGTGATAATTCTGGCGTTGTTGCACCCTACGTTCAGAGAGCAGTGTGACAGAAGCACTCTGCAGCTCCTTTCTGAAATAGTTCTTACATGGTTATATAGGAAATGCGATGTTCGTGGCTTGTAGTAACTACACAAACAGCGAGCACCGTGAGAGAAGCTTTCTGCAGCTTTGTTTTGGAATATTTCACCTATGGTTATTTATCAAATGTGATAATCCTGGCGATTTTGCACCCTACCTTCAGAGAGCAGTGTGACAGAAGCACTCTGCAGCTCCTTCCTGAAATAGTTCTTACATGGTTATACAGGAAATGCGATGTTCGTGGCTGGTAGTAGCTACACAAACAGTGTGCACCGTGAGAGAAGCTTTCTGCAGCTTCGTTTTGGAATATATCACCTATGGATATTTATCAAATGTGATAATCCTGGCGTTGTTGCACCCTACCTTCAGAGAGCAGTGTGACAGAAGCACTCTGCAGCTCCTTTCTGAAATAGTTCTTACACGGTTATATAGGAAATGCGATGTTCGTGGCTTGTAGTACCTACACAAACAGTGAGCACCGTGAGAGAAGCCTTTTGCAGCTTCGTTTTGGAATATTTCACCTATGGTTATTTACCAGATGTGATAATCCTGGCGTTGTTGCACCATACCTTCAGAGACCAGTGTGACAGAAGCACTCTGCAGCTCCTTTCTGAAATAGTTCTTACATGGTTATATAGGAAATGCGATGTGCGTGGCTTGTGGTAACTACACAAACAGCATGCACCGTGAGAGAAGCTTCTGCAGCTTCGTTTTGGAATATTTCACCCATGGTTATTTATCAAATGGGATAATCCTGGCGTTGTTGCACCCTACCTTCAGAGAGCAGTGTGACAGAAGCACTCTGCAGCTCCTTTCTGAAATAGTTCTTACATGGTTATACAGGAAATGCGATGTTCGTGGCTGGTAGTAACTACACAAACAGCGAGCACCGTGAGAGAAGCTTTCTGCAGCTTCGTTTTGGAATATTTCACCTATGGTTATTTATCAAATGTGATAATCCTGGCGTTGTTGCACCCTATGTTCAGAGAGCTATGGGACAGAAGCTCTCTGCAGCTCCTTTCTGAAATAGTTCTTACATGGTTATATAGGAAATGCGATGTTCGTGGCTTGTAGTAACTACACAATCAGCGAGCACCGTGAGAGATGCTTTCTGCAGCCTCGTTTTGGAATATTTCAGCTATGGTTATTTATCAAATGTGATAATTCTGGCGTTGTTGCACCCTACGTTCAGAGAGCAGTGTGACAGAAGCACTCTGCAGCTCCTTTCTGAAATAGTTCTTACATGGTTATATAGGAAATGCGATGTTCGTGGCTTGTAGTAACTACACAAACAGCGAGCACCGTGAGAGAAGCTTTCTGCAGCTTTGTTTTGGAATATTTCACCTATGGTTATTTATCAAATGTGATAATCCTGGCGATTTTGCACCCTACCTTCAGAGAGCAGTGTGACAGAAGCACTCTGCAGCTCCTTCCTGAAATAGTTCTTACATGGTTATACAGGAAATGCGATGTTCGTGGCTGGTAGTAACTACACAAACAGTGTGCACCGTGAGAGAAGCTTTCTGCAGCTTCGTTTTGGAATATATCACCTATGGATATTTATCAAATGTGATAATCCTGGCGTTGTTGCACCCTACCTTCAGAGAGCAGTGTGACAGAAGCACTCTGCAGCTCCTTTCTGAAATAGTTCTTACACGGTTATATAGGAAATGCGATGTTCGTGGCTTGTAGTACCTACACAAACAGTGAGCACCGTGAGAGAAGCCTTTTGCAGCTTCGTTTTGGAATATTTCACCTATGGTTATTTACCAGATGTGATAATCCTGGCGTTGTTGCACCATACCTTCAGAGACCAGTGTGACAGAAGCACTCTGCAGCTCCTTTCTGAAATAGTTCTTACATGGTTATATAGGAAATGCGATGTGCGTGGCTTGTGGTAACTACACAAACAGCATGCACCGTGAGAGAAGCTTCTGCAGCTTCGTTTTGGAATATTTCACCCATGGTTATTTATCAAATGGGATAATCCTGGCGTTGTTGCACCCTACCTTCAGAGAGCAGTGTGACAGAAGCACTCTGCAGCTCCTTTGTGAAATAGTTCTTACATGGTTATATAGGAAATGCAATGTTCGTGGCTTGTAGTAACTACACAAACAGCGAGCACCATGAGAGAAGCATTCTGCAGTTTCGTTTTGGAATATTTCACCTATGGTTATTTATCAAATGTAATAATCCTGGCGTTGTTGCACCCTACCTTCAGAGAGCAATGTGACAGAAGCACTCTGCAGCTCCTTTCTGAAATAGTTCTTACATGGTTATATAGGAAATGCGATATTCCTGGCTTGTAGTAACTACAGAAATAGCGAGCACTGTGAGAGAAGCTTTCTGCAGCTTCGTTTTGGAATATTTCACCTATGGTTATTTTTCAAATGTGATAATCCTGGCATTGTTGCACCCTACCTTCAGAGAGCAGGGTGACAGAAGCACTCTGCAGCTCCTTTCTGAAATAGTTCTTACATGGTTATAAAGGAAATGCGATGTTCGTGGCTTGTAGTAACTTCACAAACAGCGAGCACCGTGAGAGGAGCTTTCTGCAGCTTCGTTGTGGAATATTTCACCTATGGTTATTTATCAAATGTGATAATCCTGGCGTTGTTGCACCCTACCTTCAGAAAGCATTTTGACAGAAGCACTCTGCAGCTCCTTAATGAAATAGTTCTTACATGGTTATATAGGAAATGCAATGTTCGTGGCTTGTAGTAACTACACAAACAGCGAGCAACGTGAGAGGAGCTTTCTGCAGCTTCTGTGTGGAATATTTCACCTATGGTTATTTATGAAATGAGATAATCCTATCGTTGTTGCACCCTACCTTCAGAGAACAGTGTGACAGATGCACGCTGCAATTCCTTTCTGAAATAGTTCTTACATGGTTTTATAGGAAATGCGATGTTCGTGGCTTGTAGTAACTACAAAAACAGCGAGCACTGTGAGAGAACCTTTTTGCAGCTTCGTTTTGGAATATTTCACCTATGGTTATTTACCAAATGTGATTATCCAGGCGTTGTTGCACCCTACCTTCAGAAAGCAGTGTGACAGAAGCACTCTGCAGCTCCTTTCTGAAATTGTTCTTACATGGCTATACAGGAAATGCGATGTTCGTGGCTGGTAGTAACTACACAAACAGCGAGCACCGTGAGAGAAGCTATCTGCAGTTTCGTTTTGGAATATTTCACCTATGGTTATTTATCAAATGTGATATTACTGGCGTTGTTGCACCCTACCTTCAGACAGCAGTGTGACAGAAGCACACTGCAGCTCCTTTCTGAAATAGTTCATATATGGTTATATATTAAATGCGATGATCGTGGCTTGTAGTAACTACACAAACAGCGAGCACCGGAGAGAAGCTTTCTGCAGTTTTCTTTTGGAATATTTCTCCTATTATTATTTATCAAATGTGATAATCCTGGCGTTGTTGCACCCTACGTTCTGAGAGCAGTGGGACAGAAGCACTCTGCAGCTCCTTTCTGAAATAGTTCTTACATTGTTATATAGGAAATGCGATGTTCGTGGCTTGTAGTAACTACACAAACAGCGAGCACCATGAGAGAAGCTTTCTGCAGCTTTGTTTTGGAATATTTCACCTATGGTTATTTATCAAATGGGATAATCCTGTCGATTTTGCACCCTACCTTCAGAGAACAGTGTGACAGAAGCACTCTGCAGCTCCTTTCTGAAATAGTTCTTACATGGTTATACAGGAAATGCGATGTTCGTGGCTGGTAGTAACTACACAAACAGCGAGCACCGTGAGAGAAGCTATCTGCAGCTCCGTTTTGGAATATTTCACCTATGGTTATTTATCAAATGTGATAATCCTGGCGTTGTTGCACCCTACCTTCAGAGAGCAGTGTGACAGAAGCACGCTGCAGCTCCTTTCTGAAATAGTTCTTACACCGTTATATAGGAAATGCGATGTTCGTGGCTTGTAGTAACTACACAAACAGCGAGCAGTGTGAGAGAAGCTTTCTGCAGCTTCGTTTTGGAATATTTCACCTATGGTTATTTATCAAATGTGATAATCCTGGCGTTGTTGCACCCTACCTTCAGAGAGCAGTGGGACCGAAGCACTCTGCAGCTCCTTTCTGAAATAGTTCTTACACGGTTACATAGTAATTGCGATGTTCGTGGCTTGTGGTAACTACACAAACAGCGAGCACCGTGAGAGAAGCTTTCTGAAGCCTCGTTTTGGAATATTTCACCTATGGTTATTTATCAAATGTGATAATCCTGGCGTTGTTGCACCCTACGTTCAGACAGCAGTGGGACAGAAGCACTCTGCAGTTCCTCTCTGAAATAGTTCTTACATGGTTATATAGGAAATGCGAAGTTTGTGGCTTGTAGTAACTACACAAACAGCGAGCACTGTGAGAGAAACTTTTTGCAGCTTCGTTTTGGAATATTTCACCTATGGTTATTTACCAAATGTGATTATCCAGGCGTTGTTGCACCCTACCTTCAGAAAGCAGTGTGACAGAAGCACTCTGCAGCTCCTTTCTGAAATTGTTCTTACATGGTTATATAGGAAATGCGATGTTCGTGGCTTGTAGTAACTACACAAACAGCGAGCACCGTGAGAGAAGACTTCTGCAGCCCCGATTTGGAATATTTCACCTATGGGTTTTTATCAGATGTGATAATCCTGGCGTTGTTGCACCCTACCTTCAGAGAGCAATGTGACAGAAGCACTCTGCAGCTCCTTTCTGAAATAGTTCTTACATGGTTATATAGGAAATGCGATATTCGTGGCTTGTAGTAACTGCACAAATAGCGAGCACTGTGAGAGAAGCTTTCTGCAGCTTCGTTTTGGAATATTTCACCTATGGTTATTTATCAAATGTGATAATCCTAGCATTGTTGCACCCTACCTTCAGAGAGCAGAGTGACAGAAGCACTCTGCAGCTCCTTTCTGAAATAGTTCTTACATGGTTATATAGGAAATGCGATGTTCGTGGCTTGTAGTAACTTCACAAACAGCGAGCACCGTGAGAGAAGCTTTCTGCAGCTTCGTTTTGGAATATTTCACCTATGGTTATTTATCAAATGTGATAATCCTGGCGTTGTTGCACCCTACCTTCAGAGAGCAGTGGGACCGAAGCACTCTGCAGCTCCTTTCTGAAATAGTTCTTAAATGGTTATTTAGAAAATGCGATGGTCGTGGCTTGTGGTAACTACACAAACAGCGAGCACCGTGAGAGAAGCTTTCTGCAGCTTCGCTTTGGAATGTTTCACCTATGGTTATTTATCAAATGTGATATTCCTGGCGTTGTTGCACCCTACCTTCAGAGAGCAGTGTGACCGAAGCACTCTGCAGCTCCTTTCTGAAATAGTTCTTAGATGGTTATATCCGAAATGCAATGTTCGTGGCTTGTAGTAACTACTCAAACAGAGAGCACCGTGAGAGAAGCTTTCTGCAGCTTCGTTTTGGAATATTTCACCTATGGTTATTTATCAAATGTGATAATCCTGGCGTTGTTGCACCCTACGTTCAGAGAGCAGTGGGACAGAAGCACTCTGCAGTTCCTCTCTGAAGTAGTTCATACATGGTTATATAGGAAATGCGAAGGTTGTGGCTTGTAGTAACTACACAAACAGCGAGCACTGTGAGAGAAGCTTTCTGCAGCTTCGTTTTGGAATATTTCACCTATGGTTATTTATCAAATGTGATAATCCTGGCGTTGTTGCACCCTACGTTCAGAGAGCAGTGGGACAGAAGCACTCTGCAGTTCCTCTCTGAAGTAGTTCATACATGGTTATATAGGAAATGCGAAGGTTGTGGCTTGTAGTAACTACACAAACAGCGAGCACTGTGAGAGAAGCTTTCTGCAGCTTCGTTTTGGAATATTTCACCTATGGTTATTTATCAAATGTGATAATCCTGGCGTTGTTGCACCATACCTTCAGAGACCAGTGTGACAGAAGCACTCTGCAGCTCTTTTCCGAAATAGTTGTTACATGGTTATATAGGAAATGCGATGTTCCTAGCTTGTAGTTACTACACGAAAAGCGAGCACCGTGAGTGAAGTTTTCAGCAGCTTCGTTTTGGAATACTTCACTTACGGTTAATTATCAAATCTGATAATCCTGGAAATGATGCACCCTACCTTCAGAGAGCAGTGGGACAGAAACCCTCTGCAGCTCCTTTCTGAAATAGTTCTTACATGGTTATATGGGAAATGCGATGTTCGTGGCTTGTAGTAACTACACAAACAGCGAGCACCGTGAGAGAAGCTTTATGCAGCTTCGTTTTGGAATATTCCTCCTATGGTTATTTATCAAATGTGATAATGCTGGCGTTGTTGCACCCTACCTTCAGACAGCTGTGTGACAGATGCACACTGGAGCTCCTTTCTGAAATAGTTCTTACATGGTTATATATGAAATGCAATGTTCGTGGCTTGTAGTAAGTACACAAACAGCGAACACCGTGAGAGAAGCTTTCTGCTGCCTTGTTTTCCAATATTTCGCAAATGGTTATTTATCAAATGGGATAATACTGGCGTTGTTGCACCCTACCTTCAGAAAGCAGTGAGGCAGAAGCACTCTGCAGCTCCTTTATGAAATAGTTCTTATATGGTTATATATTAAATGCGATGTTCGTGGCTTGTAGTAACTACACAAACAGCGAGCACCGGAGAAAAGCTTTCTGCAGCTTTGTTTTGGAATATTTAACCTATGGTTATTTATCAAATGTGATAATCCTGGCGTTGTTGCACCCTACCTTCAGAGAGCAGTGTGACAGAAGCACTCTGCAGCTCCTTTCTGAAATAGTTCTTACATGGTTATATAGGAAATGCGATGTACGTGGCTTGTAGTAACTACACAAACAGCGAGCTTCGTGAGAGAAGCTTTCTGCAGTTTCGTTTTGGAATATTTCACCTATGGTTATTTATCAAATGTGATAATCCTATCGTTGTTGCACCCTACCTTCAGAGAGCAGCGTGTCAGAAGCACTCTGCAGCTCCTTTCTGAAATAGTTCTTACGTGGTTATATAGGAAATGCGACGTTCGTGGCTTGTAGTAACTACACAAACAGCGAGCACCGTGAGAGAAGCTTCCTGCGGCGCGGTTTTGGAATTTTTCACCTATGGTTATTTATCAAATGTCATAATCATGGCGTTGTTGCACCCTACCTTCAGAGAGCAGTGTGACAGAAGCACTCTGCAGCTCCTTTCTGAAATAGTTCTTACATGGTTATATAGGAAATGCGATGTTCGTGGCTTGTAGTAACTACACAAACAGCGACCACCGTGAGAGAAGATTTCTGCAGCTTCGTTTTGGAATATTACACCTATGGTTATTTATCAAATGTGATAATCCTGCCGTTGTTGCACCCTACCTTCAGAGAGCAGTGTGTCAGATGCACTCTGCAGCTCCTTTCTGAAATAGTTCTTACATGATTATATAGGAAAAGCGATGTTCGTATCTTGTAGTAACTACACAAACAGCCAGCACCGTGAGAGAACACTTCTGCAGCTCCGTTTTGGAATATTTCACCTATTGATATTTATCAAATGTGATAATCCTGGCGTTGTTGCACCTTACCTTCAGAGAGCAGTGTGACAGAAGCACTCTGCAGCTCCTTTCTGAAATAGTTCTTACATGGTTATATAGGAAATGCGATGGTCGTGGCTTGTAGTAACTACACAAACAGAGAGCACCGTGAGAGAAGCTTTCTGCAGCTTCGTTTTGGAATATTTCACCTATGGTAATTTTTCAAATGTGATAATCCTGGCGTTGTTGCACCCTACCTTCAGAGAGCAGTGGGACTGAAGCACTCTGCAGCTCCTTTCTGAAATAGTTCTTACATGGTTATGTAGTAATTGCGATGTTCGTGGCCTGTGGTAACTACACAAACAGCGAGCACCGTGAGAGAAGCTTTCTGTAGCTTCTGTTTGGAATATTTCACCTATGGTTATATAGCAAATGAGATAATCCTGGCGTTGTTGCACCCTACGTTCAGAGAGCAGTGTGACAGATGCACTCTGCAACTCCTTTCTGTAATAGTTCTTACGTGGTTATATTCCCCCTGCGGGTCCGGGGATTAGAATAGGCCCACGGTATTCCTGCCTGTCGTAAGAGGCGACTAAAAGGAGTCCATCCCCCTCACGGGGGTAGTTCGCGCCTGCGTCCGGAGACGGACGGTTCCACGACCTATCATCGTGGTCCTTTTGGTTTTATCACTTCTCGTTTCTTCCTTCCTTTTGTTGGTTCCTTTCTTTGCTCTTCTCCACCTCACTGTCTTCCTTACTCTTTCCCTTGCCTTCTCCTTGCCTTCTCATTGCCTTTTTCTCCTTGCCTTCTCATTGCCTTTTTCTCCTTGCTTTCTCATTGCCTTCTTCTCCTTGCCTTCTCTGGTCTCCGCCTCGGCGTTTGAGACAGTCTGTCCTCTTTCTCCCTCTCTCTCTTCTTTTTCCTCTTCTTCCTTCCTTCCTGTGCGTGCCTGAAGGCCGACCCACGCGTTCGCACGCGTAGCCGGTGACGGGGTAACGCGTAAGTCCCCGCCCTGGGTAGACATGTAAGGCACGTGCGTACCCCCTGGTAAAGGCCAGGCCCGGGGAGGGGTGATTGCCTGAGCTGATACCTTCTGACCATGCCGATTGGTCCCTCCGTCTGTTTCTCGGGAGGTGTGACCTGAGGTGTAAACATTCACCTAAGGCGGGAGTGCCCTCTGAGAGGGTCCCCACAAGGAAGGAGCGCGCCATCGGAGACGCTGTTACTCATGGGGGATTCCTCCGCAATGGATTCTACTCCATCTCTTTCGACTTCGACCCAAAAAGCGGAAACGTGACCAGCCAACAGTGACAAAAGTACTACCGCCTGCCCCACAGTTCCTCGTAGTTTCTCGATCTGAGGACGGAAAGGATTTTTCCTCTGTCAACCCTTTCGTTATTCAGAAGGGCGTAGATGCCATAGCCGGATCTGTCAAATCCTGTACCAGGTTGCGTAACGGCACCTTATTACTAGAAACTGAGAATGCCTTTCAGGCACAAAAACTGCTTCGGGCCACCCTCCTGTCCACGTTCCCTGTCCGGGTGGAGGCCCACCGAACTTTGAATTCGTCTCGTGGTGTGGTCTATACTGGCTCCCTCGACGGATTGACTGACGAGGAGCTTCAATCATTCCTTGCTGAGCAGGGCGTGACGGCTGTCCATAGGGTCATGAAAAAGGTCAACAATGACCTTGTACCGACCCGGACAATTTTCTTGACCTTCGATAGTGTTAAGCTGCCATCGCGCATCAAGGCGGGCTACGAGGTTATTTCTGTTCGCCCCTATATCCCGACACCTACGCGCTGCTACCAGTGTCAGCGTTTCAATCACACTCGACAGTCTTGTTCCAATGCGGCTAAATGTGTCACCTGTGGCAGGGATGCCCATGAGGGTGACTGTCCACCTCCGTCTCCTCGTTGTGTGAACTGTCAGGGTGACCATGCCGCATCCTCCCGCGACTGTCCTGTCTATAAGGAAGAACGCTGTATCCAGGAAATTCGGGTCAAAGAGAAAGTGTCCACCTCGGCTGCTCGCAAGCTATTGGCTAGTAGGAAGCCCACGCTGCTCCCAGCGGGGAAATACAGTGCTGTCCTCGCCTCTCCTCGGACTACCCGGGAGGTAGCAACCCAGACATGCGATCTGACCTTCAGCACCACGGTCGTCCGTTCGGCCAGTGCTAAGATCGCGCGGTCGACGTCTCCTCTTCCTCCCATCACCCCACAGACACGAGCACCTTCTTCAGCTTCTGCTAAGACGAAGACACCAAAGTCAGATGCACGGGCCTTCAAGAAGGAACCATCCCGTGCAGACTTCCTCCGTAGCTCGACCTCCCAGCCTTCGACCGGTACTTCCACTACACGTCCTTCCAAAAAGGCGCATAGGAACCACAGTTCTCCTTCCCCGCCACGGCGCATTTCTTCTATTGCGCCACCCAGCGGCTGCCGCCCCAGGCCGTCATCCGTTTCGCCTGGCCGCACCGCTGGTCGCCGTACATCTGGCCGTTCACTGGCGGAAGAAGCTCCCCCTCCCGGCCATCCTCCCGAGATGGCCGATGACCCTATAGACCCAATGGACGATGACTGTCCGCCTACTGATAGCGGCGGCAGTGCTCGCTCGAAGCCAGGCCCTAAGCGGCCTTCGAGGTGACCACTTCTCTCATCTTTCTTTTCTTACGATGGCACTTATTCACTGGAATATTCGCAGCATTCGCTCCAACCGAGAGGACTTGAAGTTGCTGCTCCGCTTGCACCGTCCGCTTGTCGTAGCCCTCCAGGAAACGAAGCTACGCCCATGCGATCAAATTGCCTTGGCACACTACACCTCTGTGCGTTTTGACCTACCCCCTGTGGTAGGTATCCCAGCTCATGGAGGGGTTATGTTGCTGGTCCGGGATGATATTTACTACGATCCCATCACGTTGCACACCGGCCTGCAGGCAGTTGCCATCCGCATTACTCTCCCCACTTTTACGTTTTCCTTTTGTACCGTTTACACTCCATCGTCATCTGCCGTTACCAGGGCAGACGTGATGCAACTTATTGCTCAGCTACCTGCACCATTTTTGTTAACTGGAGACTTCAATGCCCACCATCCCCTTTGGGGCTCTCCAGCATCCTGCCCGAGGGGCTCCTTGTTAGCAGACCTTTTCAACCAGCTCGATCTTGTCTGCCTCAATACTGGCGCCCCTACTTTTCTTTCGGACACATCTCACACCTATTCCCATTTAGACCTCTCTATAAGTACTCCCCAACTTGCACGCCGGTTTGAGTGGTATGCACTTTCTGATACATATTCGAGCGACCACTTCCCGTGTGTTATCCATCTCCTGCAGCATACCCCCTCTCCGTGCTCCTCTAGTTGGGCCATCTCCAAGGCAGACTGGGGGCTCTTCTCTTCCAGGGCGACCTTTCAGGATCAAACCTTCACAAGCTGCGATCGTCAGGTCGCACACCTCACGGAAGTCATTCTCGCTCCTGCTGAATATTCCATTCCTCACTCTACTTCTTCTCCACGTCGCGTATCGGTCCCCTGGTGGACCGCAGCATGTAGAGACGCTTTACGTGCTCGTCGACGTGCTTTACGCACCTTTAAACGCCACCCTACAGTGGCGAATTGTATCAATTATAAACGATTACGTGCTCAGTGTCGTCGTACTATTAAAGAAAGCAAGAAAGCCAGCTGGGCTGCTTTCACAAGCACCTTCAACAGTTTTACTCCTTCTTCTGTTGTCTGGGGTAGTCTGCGCCGGCTATCTGGCACTAAGGTCCACTCCCCAGTTTCTGGCTTGAAGGTCGCGAATGAAGTCCTTGTGGCCCCTGAGGCTGTCTCCAATGCCTTCGGCCGCTTTTTCGCCGAGGTTTCGAACTCCGCTCATTACCACCCTGCCTTCCTCCCCCGCAAACAGGCAGAGGAGGCTAGGCCACCTGACTTCCGCTCCTCGAATTGTGAAAGTTATAATGCCCCATTCAACATGCGGGAACTCGAAACCGCACTTGGCCGATCACGGTCCTCCGCTCCAGGGCCTGATTCTATTCATATTCAGATGCTGAAGAACCTATCTCCTGCGGGTAAAGGTTTTCTTCTTCGTACATACAATCGCATCTGGATTGAGGGACATGTTCCCGCATGCTGGCGCGAGTCTATCGTTGTCCCGATTCCTAAGCCGGGGAAGGACAAGCACTTGCCTTCCAGTTATCGACCTATCTCGCTTACCAGCTGTGTCTGTAAAGTGATGGAGCGAATGGTTAACTCTCGATTGGTTTGGCTGCTCGAGTCTCGACGCCTACTTACCAATGTACAATGTGGATTTCGTAGGCGCCGCTCTGCTGTTGACCATCTGGTTACCTTGTCGACCTTCATTATGAATAACTTCTTGCGGAAGCGCCCGACCGCGGCTGTGTTCTTTGATTTGGAGAAGGCTTACGACACCTGTTGGAAGGCGGGCATCCTCCGCACCATGCATACATGGGGCCTTCGCGGTCGCCTCCCTCTTTTTATTCGTTCCTTTTTACTGGATCGACAGTTTCGGGTACGTGTGGGATCTGTCCTGTCCGACACCTTTCGCCAGGAGAATGGGGTGCCACAGGGCTCAGTTTTGAGCGTCGCTCTCTTCGCCATCGCGATCAATCCAATAATGGATTGCCTCCCAGCTGATGTATCAGGCTCCCTTTTCGTGGACGATTTTACCATCTACTGCAGCGCGCAGTGTACACGTGTCCTGGAGCGCTTTCTTCAGCGTTCTCTTGACCGTCTTTACTCCTGGAGTGTCGCCAATGGCTTCCGTTTTTCTGCCGAGAAGACGGTCTGTATTAACTTCTGGCGATACAAAGAGTTTCTCCCACCGTCCTTACGACTCGGTCCCGTTGCTCTCCCAATCGTGGAGACAATCAAATTTTTAGGCCTTACCTTTGACAGGAAACTTAGCTGGTCTCCACATGTGTCATATTTGGCCGCCCGTTGTACCCGTTCTTTAAATGTCCTCCGTGTTCTCAGTGGTATGTCGTGGGGATCGGATCGAACCGTCCTACTTCGTCTATATCGGTCGATCGTCCGCTCCAAGCTGGATTATGGGAGCTTCGTATACTCCTCTGCACGGCCATCCATCTTACGCCACCTCAACTCCATACAACATCGGGGTTTACGACTTGCGATCGGAGCATTTTATACCAGTCCCGTAGAGAGTCTTCATGCTGACGCTGGCGAATTGCCACTCACCTACCGGCGCGATATACTGCTTTGTCGGTATGCCTGTCGGCTACTGTCAATGCCCGACCATCCGTCTTATCGTTCCTTTTTTGACGACTCTCTTGACCTTCAATATGGGTTATATGTCTCTGCCTTGCTACCCCCTGGAGTTCGCTTTCGTCGCCTCCTTCAACACCTTCATTTTTCACTCCCTGCAACCTTTCGAGTGGGCGAGAGCCGCACGCCACCTTGGCTCCAGGCTCAGGTCCGTGTTCACCTCGACCTCAGCTCGCTCCCAAAAGAGGTCACCCCCGGTTCGGTCTACCACTCCCGTTTTTTGGAACTTCGTTCGAAGTTCATCGACATGACTTTAATTTATACAGATGGCTCTAAGACCAATGACGGGGTCGGGTGTTCCTTTATTGTTGGGGCACAAAGTTTCCAATACCGGCTCCATGGCCATTGTTCGGTCTTCACAGCTGAGCTCTTTGCCCTCTACCAGGCTGTTCTTTACATCTGCCGCCACCGACATTCTGCTTATGTCATCTGCTCAGATTCCCTGAGCGCCATCCAGAGCCTCAGTGATCCGTACCCGGTTCACCCTTTCGTACACCGGATCCAATTCTCTCTTCAGCAGCTGGTGGACGTCGGTACGCCGGTTAGCTTTATGTGGGTTCCTGGCCATGTCGGTATCCCTGGGAACGAAGCTGCAGATGCCGCGGCCAAGGCTGCGGTCCTCCAGCCTCGGACAGCTTCTTGTTGTGTCCCTTCGTCCGATTATAGCAGGGTTATTTGTCGGCGCGTTGTGTCGCTGTGGCTTGCCGATTGGGCTGCACTTACCGACAACAAGCTTCGGGCCTTAAAACCTCTTCCCGTGGCTTGGACGTCCTCCTCACGCCCTTCTCGGCGGGAGGAGGTCGTTTTAGCAAGGTTACGAATTGGACACTGCCGGTTCAGCCATCGCCATCTGCTGACGGCTGCGCCGGCGCCGTTCTGCCCATGTGGGCACTTGCTGACGGTTAGACACATTTTAATGTCCTGTCCAGATCTTAACACACTGCGCCTCAATCTTAACCTGCCTAATACTTTAGATGCCATTTTAGCGGATGACCCACGAGCAGCTGCTCGTGTTCATTGTTTTATCAATTTGACAAACCTCGCTAAGGACATTTGATGATGTTTTTTAGTCCTATGCCTGTCAGTCTGTCTTTTATTGTGTTTTCCCTTTTAGTTGTTGTTGTCAACTTGTGCCTCGCGGTGCATTCTTAGAGTAGTCAGGGCGCTAATGACCACTGAAGGTGTGCGCCCGAAAACCACAAAAAAAAAAAAAAAAAAAAAAAACATGGTTATATAGGAAATGCGATGTTTGTGGCTTGTAGTAACTACACAAACAGAGAGCACCGTGAGAGAAGCAAACTGCAGCTTCGTTTTGGAATATTTCACCTATGGTTATTTTTCAAATGTGATAATCCTGGCGTTGTTGCACCCTACCTTCAGAGAGCAGTGGGACTGAAGCACTCTGCAGCTCCTTTCTGAAATAGTTCTTACACGGTTATGTAGTAATTGCGATGTTCGTGGCCTGTGGTAACTACACAAACAGCGAACACCGTGAAAGAAGCTTTCTGTAGCTTCTGTTTGGAATATTTCACCTATGGTTATATATCAAATTAGATAATCCTGGCGTTGTTGCACCCAACGTTCAGAGAGCAGTGTGACAGATGCACTCTGCAACTCCTTTCTGAAATAGTTCTTACATGGTTATATTGGAAATGCGATGTTCGAGGCTTGTAGTAACTACACAAACAGCGAGCACCATGAAAGAAGCTTTCTGCAGCTTCGTTTTGGAATATTTCGCCTATGGTTATTTATGCAATGTGATAATCCTGGCGTTTTTGCACCCTACCTTCAGAGAGCAGTGGGACCGAAGCACTCTGCAGCTCCTATCTGAAATAGTTCTTAAATGGTTATATAGTAATTGCGATGGTCGTGGCTTGTGGTAACTACACAAACATCGAGCACCGTGAGAGAAGCTTTCTGCAGCTTCTGTTTGGAATATTTCACCTATGGTTCTTTATCAAGTAAGATAATCCTGGCGTTGTTGCACCCTACCTTCAGAGAGCAGTGTGACAGATGCACTCTTCAAGTCCTTTCGGAATTAGTTCTTACATGGTTATATAGGAAATGCGATGTTCGTGGCTTGTAGTAACTACACAAACAGCGAGTACCGTGAGAGAAGCTTTCTGCAGCCTCGTTTTGGAATATTTCACCTATGGTTATTTATCACATGTGATCTTCCTGGCGTTGTTGCACTCTACGATCAGAGAGCAGTGGGACAGAAGCACTCTGCAGCTCCGTTCTGAAATAGTTCTTACATGGTTATATAGGAAATGCGATGTTCGAGGCTTGTAGTAACTACACAAACAGCGAGCACCGTGAGAGAAGCTTTCTGCAGCTTCGTTTTGGAATATTTCACCTATGGTTATTTATCGAATGAGATAAACCTGGCGTTGTTGCACCCTACCATCAGAGAGCAGTGTGACAGAACCACTCTGCAGCTCCTTTCTGAAATAGTTCTTTGATGGTTATATAGGAAATGCGATGTTCTTGGCTTGTAGTAACTACACAAACAGCGACCACCGCGAGAGAAGCATCCTGCAGCCTCGTTTTGGAATATTTCACCTATGGTTATTTATCAAATGTGATAATCCTGGCGTTGTTGCACCCTACGTTCAGAGAGCAGTGGGACAGAAGCACTCTGCAGTTCCTCTCTAAAATAGTTCTTACATGTTTATATAGGAAATGCGAAGTTTGTGGCTTGTAGTAACTACACAAACAGCAAGCACTGTGAGAGAAGCTTTTTGCAGCTTCGTTTTGAAATCTTTCACCTATGGTTACTTACCAAATGTGATTATCCAGGCGTTGTTGCACCCTACCTTCAGAGAGCAGTGTGACAGAAGCACTCTGCAGCTCCTTTCTAAAATTGTTCTTACATGGTTATATAGGAAATGCGATGTTCGTGGCTTGTAGTAACTTCACAAACAGCGAGCACCGTGAGAGAAGCTTTCTGCAGCTTCGTTTTGGAGTATTTCACCTATGGTTATTTATGAAATGAGATAATCCTGTCGTTGTTGCACCCTACCTTCAGAGAGCAGTGTGACAGATGCACTCTGCAACTCCTTTCTGAAATAGTTCTTACATGGTTTTATAGGAAATGCGATGTTCGTGGCTTGTAGTAACTATACAAACAGCGAGTACCGTGAGAGAAGCTTTCTGCAGCTTCGTTTTGGAATATTTCACCTATGGTTAATTATCAAATGTGATAATCCTGGATTTGTTGTTGCACCCTACCTACAGAGAGCAGTGGGACCGAAGCACTCTGCAGCTCATTTATGAAAAAGCTCTTACATGGTTATATAGGAAATGCGATGTTCGTGCCTTTTAGAAACTACACAAACAGCGAGCACCGTGAGAGAGACTTTCTGCAGCTTCGTTTTGCAATATTTCACCTATGGTTATTTACCAAATGTGATAATCCTGGCGTTGTTGCACCCCACATTCAGAGAGCAGTGTGACAGAAGCACCCTGCAGCTCCTTTCTGAAATAGTTCTTACACGGTTGTACAGGAAATGCGATGTTCGTGGCTGGTAGTAACTACACAAACAGCGAGCACCTTGAGAGAAGCTATAAATGCGATGTTCGTGGCTGGTAGTAACTACACAAACAGCGAGCACCTTAAGGGAAGCTATCTGCAGCTTCGTTTTGGAATATTTCACCTATGGTTATTTTCCAAATGTGATAATCTTGGCGTTGTTGCACCCTACTTTCAGAGAGCAGTAGGACAGAAGCTCTCTGCAGCTCCTTTCTGAAATAGTTCTTACATGGTTATATAGGAAACGGGATGTTCTTGGCTTGTAGTAACTACACAAACAGCGAGCACCGTGGGAGAAGCTCTCGGCAGCTTCGTTTTGGAATATTTCACCTATGGTTATTTATCAAATGTGATAATTCTGGCGTTGTTGCACCTTACCTTCAGAGAGCAGTGTGACAGAAGCACTCTGCAGCTAATTTCTGAAAGAGTTCTTACACGGTTATGTATCAAATGCGATATTCGTGGCTTGTAGTAACTACACAAACAGCGAGCTTCGTGAGAGAAGCATTCTGCAGTTTCGTTTTGGAATATTTCACTTATGGTTATTTATCAAATGTGATAATCCTGGCGTTGTTGCACCCTACCTTCAGAGAGCAGTGTGCCAGAAGCACTCTGCAGCTCCTTTCTGAAATAGTTCTTACGTGGTTATATAGGAAATGCGATGTTCGTGGCTTGTAGTAACTACACAAACAGCGAGCACCGTGAGAGAAGCTTCCTGCGACTTCGTTTTGGAATTTTTCACCTATGGTTATTTATCAAATGTGATAATCCTGGCGTTGTTGCACCCTACCTTCAGAGAGCAGTGTGACAGAAGCACTCTGCAGATCCTTTCTGAAATAGTTCTTACATGGTTATATAGAAAATGCGATGTTCGTGGCTTGTAGTAACTACACAAACAGCGAGCACAGTGAGAGAAGCTTTCTGCAGCTTCTGTTTGGAATATTTCACCTATGGTTATTTATCAATTGAGATAATCCTGGCGTTGTTGCACCCTACCTTCAGAGAGCAGTGTGACAGATGCACTCTGCAACTCCTTTCTGAAATAGTTCTTACATGGTTATATAGGAATTGCAATGTTCGTGGCTTGTAGTAACTACACATACAGCGAGCACCGTGAGACAAGCTTTCTGCAGTTTCGTTTTGGAATATTTCACCTATGGTTATTTATCAAATGTGATATTCCTGGCGTTGTTGCACCCTACCTTCAGAGAGCAGCGTGACAGATGCACTCTGCAACTCGTTTCTGAAATAGTTCTTACATGGGTATATAGGAAATGCGCTGTTCGTGGCTTGTAGTAACTACACAAACAGCGAGTACCGTGAGAGATGCTTTCTGCAGCTTCGTTTTGGAATATTTCACCTATGGTTATTTATCACATGTGATAATCCTGGCGTTAATGAAATCCTACCTTCAGAGAGCAGTGTGACAGAAGCACTCTGCAGCTCCTTTCTGAAACAGTTCTTACATTGTTTTATAGGAAATACGATATTCGTGGCTTGTAGTAACTACACAAACAGCGAGCACTGTGAGAGAAGCTTTCTGCAGCTTCGTTTTGGAATATTTCACCTATGGTTATTTACCAAATGAGATAATCCTGGCATTGTTGCACCCTACCTTCAGAGAGCAGGGTGACAGGAGCACTCTGCAGCTCCTTTCTGAAATAGTTCTTACATGGTTATACAGGAAATGCGATGTTCGTGCCTTGTAGTAACTTCACAAACAGCGAGCACCGTGAGAGAAGCTTTCTGCAGCTTCGTTTTGGAATATTTCACCTATCGTTATTTATCAAATGTGATAATCCTGGCGTTGTTGCACCCTACCTTCAGAGAGCTGTGTGACAGATGCACTCTGCAGCTCCTTTCTGAAATAGTTCTTACATCGTTATATAGGAAATGCGATGCTCGTTTCTTGTAGTAACTACCCAAACAGCGAGCACCGTGAGAAAAGTTTTCAGCAGCTTCGTTTTGGAATATTTCACCTATAGTTAATTATCAAATGTGATAACCCTGACGTTGTTGCACCCTACCTTCAGAGAGCAGTGTGATTTAAAAACACTCTGCAGCTCCTTTTTGAAATAGTTCTTACATGGTTATACAGGAAATGCGTTGTTCGTGGCTGGTAGTAACTACACAAACAGCGAGCACCGTGAGAGAAGCTATCTGCAGCTTCGTTTTGGAATATTTCACCTATGGTTATTTATCAAATGTGATAATCCTGGCGTTGTTGCACCCTACCTTCAGACAGCAGTGTGAGAGAAGCACACTGCAGCTCCTTTCTGAAATAGTACTTGCATGGTTATATATGAAATGGGATGTTCGTGGCTTGTAGTAAGTACACAAACAGCGAGCACCGTGAGAGAAGCTTTCTGCAGTTTTGTTTTCCGAATATTTTACCTATGGTTATTTATCACATGTGATAATCCTGGCATTGATGCACCCTACCTTCAGAGAGCAGTGTGACAGAAGCACTCTGCAGCTCCTTTCTGAAATAGTTCTTACATGGTTACAAAGGACTTGCGATGTTCGTGGCTTGCAGTAACTACACAAACAGCGAGCACCGTGAGAGAGGCTTTCTGCAGCTTCGTTTTGGAATATTTCACCTATGGTTATTTATCAAATGAGATAATCCTGGCGTTGTTGCACCCTACCTTCAGAGAGCAGTGTGACAGATGCACTGTGCAGCTCCTTTCTGAAATAGTTCTTACATGGTTATATAGGAAATGCGATGTTCGGGGCTTGTAGTAACTATACAAACAGCGAGCACCGTGAGAGAAATTTTCAGCAGCTTCGTTTAGGAATATTTCACTTATGGTTAATTATCAAATGTGATAATCCAGGCGTTGTTGCACCCTACCTTCAGAGAGCAGTGGGACAGAAGCACTCGGCAGTTCCTTGATGAGTTAGTTCTTACATGGTAATATGGGAAATGCGATGATCGTGGCTTAAAGTAAATACACAAACAGCGAGCACCGTGAGTAGCTTTATGCAGCTTCGTTTTGGAATATTTCACCTATGGATATTTATCAAATGTCATAATCCTGGCGTTGTTGCACCCTACCTTCAGAGAGCAGTGTGACTAAAGCTCTCTGCAGCTCCTTTCTGAAATAGTTCTTACACGGTTGTATAGGAAAAGCGAAGTTCGTGCCTTGTAGTAACTACAAAAACAGCGAGCACCGTAAGAGATGCTTTCTGCAGCTTCGTTTTGTAATAATTCCCCTATGGTTATTTACCAAATGTGTTAATCCTGGCATTGTTGCACCCTACCTTCAGAGAGCAGTGTGACAGAAGCACACTGCAGCTCCTTTCTGAAATAATTCTTACACAGTTATATAGGAAATGCGATGTTCGTGGCTTGTAGTAACTACACAAACAGCCAGCACCATGAGAGAAGCTATCTGCAGCTTCGTTTTGGAATTATTCACCTATGGTTATTTATCAAATGTGATAATCCTCTCGTTGTTGCATCCTACCTTCAGAGAACAGTGTGACAGAAGCACTCTGCAGCTCCTTTCTGAAATAGTTCTTCCATGGTTATATAGAAAATGCGATGTTCGTGGCATGTAGTAACTACTCATACAGCGAGCACCGTGAGAGAAACTTTCTGCAGCTTCGATTTTGGAATATTTCACCTATGGTTATTTCTCAAATGTGATAATACTGGCGTTGTTGCACCCCACCTTCAGAGAGCAGTGTGACAGAACCACTCTGTAGCTCCTTTCTGAAATAGTTCTTACATGGTTATATAGGAAATGCGATGTTCGTGACTTGTAGTAACTACACAAACAGCGAGCACCGTGAGAGAAGCTTTCTGCAGCATCGTTTTGGAATATTTCACCTATGGTTATTTATCAAATGTGATAATCCTGGCGTTGTTGCACCTTACCTTCAGAGAGCAGTGTGGCAGAAGTACTCTGCAACTCCTCTCTGAAATAGTTCTTACATGGTAATATAGGAAATGCGAAGTTCGTGGCTTGTAGTAACTACACAAACAGCGAGCACTGTGATAGAAGCTTTCTGCAGCTTCGTTTTGGAATATTTCACCTATGGTTATTTATCAAATGTGATAATCCTTGCGTTGTTGCACCCTACCTTCAGAGAGCAGTGTGACAGAAGCACTCTGCAGCTCCTTTCTCAAATAGTTCTTACATGGTTATATAGGAAATGCGATGTTCGTGGCTTGTAGTAACTACACAAACAGCGAGCACTGTGAGAGAAGCTTTCTGCAGCTTCGTTTTGGAATATTTCTACTAATTTTATTGATCAAATGTGATAATCCTGACGATGTTGCACCTTACCTTCAGAGAGCAGTGTGAGAGAAGCACTCTGCAGCTCCTTTCTGAAATAGTACTTACATGGTTATATAGAAAATGCGATGCTCGTGGCTTGTAGTAACTACACAAACAGCGAGCATCGTGAGAGAAGCTTCTGCAGCATCGTTTTGAAATATTTCACCTATGGTTATCTATCAAATGTGATAATCCTATTGTTGTTGCACCCTACCTTCAGAGAGCAGTGTGACAGAAGCACTCTGCAGCTCCTTTCTGATACAGTTCTTCCACGGTAATATAGGAAATGCGATGTTCGTGGCTTGTAGTAACTACAGAAACAGCGAGCACCGTGAGAGAAGCTTTCTGCAGCTTGGTTTCTGAATATTTCACCTATGGTTATTTATCAAATGTGATAATCCTGGCGTTGTCGCACCCTACCTTCAGAGAGCAGTGTGACAGAAGCACTCTGCAGTTCCTTTCTGAAATAGTTCTTCCATGGTAATATAGGAAATGCGATGTTCGTGGCTTGTAGTAACTACACAAACAGCGAGCAACGTGAGAGAAGCTTTCTGCAGCTTCGTTTTGGAATATTACACCTATGGTTATTTATCAAATGTGATGATCGTTTCGTTGTTGCACCCTACCGTCAGAGAGCTGTGCCCCCCCAGGGGATCCACAACTCTTTTGTGGATACGTGCGTAGCGAGCACGGGGCCCTGAGCTAATGTAGCCCTCCTTCCTTTCCGGGCTGCATACCTTCCCTTCCCTTTCCGCATCCCTCCCCGTCCCCCATCTACGCCCCCCCCCCTCTCCTCTGGCTCCTTCCTTCCCTTTCACCCCCTCTGGGAGTATGGTTTGCGCCTACGTCCGGAGACGGACGCTTGTAAATGTACCGCATTCTTCGCCTTCCTTGCATGTATGTCTTCTTCCTTCCTTTGTGCTTCTCTTTTCCTTACCTCTTCTCTTCACCCTTTTCTCCGCTGTGGCGTTTGAGACCCCCTCTTCTTTCCTTTCCCTTTCCCTTTCTTCCTCCCTGTGCGTGTCTGAAGGCCGACCCACGCACTTCCATGCGTAGCCGGTGTCGGGGTAACGCGTAATTCCCCGCCCCGGGTAGACAGGTAGGACACGTACGTACCCCCTGGTAACGGCCAGGCCCAGGGAGGGGTGATTACCCGAGCTGATACCTTCCGAAAGTGCCGATTGGTCCCTCCGTCCGTTTGTCGGGAGGTGTGACCTGTGGTGTGAACAATCACCTAAGGCGGGAGTGCCCTCAGAGAGGGCCCCCACAAGGGAGGAGCGCGCCATCGGAGACGCCGGTAATCATGGGGGGTTCTTCCGCAATGGTTTCCTCACCTTCCACTTTGTCTGCTCACAAACGTAAGTTCACTGAGTCTCAGCCACAGTCAGTTCTTCCATCGTTGCCACAGTTCCTTGTTGTTTCTCGGTCTGACGAAGGTCACGACTTCTCCACGGTCAACCCTTTCATTATTCAGAAAGGTGTCGACGCAATTGCAGGTCATGTGAAGTCTTGTTCCAGATTACGGAATGGCACCCTGTTGTTAGAAACAGTCATTGCCCTCCAGGCACAAAAATTGCTGCGTACCTCACTACTACACACCTTGCCTGTCCGGGTGGAACCGCACCGTACTTTAAATTCCTCGCGTGGAGTCGTTTATACACGCTCCCTCGATGGCTTGTCTGACGAAGAAATTCAGCACTACCTGTCTGACCAGGGCGTAACGGCTGTTCGTAGGGTTATGAAGAGGGTTGACACAAACATCATTCCAACCCGCACTGTCTTCTTGACATTTGACAGAGTTCAACTCCCATCAAAGATAAAGGCAGGCTGTGAGATAATTTCCGTTCGCCCTTACGTCCCAAACCCTACGCGTTGCTATCGGTGTCAGCGGTTCAATCACACCAGCCAGTCCTGTTCCAATCCGGCCAAATGTGTTACATGTGGCAGGGATGCCCATGAGGGTGCTTGTCCACCTCCATCCCCTCGCTGCATCAACTGTATGGGTGACCACGCTGCTTCCTCTCGAGATTGTCCCGTTTTCAAGGACGAAAAGCTCATCCAGGAGATCAGAGTAAAGGAAAAGGTGTCGACCTTTGCTGCTCGAAAATTATTCGCCAGTCGACAGCCCACCGTGCCTCAGAAAGGAAAATACAACACTGTCCCTGCTTCTCCTCGGCCAACATAGGAGGCGGCCACGCAGACTTGCGACCTCACTTTTAGTGCCACGGTCGTCAGATCGGCCAGTGCAAAGATCGCCCGTTCAACCTCCCCGCTTTCGCCTGCCCACTCTATGGCTCACCCTTCATCGGGTTCTGCTAAATGTCGAGCCCACAAGTCAGACACGAAGTCTTCGAAAACAGAGCATACTCGTGAAGAGTTTTTTCGTACCGCAACTTCACAACCATCGGTTCCTCCTTCATCTAAACATCATACTTCCAAGAAGGCTACAAAGAAACCCAGTTCCTCTCCTTCTCCGCCAAGGCGTGTCCCATCTACAGCACCACCTGGCGGAAATCACCCTCGGCCGTCCTCTGTGTCGCCGAGGCGCACTGCTGGCGGCCGGTCAACTGGCCGATCGCTGGTGGCAGGAGCTGCTCCTGACCAACCTATGGATCAGGATCTTCTGCCTTCGGCTGAATGCCATTCCATGCTGTCGGTCGCAAGCTCTGAGCAGTCGTTGAGTTGACAGCGACCTTGGTCACAGTCCTCAATTTTTTGTTTACCCTATGTCCATTATCCACTGGAATATCTGCGGCATTCGAGCCAATCGGGATGAATTGTCGATCCTCTTACGATCCTACTCGCCGGTCATCTTCTGTCTTCAGGAAACAAAGCTGCGTCCCCATGACCGCTTTGTTTTCCCTCATTTTCAGTCCGTCCGATATGACCTCCCCTCTGTTGAAGGCACCCCAGCACATGGAGGACTCATTATTCTTCTCCATGAAATTCTCCATTATCACCCAATCCATTTAAACAGTTCCTTCCAAGCTGTCGCCGTCCGTCTTTCTCTTTCTGGATACACGCTCTCTCTTTGTACTGTATACATTCCATCGTCCACACCAATGGCACGAGCTGATCTCCTTCATCTTCTTGGTCAGCTTCCACCCCCCTATTTGCTGGTTGGGGACTTCAATGCCCACCACCCGCTTTGGGGATCTCCACATCCTTGTCCACGTGGCTCCCTATTGCTAGACGTCTTCCACCAAGCGGATCTAGTTTGCCTCAACACTGGGGCCCCCACATTTTTGTCTGCCTCCACGACACATTTATCTCATTTGGACCTTGCGGTCGGTACTGTTCCGCTGGCTCGTCGCTTCGAATTGTTCGCCCTTGATGATACACACTCGAGTGACCACTTTCCATGTGTCCTTAGACTGCAGCCTCAACTGCCATATATGCGCCCGCGACGCTGGAAGTTTGCCCAAGCCGATTGGACACTTTTTTCGTCTCTAGCGACATTCGATGACCGTCGCTTTCCCAACGTCGACGATGAGGTCACACATATTACCGCTGTTATTCTTACAGATGCGGAACATTCAATACCACGCACCTCCGAATTGCCCCGGCGCCCCCCAGTTCCTTGGTGGAACGAGGCATGCCATGACGCAATACGTGAGCGGCGACGTGCTCTTCGCATTTTCCGTCACCATCCTACTTTGGCCAACTGTATCCGCTATAAGCAGCTCCGTGCGCGATGCCGTCGCGTCATCCGCGATAGCTAGAAGGCAAGCTGGAAATTCTTTATTAGCTCATTTAACACCTTCACTCCCTCCTCGGAAGTTTGGAGTCGGCTTCGACGGTTCTCAGGCGCGCCTAGTTTCTCCCCGGTCTCTGGGCTCACTGTCGCGCATGATACCATAGTGGACCCCGTCGCAATTTCTAACTCATTGGGTCAGCACTTTGCTGAGATTTCGAGCTCTTCCAATTACCCGCCAGCATTACTCCCGAAGAAACGTGCAGCGGAAGTGCGACATCTTGCTTTCTCCTCTCAAAATCGCGAAAGCTACAATACTGTTTTCTCCATGCGCGAACTCCAACATGCACTCTCTACTTCTCGCTCCTCCGCCCCAGGACCGGATGGTATCCATGTCCAAATGTTGCTGCATTTATCAACCCATAGCCTGCGTCACCTCCTTCGCCTTTATAATCGAATTTGGACCGACAGTACCTTTCCCAGGCGATGGAGGGAAGCTATTGTCGTTCCCGTTCCGAAACCTGGAAAGGACAAACATCGCCCCTCTAGCTATCGCCCCATTTCTCTCACGAGTAGTGTCTGTAAGGTTTTGGAGCGTATGGTGAATTACCGTTTAGCTTGGTGGCTGGAGTCCCGCAATCTTTTAACACCAGCCCAATGCGGATTCCGAAAGCATCGTTCTGCTGTTGACCATCTTGTTGCTCTCTCCACTTATATCATGAACAATTTTCTCCGGAAACGCCAAACGGTAGCAATATTTTTTGATCTGGAGAGAGCGTACGATACCTGTTGGAGGACAGGCATCCTCCGCACACTGTTCTCTTGGGGCTTTCGAGGCCGGCTGCCCCTTTTTCTTCACGAATTTATGGCAGAGCGCACATTTAGGGTGCGGGTGAACACTACTCTCTCCCGTACTTTCTCCCAAGAAAACGGGGTACCCCAGGGCTCCGTGCTGAGTGTTGTACTGTTTGCCATCGCCATTAATCGAATTATGGATTGTCTCCTTCCTGATGTCTCGGGCTCCCTCTTCGTGGACGATTTTGCGATCTACTACAGTTCTCAAAGGACCAGCCTTCTTGAAAGACGTCTTCAAGGATGTCTCGATCGCCTCTACTCGTGGAGCATCGAAACCGGCTTCCGTTTCTCACCCAGTAAGACCGTTTGTGTTAATTTTTGGCGACGTAAGGAGTTTCTTCCGCCCTCCTTACATCTAGGTCCTGTCAACCTTCCGTTTTCCGACGTCGCTAAATTCTTGGGTCTTATATTTGACAGAAAACTGTGCTGGTCCTCCCACGTTTCCTATCTTTCGGCTCGCTGTCTGCGTTCCCTTAACACCCTCCGTGTCCTGAATGGTACCTCTTGGGGAGCGGACCGGGTGGTCCTTCTCCGCCTCTATCGCGCCTTAGTGCGCTCGAAATTGGATTATGGAAGCATAGTCTACTCCTCTGCTCGGCCGTCTATTCTTCGGCGTCTCGACTCTATCCACCACCGTGGATTACGTTTAGTGTCTGGAGCTTTTTACACCAGCCCTGTGGAAAGCCTTTATGCTGAGACTGCTGAACCTCCGCTGTCCAATCGGCGGGCAGTCCTTCTGAGTCGTTATGCTAGCCATCTGTCTTCCATGCCTGCTAATCCAGCCCATAACATTTTTTTCGACGCCTCCTTTGATGTCGGGTATGCAGGCCGCTCCTCCTCCCTACTACCCCCGGGAGTCCGCTTCCGTCAACTGCTCCATTCTCTTTCCTTCCGCTTTCCTAAAACCTTCTTGACAACTTGGGGTACAGCACCGCCTTGGCACCGTCCCCGGATCGACTTGCTCAGAGACCTATGTCAATTTCCCAAAGATGGTACCCCTACACTTGTTTACCGTCGGGCATTTGCTGCTCTATGTGCACAAATGACAGAAGCCACATTTATTTACACCGATGGCTCGAAAACATCGTTAGGTGTAGGGAGTGCCTATATTGTTGGCGACACCCCAAATCACTTTCGGCTTCCCGACCAGTGTTCGGTTTATACTGCAGAGCTTTACGCTGTTCTCCAGGCTGTCCACTACATCCGCCGCCATCAGCGGATACAGTACGTAATCTGCTCAGATTCTCTCAGCTCTCTCCTAAGTCTCCAAGCTCTTTACCCTGTGCACCCTCTGGTCCACCGGATTCAGGACTGTCTGCGCTTGCTCCACCTGGGGGGCGTCTCAGTGGCGTTCCTCTGGCTCCCGGGACACGCTGGTATCTGTGGAAATGAGGCGGCCGATATAGCGGCCAAGGCTGCAGTCTCTCTTCCTCGGCCAGCTCTTCAGTCTCTTCCGTTTACCGATCTACGGAGCGGTTTATGTCGCCAAGTTACTCATTTATGGCATGTGCATTGGTCAACACTTCCCCACAATAAATTGCGGGAAGTGAAAGCCCTTCCTTGCGCTTGGACCTCTTCCTCCCGAACGCGTCGTCGGGAGGAGGTAATTTTAGCTCGACTCCGGATAGGGCACTGTCTTTTTAGTCATCGACATCTTTTAAGCGGTGATCCTCCCCCACTCTGTCCCCACTGCTCTCAGCTGTGGACGGTCAGACACCTTTTAATTGAATGCCCCTATTTTAATCCGTTACGCACCCGTCTACAGCTATCGCCTGATCTATCGTCGATTTTAGCAGATGACACGCGCTCAGCTGACCGCGTTCTACAGTTTATTAGTGACAGTGAAATGACGTCAGTCATTTGAAGCTTTTTTTTGTGGACAACCAACCCCTTTCTATAGTGGACTTTTAAGCATTCCTTCTGCCTTTAGTTTCTCCAATTTTCTGACTATGTTTCCATTGCTGCTGATTTTAAATTTCGTTTTTTTCCTGTTTTCTACGTCACGGGCTGGGCGCTAATGACCATAGCAGTTTTGCGCCCTAAAACCACAAAAAAAAAAAAAAAAAAAAAAAAGAAAACCATGAGAGAAGCTATCTGCAGCTTCGTTTTGGAATATTTCACCTATGGTTATTTATCAAATGTGATAATCCTGGCGTTGTTGCACCCTACCTTCAGAGAGCAGTGTGACAGATTCACTCTGCAGCTCTTTTCTGAAATAGTTCTTACATGGTTATATAGAAAATGCGATGTTCCTGGCTTGTAGTAACTACACAAACAGCGAGCACCGTGAGAGAAGCTTTATGCAGCTTCGTTTTGGAATATTTCACCTATGGTTATTTATCAAATGTGATAATCCTGGCGTTGTTGCACCCTACTTCAGAGAGCAGTGTGACAGAAACACTCTGCAGCTCCTTTCTGAAATCGTTCTTACTTGGTTATATAGGAAATGCGATGTTCATGGCTTGTACTAACTACACAAACAGCGAGCACCGTGAGAGAAGTTTTCTGCAGCTTTATTTTGGAATATTTCACCTATGGTTATTTATCAAATGTGATAATCCTGGCATTGTCGCACCCTACCTTCAGAGAGCAGTGGGACAGAAGCACTCTGCAGCTCCTTTCTGAAATAGTTCCTACATGGTTATATAGGAAATGCGATGTCCGTGGCTTGTAGTAACTACACAAACAGCGAGCACCGTGAGAGAAGACTTCTGCAGCCCCGTTCTATAATATTTCACCTATGGTTATTTATCAAATGTGATAATCCTGGCGTTGTTGCACCCTACCTTCAGAGAGCAGTGTGACAGAAGCACTCTGCAGCTCCTTTCTGAAATAGTTCTTACATGGTTATATAGGAAATGCGATGTTCGTGGCTTGTAGTAACTTCACAAACAGCGAGCACCGTGAGAGAACCTTTCTCCAGTTTCGTTTTGGAATATTTCACCTACGGTTATTTATCAAATGTGATATTCCTGGCGATGTTGCACCCTACCTTCAGAGAGCAGTGTGGCAGAAGCACTCTGCAGCTCCTTTCTGAAATAGTTCTTACATGGTTATATAGGAATTGCGATGTTCGTGGCTTGCAGTATCTACACAAACAGCGAGCACTGTGAGAGAAGGTTTATGCAGCTTCGTTTTGGAATATTTCACCTATGGTTATTTATCAAATGTGATAATCCTGGCGTAGTTGCACCCTACCTTCAGAGAGCAGTGTTACAGAAGCACTCGGCAGCTCCTTTCTGAAATAGTTCTTACACGGTTATGTATCAAGTGCGATGTTCGTGGCTTGTAGTAACTACACAAACAGCGAGCTTAGTGAGAGAAGCTTTCTGCAGCTTCGTACTGTAAAAACTCACCAATGGCTATTTATCAAATGTGATGATCCTGGCGTTGTTGCACCCTACCTTGAGAGTGGAGTGGGACAGAAGCACTCTGCAGCTCCTTCCTAAAATAGTTCTTACATGGTTATACAGGAAATGCGATGATCGTGGCTTGTAGTAACAACACAAACAGCGGGCACCGTGAGAGATGCTTTCTGCAGCTTTGGTTTGGAATATTTCACCTATGGTTATTTACCAAATGTGATAATCCTGGCGTTGTTGCACCCTACCTTCAGAGAGCAGTGTGACAGAAGCACTCTGCAGCTCCTTTCTGAAATAGTTCTTATATGATTATGTAGGAAATGCGATGTTCGTGGCTTGTAGTAAGTACACAAACAGCGAGCACCGTGAGAGATGCTTTCTGCAGCTTCGGTTTGGAATATTTCACCTATGGTTATTTACCAAATGTGATAATCCTGGCGTTGTTGCACCCTACCTTCAGAGAGCAGTGTGACAGAAGCACTCTGCTGCTCCTTTCTGAAATAGTTCTTACATGGTTATACAGGAAATGCGATGTTCGTGGCTTGTAGTAAGTACACAAACAGCGAGCACCGTGAGAGGCTTTCTGCAGTTTCGTTTTCGAATATTTCACCTATGGTTATTTATCAAATTCGATAATCCTGGCGTTGTTGCACCCCACCTTCAGAGAGCAGTGGGACAGATGCACTCTGCAGCTCCTTTCTGAAATAGTTCTTACATGGTTATAAAGGAAATGCGATGTTCATGGATTGTAGTAACTACACAAACAGCGAGCACCGTGAGAGAAGCTTTCTGCAGCTTTGTTTTGGAATATTTCACCTATGGTTATTTATCAAATGTGATAATCCTGGCGTAGTTGCACCCTACCTTCAGAGAGCAGTTGGACCGAAGCACTCTGCAGCTCCTTTCTGATATAGTTCTTACATGGTTGTATAGGAAATGCGATGTTCGTGGCTTGTAGTAACTACACAAACAGCGAGTACCGTGAGAGAAGCTATCTGCAGCTCCTTTTTTAATATTTCACCTATGGTTATTTATCAAAAGTGATAATCCTGGCGTTGTTGCACCCTACCTTCAGACAGCAGTGTTACAGAAGCACACTGCAGCTCCTTTCTGAAATAGTTCTTACATGGTTATATATGAAATGCGATGTTCGTGGCTTGTAGTAAGTACGCTAACAGCGAGCACCGTGAGAGAAGCTTTCTGCAGCTTTGTTTTCGAATATTTCGCCTATGGTTATTTATCAAATGGGATAATACTGGCGTTGTGGCACCCTACCTTCAGAGAGAAGTGTGACAGAGGCACTCTGCAGCTCCTTTCTGAAATAGATCTTACATGATTATATAGGAAACGCGATGTTCGTGGCTTGTAGTAACTACACAAACAGAGGGCACCGTGAGCGAAGCCTTCTGCAGCTTCGTTTTGGAATATTTCACCTATGGTTATTTATCAATTGTGATAATAAAGGCGTTGTTGCACCCTACCTTCAGAGAGCAGGGTGACAGAAGCACTCTGCAGCTCCTTTCTGAAATAGTTCTTACATGGTTATATAGGAAATGCAATGTTCGTGGCTTGTAGTAACTATACAAACTGCGAGCAACGTGAGAGAAGCTTTCTGCTGTTTCGTTTTGGAATATTTCACTTATGGTTATTTATCAATTGTGATAATCCTGGCGTTGTTGCACCCTACCTTCAGAGTGCAGTGTGACAGAAGCACTCTGCAGCTCCTTTCTGAAGTAGTTCTTACATGGTTATATAGGAAATGCGATGTTCGTGGCTTGTAGTAACTATACAAACAGCAAGCACCGTGAGAGAAGCTTTCTGCAGCTTCGTTTTGGAATATTTCACCTATGCTTATTTATCAATTGTGATAATCCTGGCGTTGTTGCACCCTACCTTCAGAGTGCAGTGTGACAGAAGCACTCTGCAGCTCCTCTCTGAAGCAGTTCTTACATGGTTATATAGGAAATGTGATGTTGGTTACTTGTAGTAACTACACAAACAGCGAGCACCGTGAGAGAAGCTTTCTGCAGCTTGGTTTCTGAATATTTCACCTGTGGTTATTTATCAAATGTGATAATCCTGGCGTTGTTGCACCCGACCTTCAGAGAGCAGTGTGACAGAAGCACTCTGCAGCTCGTTTCTGAAATAGATCTTACATGGTTATATAGGAAATGCGATGTTCATGGCTTGTAGTAACTACGCAAACAGCGACCACCGTGAGAGAAGCTTTCTGAAGCTTCGTTTAGGAATATTTCACCTATGGTTATTTGTCAAATGTGATAATCCCGGCGATGTTGCGCCCTACCTTCTGAGAGCAGTGTGACAGATGCACTCTGCAGCTCCTTTCTGAAATAGTTCTTACATGGTTATATAGGAAATGCGATGTTCGTGGCTTGTGGTAACTACACAAACAGCGAGCACTGTAAGAGAAGCTTTCTTCAGCCTCATTTTGGAATATTTCACCTATGGTTATTTATCAAATGTGATAATCCTGGCGTTGTTGCACCCTACCTTCAGTGAGCAGTGGGAGAGAAGCACTTGCAGCTCCTTTCTGAAATAGTTCTTACATTGATATATAGGAAATGCTATGTTCGTGGCTTGTAGCAACTACACAAACAGCGAGCACCGTGAGAGAAGCTTTCTGCAGCTTCGTTTTGGAATATTTCACCTATGGTTATTTATCAAATGAGATAATCCTGGCGTTGTTGCACCCTACCTTCAGAGAGCAGTGTGACAGATGCACTCTGCAGCTCCTTTCTTAAATAGTTCTTACATGGTTATATAGGAAATGTGACGTTCGTGGCTTGTAGTAACTACACAAACAGCGAGCACCGTGAGCGAAGTTTTCAGCAGCTTCGTTTTGGAATATTTCACCTATGGTTAATTATCAAATGTGATAATACTGGCGTTGTTGCACCCTACCTTCAGAGAGCAGTGTGACAGATGCACGCTGCAACTCCTTTCTGAAATAGTTCTTACATGGTTATATAGGAAATGTGACGTTCGTGGCTTGTAGTAACTACACAAACAGCGAGCACCGTGAGCGAAGTTTTCAGCAGCTTCGTTTTGGAATATTTCACCTATGGTTAATTATCAAATGTGATAATACTGGCGTTGTTGCACCCTACCTTCAGAGAGCAATGTGAAAGAAGCACTCTGCAGCTCCTTTCTGAAACAGTTTCTTACATGGTTATATAAGAAGTGCGATGTTCGTGGCTTGTAGTAACTACACAAACAGCGAGCTCCGTGAGAGAAGCTTACTGCAGCTTCGTTTTGGAATATTTCACCTATGGTTATTTATCAAATGTGATAATCCTGGAGTTTTTGCACCCTACCTTCAGAGAGCAGTGTGACAGATGCACTCTGCAGCTCCTTTCTGAAATAGTTCTTACATGGTTTTATAGGAAATACGATGTTCGTGGCTTGTAGTAACAACACAAACAGCGAGCACTGTGAGAGAAGCTTTCTGCAGCCTCATTTTGGAACATTTCACCTATGGTTATTTATCAAATGTGATGATCCTGGCGATGTTGCACCCTACCTTGAGAGTGCAGTGGGACAGAAGCACTCTGAAGCTCCTTTCTGAAATATTTCTTACATGGTTATATATAAAATGCGATGTTCGTGGCTTGTAGTAACTACACAAACAGCGAGCACGGTGAGAGAAGCTTTCTGCAGCTTCGTTTTGTAATAATTCATCTATGGTTATTTATCAAATGTGACAATCCTGGCGTTGTTGCACCCTACCTTCAGAGACCAGTGGGACAGAAGCACCCTGCAGTCCCTTTCTGAAATAATTCTATCACAGTTACATAGGAAATGCGATGTTCGTCGTTTGTAGTAAGTACACAAACAGTGAGCACCGTGAGAGAAGCTTTCTGCAGCTTCGTTTTGGAATATTTCACCTATGGTTATTTATCAATTGTGATAATCCTGGCGTTGTTGCACCCTACCTTCAGAGTGCAGTGTGACAGAAGCACTCTGCAGCTCCTTTTTGAAATAGTTCTTACATGGTTATATAGGAAATGTGATGGTCGTGGCTTGTAGTAACTACACAAACAGCGAGCACTGTGAGAGAAGCGTTCTGCAGCTTCGTTTTGGAATATTTCACCTGTGGTTATTTATCAAATGAGATAATCCTGGCGTTGTTGCACCCTACCTTCAGAGAGCAGTGGGACAGAAGCACTCTGCAGCTCCTTTCTGACATAGTTCTTACATGGTCATATAGGAAATGCGATGTTCGTGGCTTGTAGTAACTACATAAACTGCGACCACCGTGAGAGATGCTTTCTGCAGCTTCGTTTTGGAATATTTCACCTATGGTTATTTATCAAATGTGATAATCCTGGCGTTGTTGCACCCTACCTTCAGAGAGCAGTGTGACAGATGCACTCTGCAGCTCCTTTCTGAAGTAGTTCTTACATGGTTATATAGGAAATGCGATGTTCATGGCTTGTAGTAACTACACAAACAGCGTGCACCGTGAGAGAAGTTTTCAGCAGCTTCGTTTTGGGATATTTCACCTATGGTTATTTATCAAATGTGATAATCCTGGCGTTGTTGCACCTTACCTTCAGAGAGCAAAGTGACAGAAGCACTCTATAGCTCCTTTCTGAAATAGTTATTACACGGTTATATAGGAATTGCGATGTTCGTGGCTTGTAGTAACTACACAAACAGCGAGAACCGTGAGAGAAGCTTTCTGCAGCTTCGTTTTGGATTATTTTACCCAATGGCTGTTTAACAATTGTGATAATCCTGGCGTTGTTGCACCCTACCTTCAGAGTGCAGTGTGGCAGAAGCACTCTGCAGCTCCTTTCTGAAATAGTTCTTACATGGTTATATAGGACATGTGATGTTCGTGGCTTGTAGTAACTACACAAACAGCGAGCACCGTGAGAGAAGCGTTCTGCAGCTTCGTTTTGGAATATTTCAAATATGGTTATTTATCAAATGTGATAATCCTAACGTTGTTGCACCCTACCTTCAGAGAGCAGTGTGACAGAAGCACTCTGGAGCTCCTTTCTGAAATAGTTCTTACATGGTTATATAGGAAATGCGATGTTCGTGGCTTGTAGTAAGTACACAAACAGCGAGCACCGTGAGAGAAGCTATCTGCAGCTTCGTTTTGCAATATTTCACCTATGGTTATTTATCAAATGAGACAATCCTGGCGTTGTTGCACCCTACCTTCAGAGAGCAGTGTGACAGATGCACTCTGCAGCTCCTTTCTGAAGTAGTTCTTACATGGTTATATAGGAAATGCGAAGTTCATGGCTTGTAGTAACTACACAGACACCGAGCACCGTGAGAGAAGTTTTCAGCAGCTTCGTTTTGGGATATTTCACCTATGGTTATTTATCAAATGTGATAATCCTGACGTTGTTGCACCTTACCTTCAGAGAGCAGTGTGACAGAAGCACTCTGTAGCTCCTTTCTGAAATAGTTATTACACGGTTATATAGGAAATGCGATGTTCGTGGCTTGTAGTAACTACACAAACAGCGAGGACCGTGAGAGAAGCTTTCTGAAGCCTTGATTTGCAATATTTCACCTATGGTTATGTATCAAATGTGATAATCCTGGAGTTGCACCCTACTTTCAGAGAGCAGTGGGACAGAAGCACTCTGCAGCTCCTTTCTGAAATAGTTCTTACATGGTTACATAGGAAATGCGATGTTCGTGGATTGTAGTAACTACACAAACAGCGAGCATCGTGAAAGGAGCTTCCTGCTTCTTCTTTTTGGAATATTTCATCTATGGTTATGTATCAGATGTGATAATCCTGACGTTGTTGCACCCTACCTTCAAAGAGCAGTGGGACAGAAGCACTCTCCAGCTCCTTTCCGAAATAGTTCTTACATGGTTATATAGGATGTGCGATGTTCGTGGCTTGTAGTAACTACACAAACAGCGAGCACCGTGAGAGAAGCTTTCTGCAGCTTCGTTTTGTAAAACTTCATCCATGGTTATTTATCCAATGTGATAATCCTGGCGTTGTTGCACCCTACCTTCAGAGAGCAGTGGGACAGAAGCATCCTGCAGCTCCTTTCTGAAATAATTCTTACACAGTTATATAGGAAATGCGATGTTCATGGCTAGTAGTAACTACACAAAAAGCGAGCACCGTGAGAGAAGCTTTCTGCAGCTTCGTTTTGGAATATTTCACCTATGGTTATTTATCAATTGTGATTATCCTGGCGTTGTTGCACCCTACCTTCAGAGAGCAGTGTGACAGAAGCACTCTGGAGCTCCTTTCTGAAATAGTTCTTACATGGTTATATAGGAAATGCGATGTTCGTGGCTTGTAGTATCTGCACAAACAGCGAGCACCGTGAGAGAAGCTTACTGCAGCTTCGTTTTGGATTATTTCACCTATGGTTATTTATCAAATGTGATAATCCTGGAGTTTTTGCACCCTACCTTCAGAGAGCAGTGTGACAGATGCACTCTGCAGCTCCTTTCTGAAATAGTTCTTACATGGTTTTGTAGGAAATTCGATGTTCGTGGCTTGTAGTAACTACACAAACAGCGAGCACTGTGAGAGAAGCTTTCTGCAGCCTCATTTTGGAACATTTCACCTATTGTTATTTATCAAATGTGATAATCCTGGCGATGTTGCACCCTACCTTCAGAGAGCAGTGGTACAGAAGCACTCTGAAGCTCCTTTCTGAAATAGTTCTCACATGGTTATATAGGAAATGCGATGTTCGCGGCTTGTAGTAACTACACAAACAGCGAGCACCATGAAAGAAGCTTTCTGCAGCTTCGTTTTGGAATATTTCATCTATGGTTATTTATCAAATGTGATAGTCCTGGCGTTGTTGCACCCTACCTTCAGAGAGCAGTGTGACAGAAGCACTCTGCAGCTCCTTTCTGAAATAGTTCTTACACGGTTATAAAGGAAATGCGATGTTCGTGGCTTGTGGCAACTACACAAACAGCGAGCACCGTGAGAGAAGCTTTCTGCAGCTTCGTTTTGGAATGTTTCACCTATGGTTATTTATCACATGTGATAATCCTGGCGTTGTTGCACGCTACCTTCAGAGAGCAGTGTGACAGAAGCACTCTGCAGCTCCTTTCTGAAATAGTTCTTACATGGATATATAGGAAATGCGATGTTCGTGGCTTGCAGTAACTACACAAACAGCGAGCACCGTGAGACACGTTTTCAGTAGCTTCGTTTTGGAATATTCACCTATGGTTATTTATCAAATGCGATAATCATGGCGTTGTTGCACCTTACCTTCAGAGACCAGTGTGACAGAAGCACTCTGCAGCTCCTTTCTGAAATAGTTCTTACATGGTTATATAGGAAATGCGATGTTCATGGCTTGTAGTAACTACACAAACAGCGAGCACCATGAAAGAAGCTTTCTGCAGCTTCGTTTTGGAATATTTCATCTATGGTTATTTATCAAATGTGATAGTCCTGGCGTTGTTGCACCCTACCTTCAGAGAGCAGTGTGACAGAAGCACTCTGCAGCTCCTTTCTGAAATAGTTCTTACACGGTTATAAAGGAAATGCGATGTTCGTGGCTTGTGGCAACTACACAAACAGCGAGCACCGTGAGAGAAGCTTTCTGCAGCTTCGTTTTGGAATGTTTCACCTATGGTTATTTATCACATGTGATAATCCTGGCGTTGTTGCACGCTACCTTCAGAGAGCAGTGTGACAGAAGCACTCTGCAGCTCCTTTCTGAAATAGTTCTTACATGGTTATACAGGAAATGCGATGTTCGTAGCTGCTAGTAACTACACAAACAGCGAGCACCGTGAGAGAAGCTATCTGCAGCTTCGTTTTGGAATATTTCACCTATGTTTATTTATCAAATGTGATAATCCTGGCGTTGTTGCACCCTACCATCAGAGAGCAGTGTGACAGAAGCACTCTGCAGCTCCTTTCTGATATAGTTCTTACATGGTTATATAGGACATGTGATGTACGTGGCTTGCAGTAACTACACAAACAGCGAGCACCGTGAGAGAAGCTTTCTGCAGCTTCGTTTTGGAATATTTCACCTATGGTTATTTATCGAATGAGATAATCCTGGCGTTGTTGCACCCTACCTTCAGAGAGCTGTGTGACAGATGCACTCTGCAGCTCCTTTCTGAAATAGTTCTTACATGGTTATATAGGAAATGCGATGTTCGTGGCTTGTGGTAACTACACAAACAGAGTGCACCGTGAGAGAAGCTTACTGCAGCTTCGTTTTGGAATATTTCACCAATGGTTATTTATCAAATGGGATAATCCTTGCGTTGTTGCACCCTACGTTCAGAGAGCAGTGGGACAATAGCCCTCTGCAGTTCCTCTCTGAAATAGTTCTTACATGGTTATATAGGAAATGCGAAGTTTGTGGCTTGTAGTAACTACACAAACAGCGAGAACTGTGAGAGAAGCTTTTTGCAGCTTCGTTTTGGAATATTTCACCTATGGTTATTTACCAGATGTGATAATCCTGGCGTTGTTGCACCATACCTTCAGAGAGCAGTGTGACAGAAGCACTCTGCAGCTCCTTTCTGAAATTGTTCTTACATGGTTATATAGGAAATGCAATGTTCGTGGCCTGTAGTAACTTCACAAACAGCGAGCACCGTGAGAGAAGCTTTCTGCAGCTTCGTTTTGGAATATTTCACCTATGGTTATTTACCAAATTTGATAATCCTGGCGTTGTTGCACCCTACTCTCAGAGAGCATTTTGACAGAAGCACTCTGCAGCTCCTTCCTGACATAGTTCTTACATGGTTATATAGGAAATGCAATGTTCGTGGCTTGTAGTAACTACACAAACAGCGAGCAACGTGAGAGAAGCTTTCTGCAGGTTCTGTGTGGAATATTTCACCAATGGTTATTTATGAAATGAGATAATCCTGTCGTTGTTGCACCCTACCTTCAGAGAGCAGTGTGACAGATGCACGCTGCAACTCCTTTCTGAAATAGTTCTTACATGGTTTTATAGGAAATGCGATGTTCGTGGCTTGTAGTAACTACACAAACAGCGAGCACTGTGAGAGAAGCTTTCTGCAGCTTCGTCTTGGAATATTTCACCTATGGTAAATTATCAATTGTGATAATCCTGGCGTTGTTGCACCAAACCTTCAGAGAGCAGTGTGACAGAAGCACTCTGCAGCTCCTTTCTGAAATAGTTCTTACATGGTTATATGGGAAATGCGATGTTCGTGGCTTGTAGTAACTACACAAACAGTGAGCACCGTGAGAGAAGTTTTCAGCAGCTTCGTTTTGGAATATTTCACCTATGGTTAATTATCAAATGTGATAATCCTGGCGTTGTTGCACCCTACCTTCAGAGAGCAGTGTGACAGATGCACGCTGCAACTCCTTTCTGAAATAGTTCTTACATGGTTATAAAGGAAATGCGGTGTTCGTGGCTTGTAGTAACTTCACAAACAGCGAGCACCGTGAGAGAAGCTTTCTGCAGCTTCGTTTTGGAATATTTCACCTATGGTTATTTATCAAATGTGATAATCCTGGCGTTGTTGCACCCTACCTTCAGAGAGCATTTTGACAGAAGCACTCTGCAGCTCCTTCCTGAAATAGTTCTTACATGGTTATATAGGAAATGCAATGTTCGTGGCTTGTAGTAACTACAGAAACAGCGAGCAACGTGAGAGAAGCTTTTTGCAGGTTCTGTGTGGAATATTACACCTATGGTTAATTATGAAATGAGATAATCCTGTCGTTATTGCACCCTACCTTCAGAGAGCAGTGTGACAGATGCACGCTGCAACTCCTTTCTGAAATAGTTCTTACATTGTTTTATATGAAATGCGATGTTCGTGGCTTGTAGTAACCACACAAACAGCGAGCACCGTGAGAGAAGCTATCTGCAGCTTTGTTTTTCGAATATTTTACCTATGGTTATTTATCAAATGTGATAATCCTGGCGTTGTTGCACCCTACCTTCAGAGAGCAGTGTGACAGAAGCACTCTGCAGCTCCTTTTTGAAATAGTTCTTACACGGTTATATAGGAAATGCGATGTTCGTGGCTTGTAGTACCTACACAAACAGCGAGCACCGTGAGAGAAGCTTTTTGCAGCTTCGTTTTGGAATATTTCACCTATGGTTATTTACCAGATGTGATAATACTGGCGTTGTTGCACCCTACCTTCAGAGAGCAGTGAGGCAGAAGCACTCTGCAGCTCCTTTATGAAATAGTTCATAAATGGTTATATATTAAATGCGATGTTCGTGGCTTGTAGTAACTACACAAACAGCTAGCACTGTGAGAGAAGCTTTCTGCAGCTTCGTTTTGGTATATTTCACCTATGGTAATTTATCAAATGTGATAATCCTGGCGTTGTTGCACCCTACCTTCTGAGAGCAGTGTGTCAGAAGCACTCCGCAGCTCCTTTCTGAAATAGTTCTTACATGATTATATAGGAAAAGCGATGTTCGTGGCTTGTAGTAACTACACAAACAGCGAGCACCGTGAGTGAACACTTCTGCAGCTCCGTTTTGGAATATTTCACCTATTGATATTTATCAAATGTGATAATCCTGGCGTTGTTGCACCTTACCTTCAGAGAGCAGTGTGACAGAAGCATTCTGCAGCTCCTTTCTGAAATAGTTCTTACATGGTTATATAGGAAATGCGATGTTCGTGGCTTGTAGTAACTACACAAACAGAGAGCACCGTGAGGGACGCTTTCTGCAGCTTCGTTTTGGAATATTTCACCTATGGTTATTTATCGAATGAGATAATCCTGGCGTTGTTGCACCCTACGTTCAGAGAGCAGTGTGACAGATGCACTCTGCAACTCCTTTCTGTAATAGTTCTTACATGGTTATATAGGAAATGCGATGTTCGTGGTTTGTAGTAACTACACAAACAGAGAGCACCGTGAGAGAAGCATTCTGCAGCTTCGTTTTGGAATATTTCACCTATGGTTATTTTTCAAATGTGATAATCCTGGCGTTGTTGCACCCTACCTTCAGAGAGCAGTGGGACTGAAGCACTCTGCAGCTCCTTTCTGAAATAGTTCTTACATGGTTATGTAGTAACTGCGATGTTCGTGGCCTGTGGTAACTACACAAACAGCGAGCACCGTGAGAGAAGCTTTCTGTAGCTTCTGTTTGGAATATTTCACCTATGGTTATATATCAAATTAGATGATCCTTTCGTTGTTGCACCCAACGTTCAGAGAGCAGTGTGACAGATGCACTCTGCAACTCCTTTCTGAAATAGTTCTTACGTGGTTACATAGGAAATGCGTTGTTCGAGGCTTGTAGTAACTACACAAACAGCGAGCACCATGAAAGAAGCTTTCTGCAGCTTCGTTTTGGAATATTTCGCCTATGGTTATTTATGCAATGTGATAATCCTGGCGTTGTTGCACCCTACCTTCAGAGAGCAGTGGGACCGAAGCACTCTGCAGCTCCTATCTGAAATAGTTCTTACATGGTTATATAGTAATTGCGATGTTCGTGGCTTGTGGTAACTACACAAACATCGAGCACCGTGAGAGAAACTTTCTGCAGCTTCTGTTTGGAATATTTCACCTATGGTTATATATCAAGTGAGATAATCCTGGCGTTGTTGCACCCTACCTTCAGAGAGCAGTGTGACAGATGCACTCTGCAACTCCTTTCGGAATTAGTTCTTACATGGTTATATGGGAAATGCGATGTTCGTGGCTTGTAGTAACTACACAAACAGTGAGCACCGTGAGAGAAGTTTTCAGCAGCTTCGTTTTGGAATATTTCACCTATGGTTAATTATCAAATGTGATAATCCTGGCGTTGTTGCACCCTACCTTCAGAGAGCAGTGTGACAGAAGCACTCTGCAGCTCCTTTCTGAAATAGTTCTTACATGGTTATATAGGAAATGCGATGTTCGTGGCTTGTAGTAACTACACAAACAGCGAGCACCGTGAGAGAAGACTTCTGGAGCCCCGTTTTGGAATATTTCACCTATGGTTATTTATCAAATGTGATAATCCTGGCGTTGTTGCACCCTACCTTCAGAGAGCAGTGTGACAGAAGCACTATGCAGCTCCTTTCTGAAATAGTTCTTACATGGTTATATAGTAATTGGGATGTTCGTGGTTTGTGGTAACTACCCAAACAGCGAGCACTGTGAGAGAAGCTTTCTGTAGCTTCGTTTTGGAATATTTCACCTATAATTATTTATCACATGTGATAATCCTGGCGTTGATGCACCCTACGTTGAGAGAGCAGTGGGACAGAAGCATTCTGCAGCTCCTTTCGGAATTAGTTCTTACATGGTTATATAGGAAATGCGATGTTCGTGGCTTGTAGTAACTACACAAACAGCGAGTACCGTGAGAGAAGCTTTCTGCAGCTTCGTTTTGGAATACTTCACCTATGGTTATTTATCACATGTGATAAACCTGGCGTTGTTGCACTCTACGTTCAGAGAGCAGTGGGACAGAAGCACTCTGCAGCTCCGATCTGAAATAGTTCTTACATGGTTATATAGGAAATGCGATGTTCGTGGCTTGTAGTAACTACACAAACAGCGAGCACCGTGAGAGAACACTTCTGCAGCTCCGTTTTGGAATATTTCAGCTATTGATATTTATCAAATGTGATAATCCTGGCGTTGTTGCACCTTACCTTCAGAGAGCAGTGTGACAGAAGCACTCTGCAGCTCCTTTCTGAAATAGTTCTTACATTGTTATATAGGAAATGCGATGTCCGTGGCTTGTAGTAACTACACAAACAGAGAGCACCGTGAGAGAAGCTTTCTGCAGCTTCGTTTTGGAATATTTCACCTATGGTAATTTTTCAAATGTGATAATCCTGGCGTTGTTGCACCCTACCTTCAGAGAGCAGTGGGACTGAAGCACTCTGCAGCTACTTTCTGAAATAGTTCTTACATGGTTATGTAGTAATTGCGATGTTCGTGGCCTGTGGTAACTACACAAACAGCGAGCACCGTGAGAGAAGCTTTCTGCAGCTTCGTTTTGGAATAGTTCACCTATGGTAATTTTTCAAATGTGATAATCCTGGCGTTGTTGCACCCTACCTTCAGAGAGCAGTGGGACTGAAGCACTCTGCAGCTACTTTCTGAAATAGTTCTTACATGGTTATGTAGTAATTGCGATGTTCGTGGCCTGTGGTAACTACACAAACAGCGAGCACCGTGAGAGAAGCTTTCCGTAGCTTCTGTTTGGAATACTTCACCTATGGTTATATATCAAATGAGATAATCCTGGCGTTGTTGCACCCTACGTTCAGAGAGCAGTGTGACAGATGCACTCTGCAACTCCTTTCTGTAATAGTTCTTACATGGTTATATAGGAAATGCGATGTTCGTGGCTTGTAGTAACTACACAAACAGAGAGCACCGTGAGAGAAGCATTCTGCAGCTTCGTTTTGGAATATTTCACCTATGGTTATTTTTCAAATGTGATAATCCTGGCGTTGTTCCACCCTACCTTCAGAGAGCAATGGGACTGAAGCACTCTGCAGCTCCTTTCTGAAATAGTTCTTACATGGTTATGTAGTAATTGCGATGTTCGTGGCCTGTGGTAACTACACAAACAGCGAGCACCGTAAGAGAAGCTTTCTGTGGCTTCTGTTTGGAATATTTCACCTATGGTTATATATCAAATTAGATAATCCTGGCGTTGTTGCACTCAACGTTCAGAGAGCAGTGTGACAGATGCACTCTGCAACTCCTTTCTGAAATAGTTCTTACATGGTTATATAGGAAATGCGATGTTCGAGGCTTGTAGTAACTACACAAACAGCGAGCACCATGAAAGAAGCTTTCTGCAGCTTCGTTTTGGAATATTTCACCTATGGTTATTTATCACATGTTATAATCCTGGCGTTGTTGCACCCTACCTTCAGACAGCAGTGTGACAGAAGCACACTGCAGCTCCTTTCTGAAATAGTTCTTACATGGTTATATATGAAATGCGATGTTCGTGGCTTGTAGTAAGTACACAAACAGCGGGCACCGTGAGAGAAGCTTTCTGCAGCTTTGTTTTCGAATATTACACCTATGGTTATTTATCAAATGGGATAATACTGGCGTCGTTGCACCCTACCTTCAGAGAGCAGTGAGGCAGAAGCACTCTGCAGCTCCTTTATGAAATAGATCTTAGATGGTTATATAGGAAAAGCGAGGTTCGTGGCTTGTAGTAACTACACAAACAGAGGGCATCGTGAGAGAACCATTCTGCAGCTTCGTTTTGGAATATTTCACCTATGGTTATTTATCAAATGTGATAATCCTGGCGTTGTTGCACCCTACCTTCAGAGAGCACTGTGACAGAAGCACTCTGCAGCTCCTTTCTGAAGTGTTGCTTACACGGTTATGTATCAAATGCGATGTTTGTGGCTTGTAGTAACTACACACACAGCGAGCTTCGTGAGAGAAGCTTTCTGCAGCGTTGTATTGTAATAACTCACCAATGGTTTTTTATCAAATGTGATAATCCTGGCTTTGTTGCACCGTACCTTCAGAGAGCAGTGTGACAGAAGCACTCTGCAGCTCCTTTCTGAAATAGTTCTTACATGGTTATATAGAAAATGCGATGTTCGTTGCTTTTAGTAACTACACAAACAGCGAGAACCGTGAGAGAAGCTTTCTGCATCTTCGTTTTGTAATATTTCACCCATGGTTATTTATCAAATGTCATAATCCTGGCGTTGTTACCCCCTACCTTCAGAGAGCAGTGTGACAGAAGCACTCAGCAGCTCCTTTCTGAAATTGTTCTTACATGGTTATATAGGAAACGCGATGCTCATGGCTTGTAGTAACTACACAAACAGCGAGCACCGTGAGAGAAGCTTTCTGCAGCTTCGTTTTGGAATATTTCACCTATGGTTATTATCAAATGTGATAATCCTGGCGTAGTAGCACACTACCTTCAGAGAGCAGTGCGACACATGCACTCTGCAGCTCCTTTCTGAAATAGTTCTTACATGGTTATATAGGAAATGCGATGTTCGCGGCTTGTAGTAACTACACAAACAGCGAGCACCGTGAATGATGCTTTCTGCAGCTTCGTTTTGGAATATTTCACCTATGGTTATTTATCAAATGTGATAATCCTGGCGTTGTTGTCCCCTACATCTAGAGAGCACTGTGACCGAAGCACTCTGCAGCTCCTTTCTGAATTAGTTCTTACATGGTTACATAGGAAAAGCGATGTTCGTGCCTTTTAGTAACTACACAAACAGCGAGCACCGTGAGAGAAGCTTTCTGCAGCTTCGGTTTGGAATATTTCACCTATGGTTATTATCAAATGTGATAATCCTGGCGTAGTAGCACCCTACCTTCAGAGAGCAGTGGGACCGAAGCACTCTGCAACTCCATTCTGAAATAGTTCTTACATGGTTACATAGTAATTGCGATGTTTGTGGCTTGTGGTAACTACACACACAGCGAGCACCGTGAGAGACGTTTTCCGCAGCTTCGTTTTGGAATATTTCACCTATGGTTATTTAACAAATGTGATAATCCTGGCGTTGCTGCACCCTACCTACAGAGAGCAGCGTGGCAGATGCACTCTGCAGCTCCTTTCGGAAATAGTTCTTACATGGTTATATAGGAAATGCGATGTTCGTGGCTTGTAGTAACTACACAAACAGCCAGCACTGTGAGAGAAGCTTTCTGCAGCCTCATTTGGAATATTTCACCTATGGTTATTTATCAAATGTGATAATCCTGGCGTTGTTGCACCATACCTTCAGAGAGCAGTGGGACCGAAGCACTCTGCAGCTCCTTTCTGAATTAGTTCTTACATGGTTATATAGGAAATGCGATGTTCGTGGCTTGTAGTAACTACACAAACTGCCAGCACTGTGAGAGAAGCTTTCTGCAGCCTCATTTGGAATATTTCACCTATGGTTATTTATCAAATGTGATAATCCTTACGTTGTTGCACCCTACCTTCAGAGAACTGAGGGAGAGAAGCACTCTGCAGCTCCTTTCTGAAATAGTTCTTACATGGTTATATAGGAAATGCGATGTTCGTGGCTTGTAGTAACTACACAAACAGCGATCACTGTGAGAGAAGCTTTCTGCAGCTTCGTTTTGAAATATTTCACCTATGGTTATTTATCAAATATGATAATCCTGGCGTTGTTGGACCCTACCTTTAGAGAGCAGTGTGACAAAAGCACTCTGCAGCTCCTTTCTGAAATAGTTCTTACGTGGTTATATAGGAAATGCGATGTTCGTGGCTTGTAGTAACTACACAAACAGCGAGCATCGTGAGAGAAGCTTTCTGCAGCTTCGGTTTGGAATATTTCTACTATGGTTATGTATCAAATGTGATAATCCTGACGTTGTTGCACCTTACCTTCAGAGAGCAGTGTGACAGAAGCACTCTGCAGCTCCTTTCTGAAATAGTACTTACATTGTTATATAGAAAATGCGATGTTCGTGGCTTGTAGTAACTACACAAACAGCGAGCATCGTGAGAGAAGCGTTCTGCAGCATCGTTTTGGAATATTTCACCTATGGTTATTTATCAAATGTGATAATCCTATCGTTGTTACACCCTACCTTCAGAGAGCAGTGTGACAGAAGCACTCTGCAGCTCCTCTCTGAAATAGTTCTTACATTGTTATATTGGAAATGCGAAGTTCGTGGCTTGTAGTAACTACACAAACAGCGAGCACCGTGAGAGAAGCTTTCTGCAGCTTCGTTTTGGAATATTTCACCTATGGTTATTTATCAAATGTGATAATACTGGCGTTGTTGCACCCTATCTTCAGAGAGCAGTGTGACAGAAGCACTCTGCAGTTCCTTTCTGAAATAGTTCTTCCATGGTTCTATAGGAAATGCGATGTTCGTGGCTTGTAGTAACTACACAAACAGGGAGCATCGTGAGAGAAGCTTTCTGCAGCTTCATTTTGGAATATTTCACCTATGGTTATTTGTGTTGTTGTTGTTGTGGTCTTCAGTCCTGAGCCTGGTTTGATGCAGCTCTCCATGCTACTCTATCCTGTGCAAGCTTTTTCATCTCCCAGTACCTACTGCAACCTACATCCTTCTGAATCTGCTTAGTGTATTCATCTCTTGGTCTCCCTCTACGATTTTTACCCTCCACGCTGCCCTCCAATACTAAATTGGTGATCCCTTGATGCCTCAGAACATGTCCTATTAACCGATCCCTTCTTCTGGTCAAGTTGTGCCACAAACTTCTCTTCTCCCCAATCCTATTCAATACTTCCTCATTAGTTATGTGATCTACCCATCTAATCTTCAGCATTCTTCTGTAGCACCACATTTCGAAAGCTTCTATTCTCTTCTTGTCCAAACTATTTATCGTCCATGTTTCACTTCCATACATGGCTACACTCCATACGAATACTTTCAGTAATGACTTCCAGACACTTAAATCTATACTGGATGTTAACAAATTTCTCTTCTTCAGAAACGCTTTCCTTGCCATTGCCAGCCTACAATTTATATCCTCTCTACTTCGACCATCATCAGTTATTTTTCTCCCCAAATAGCAAAACTCCTTTACGACTTTAAGTGCCTCATTTCCTAATCTAATTCCCTCAGCATCACCCGACTTAATTAGACTATATTCCATTATCCTTGTTTTGCTTTTGTTGATGTTCATCTTATATCCTCCTTTCAAGACACTGTCCATTCCATTCAACTGCTCTTCCAAGTCCTTTGCTGTCTCTGACAGAATTACAATGTCATCACCGAGCCAGAACGTTTTAATTTCTTCTCCATGGATTTTAATACCTACTCCGAATTTTTCTTTTGTTTCCTTTACTGCTTGCTCAATATACAGATTGAACAACATCGGGGAGAGGCTACAACCCTGTCTTACTCCATTCCCAACCACTGCTTCCCTTTCATGTCCCTCGACTCTTATAACTGCCATCTGGTTTCTGTACAAATTGTAAATAGTCTTTCGCTCCCTGTATTTTACCCCTGCCACCTTGAGCATTTGAAAGAGAGTATTCCAGTCAACATTGTCAAAAGCTTTCTCTAAGTCTACAAATGCTAGAAACGTAGGTTTGCCTTTCCTTAATCTTTCTTCTAAGATAAGTCGTAAGGTCAGTATTGCCTCACGTGTTCCAGTGTTTCTATGGAATCCAAACTGATCTTCCCCGAGGTTGGCTTCTACTAGTTTTTCCATTCGTCTGTAAAGAATTCGTGTTAGTATTTTGCAGCTGTGACTTATTAAACTGATAGTTCGGTAATTTTCACATCTGTCAACACCTGCTTTCTTTGGGATTGGAATTATTATATTCTTCTTGAAGTCTGAGGGTATTTCGCCTGTTTAATACATCTTGCTCACCAGATGGTAGAGTTTTGTCAGGACTGGCTCTCCCACGGCCGTCAGTAGTTCCAATGGAATATTGTCTACTCCGGGGGCCTTGTTTCGTCTCAGGTCTTTCAGTGCTCTGTCAAACTCTTCACGCAGTGTCATATCTCCCATTTCATCTTCATCTACATCCTCTTCCATTTCCATAATATTGTCCTCAAGTACATCGCCCTTGTATAGACCTTCTATATACTCCTTCCACCTTTCTGCTTTCCTTTCTTTGCTTAGAACTGGGTTTCCATCTGAGCTCTTGATATTCATACAAGTCGTTCTCTTATCTCCAAAGGTCTCACTAATTTTCCTGTAGGCGGTATCTATCTTAGCCCTAGTGAGATAGGCCTATACATCCTTACATTTGCCCCCCAGGGGGTCCACAACTCTTTTTGTGGATACGTGCGTGGCGAGCACGGGGCCCCGAGCCATTGCAGCCTTCTTTCTCTCCCGGGCTGCATTTCCTTTCCCTTCCCCTCCTTTCCCCTCCATACCACTTTCCCCTCGCCCTCTCGTCTCCCTCTATTGGTGTCCTTGCTTATGTTGGCCCCCGCTATCCTCCTGGTTCTGTTGGTTTTACACTCCGGCTTTGTTGCGTAATCATCTCCTCCTTTTGGCATTCCTTGGTCCCCCTCTGGGGTTTGACCTCCATTCCAAAATTTCTCTTCCGTAGTGTGAGCCATTTGGGGAAGAGCACCTTACCTAGTGTCTCCGACGTGTGCCCTCCTAGTACATTCCACCTTTTCTTTTACGTCGTTGTCTGATGCTAGGGTGCATAGCCAGCACGGTAGCCAGCCCGTGTGGTGGGGTCGCTATGTGCCCTTTTGGTTGAGCCCCCTGAACACACAGGGATCACACTTCTGATACCTGAGCTGTGACCTCCTCATGCATGCCTTGCAGTGGTTGCTCGTCATCCTGGAGCATTGGAACTCCCGGCAATGGCCGCCGTGCCAGACGGCCCTTGCTGTGGCTGGGTGGCGCCCGTGAGGAGAGCCCCTGATCGGAGTGGGTGGTATCAGGGCGGACGCTATGCAGATGAAACGCATACGGGTCCAAAACTCTGGCCGCTCTTCTGCGGCAGTCTCTCTGCGTGGTACTGATTCCTCAAGTGCTGCTTCTCTTGCCCCTTCGGCCTTCCCTTCAGTGGCTACCCCCTGGGAGGAGGGTCAGGCCCGTCGTCTAGTGGCAAAACCTTTTCCCCGTTATCTAGTTTGCACCAAGACTGATGGAGATACTTTCACCAGTGTCAAACCTTTATTCTTTGTGGAACACATTGAAGACAAGTTCGGCGAAGTGGACTCCCTGAGCAAGATGCGGTCGGGTTCGTTGCTGATAAAAACTGCTTCGGCTGCCCAATCTGCGGCCCTTCGTGCCTGTACCCATCTTGGCACAATTCCCGTGTCCATTACCCCTCACCAGTCTCTAAATATGGTACAAGGTGTGATTTTTCACAGAGACCTCTTCCTTCAAACTGATGAGGAACTTCGGGACAATCTCGGACGGCGGGGTGTTCACTTTGTTCGGCGTGTTCAGAAGGGTCCTAAAGATAATCGTATTGATTCTGGTGCCTTTATCCTGGCCTTTGAAGGGGATACCCTTCCTGAGAAAGTTAAGATTATGGTCTATCGCTGTGATGTGAAGCCGTACATCCCACTTCCTATGATGTGTTGTAAGTGCTTGCGTTTTGGCCACATGTCTTCTCGCTGTTCCCAGGACCCTCTGTTTGGTGACTGTGGACGTCCACTCCATGAGGGGAGTCCCTGTGTTCCCCCTCCTGTATGTGTAAATTGTCATGGTAGTCATTCTCCACGTTCAGCAGATTGCCCAGTCTATAAGAAAGAAAAAAAGATACAGGAGTATAAGTCCCTTGATCATTTAAGCTACACAGAGGCCCGTAAGAAATATGCACGATTGCACCCTGTGTCCATGACATCTAGTTACGCCTTGGTTACATCTTCATCCCTTCCTCCCCCTTCCATACCCCCATCCCGGACCCCTCTCCTTCCCCCTCCCCTGCGGCTCCCACACCTTCTCCTCTGGGCGCTGCTCCCCCTCCCCAGCCGGAGAAGTGTCCCACTCCTTCGGCGTCTGCCGGTCAAGGGCGCCTCTCCCGGGATGCCCCTTCCCGGCACCTTCCAGGCCAAAGGTCTGCTGCAGCGCGGCGACCGCGAGAGCCGCGGTCTATCGGCCCCCAGGTCGCCCGGTCTCTTTTTGAACCTGATCTTGCTGCAGCTGGCTCCATTATGCCACACAGCCCTCCTCGATCTCAGCCTGAAAAGAAGAAGAAACATAATTCCCGTGACAAAGAGCCTCTGGTGTCACCGGAGGTCCCTTCCCCGACTTCACAACCGGATTCTGACCTGTCGTTTATGGATGTCGCCCCCTCCTTGTCGGTGACGGGTGGGGACCCGGCGGTGTGACTGGATTTAGCGTGTTCAGCCCTCATTTAAACCATCGTTCTGTGGTTCTCCAATGGAATTGTAATGGCTACTATCGTCACCTTCCGGAATTGAAATCCCTTCTTTCGTCCTACTCAGCAGCTTGTGTGGTTCTCCAGGAATCTCATTTTACTGATGCTCACTCACCGACCCTCCGTGGGTTCCGTGTTTTCTTTCAAAATCTGGTCGGACCACTGCGGGCTTCTGGTGATGCTTGTACGTTGGTCCGTACAGACATTGCTAGCATGTGGATTCCTCTTCAAATTACATTGGAAGCGGTTGCTGTTAGGGTCAACTTACACTCTGTGGTGCAGGCGTCGGACGGTCCACCCTCATCCTGCACTTTACCTCGATGGCGACCTGCTTGAAGTGGTGGACACTTGCCGCTTCTTGGGACTCGTGTTTGATGCCCGGCTCACATGGGTTCCTCATGTTACTCAGCTGAAGCAAAAATGCTGGCGGCACCTCAACGCCCTCCGCTGCCTTAGCCACACGTCTTGGGGTGCAGATCGCTGCACGCTGCTGCGGTTGTACAGAGCCCTTGTGCAGTCCCGGCTTGATTATGGGAGCCTGGCCTATGGGTCTGCGTCCCCCTCAGTGTTGAAGTTGTTAGACCCCATACACCACTGTGGAGTTAGGCTTGCCACTGGCGCTTTTCGGACCAGCCCCGTGGATAGTCTACTGGTGGAGGCCGGGGTTCCCCCACTGCGGATTCGCCGCCATCGTCTGCTCGCCGACTATGCTGTCCACGTTCATTGCTCGCCAGATCATCCCAATCGTCGCCTGCTTTTCCCTGCTCTGGTCCTCCATCTGCCCGAACGGCGACCTAGGTCTGGACTTTCCGTAGCTGTCCGTGTCCAGTCCCTGCTGTCAGACCTGGGGTCATTCCCTCTTCTGCCTCCCTTCCGGGTCTGTACACCTACGCCTCCCTGGTGTTTGTCCCGGCCGTCCGTCTGTCTGGATTTGGCACAGGGACCTAAGGACTCGGTTCCGCCTGTGGCCCTCCGTCGCCGTTTTCTTGCGCTCCTCGAATCATTTCCGGGCTGTGAGCCTGTCTACACTGATGGTTCCCTGGTTGATGGTCACACTGCCTACGCCTTTGCTCACTCTGCCCATGTTGAGCAACGCTCCTTGCCGGCTGGCTGCAGTATTTTTACTGCAGAGCTGGTGGCCATCTTGCGCGCTCTTGAGCATATGCGTTTCTGCTCAGGTCGGTCCATCGTCGTCTGCAGTGACTCCCTGAGCAGCCTTCAGGCCATAGACCGCTGCTATCCCTGCTCTCCTCTGGTGTCCTCCATTCAGGAGATTGTTTCCGCCATTGCCCGTTCTGGTCGTTCGGTGGTCTTGGTTTGGACGCCCGGTCATGTTGGCATCCCAGGGAACGAACGTGTAGACAGGCTGGCCAAAGGGGCGATCGACGCCCCGGCTTTGGAGGTCGGCCTTACGGCTCGCGACCAGCAGATGGTGTTGCGCCGTAAGCTGATTGGGATGTGGGCTGCTGAGTGGCGTGGCATGACAGCCCCGAATAAACTGCGGGCTGTCAAGGGGACGACCGATGTGTGGCGTTCCTCCCTGCGGGCTTCTCGCAGGGACTCGGTAGTCCTGTGTCGGCTGCGCATCGGCCATACATACCTGACGCACGGCCATCTGTTGCGTCAGGAGGATCCCCCCTTGTGTCGGTGTGGGTCCCGGCTGACGGTCGGCCACATTTTGCTGGAGTGTCCTCGACTGCGCACACTCCGGCAATCTTTTAATCTCCTGGGCACTTTGGCTTTGGTTTTATCCGACGATGCCTCCATGGCTGACAATGTTTTACATTTTATCCGCAGTAGTCGTTTTTATGGTTCGATTTAGGGAGGTCCTGCGCCTTTCCCTTTCTGTGTCTTTCGTCCTTGTGTCTGTTGCTGTTCTGGTGTGCCGTCAGATGGTTGACTCTTTCCCTTTTTTTCTCATGGTCAGTCAACCAGTCTCCGGCCATCCTCCTTTCTTCTGTTTCTTTCTGTCTGGTGTTCCTCTGTCCTGTTCTTGTCTGTAGTGTTTGTTGCTGCATTTGTGTTCTTTTAGCGCCTGGGGGGACGTCTCCTCCTCCTTTGGTTTTTATCTGCTCCATAGATTTTCGGCTCGCCTGATTTTGGAATGGGGGACTGATGACCTTCGCTGTTTGGTGCCCCTTACACATCCCAACAACCACCACCACCATCACCCACCAGACTCCCGCCCTTCGGGCGGGTTAACCGGTTGGGCTACGCTCTGCGTCTCTTTGCTGTGATTTTCAGCTTCCTTCTTTGTCCTGCCTTCCTTGCTCCCTCCCCTCCACCCCCCATTGGTTAGTTCCTCGGCCACGAATTCGGATGAATCTCCACAGAGGTCCAAAAGATTCCAACCCCCTGGTGGTGTTCCGTAATTTTTTCCGCCAAATTTTATGAGAGTTTTGGGATGCTGTTGTTTTTTTACACTGATGGCTCTAAATCTGCCGATCATGTGGGGTATGCCTTCACGTCCTCTGTCAGAACGGAAAATCATCTGCTGCCACCTACATGTGGGGTGTTTACTGTGGAATTGATGGCAATTTCCCAGGCGCTTAATTTTATTAAACAGTCCCAACACAACCGCCTTTTGTTATGTACGGACTCGATGAGTTGTCTTCTTCCTATTGACCGGTGTTTTTCACACTATCCCTTGGTCTCTGCCGTCTACGACCATCTCACTGATATTCACCGTGCTGCTTGTTCCATTGACTTCCTTTGAGTCCCTGGCCATGTTGGTATCCCGGGTCATGAGCTCGCTGATCGTTTGGCTGGGGGAGCAGTCACTAACCCCGCGTTTTCTGTAACCCCTCCTGCAGTGGATTTACGGTTTCACATCAAATCCCACTTCGCACAGTCATGGGCCAATTCTTGGGAGGCTACTCCCCTGTCTAATAATCTTCATGCGATTAAGGTGACAGCAGGCCTGCGGCGTTCTTCCTTTCGCCTCTCCTGAAAGGACTCGACCACACTGTGTCGTCCCCACATTGGCCATAACAGGCTGACCCATGGTTTTCTTTTGCGAGATGAAACACCCCCACTTCGTTGTTGTCGAGCATTCCAGTCGGTTGCCCACATTTTGGTTGAATGCCCCCTTCTTTTGGCTCTGCGTGCTAAGTACAGACTCCCCCACACTTTACCTTTGATGTTGGCTGACGATTCCTGGATGGTCTCTCTGGTTCTTGGTTTCCTCCAGGAAAGTGGTTTTTATTCTCAGTCTCAAGGTTTTTAATCTGTATCTGGTATTGGGGCAGGGCGGTGAGTGTTTGTATGTCTCGCACTGTAAGCAGTTTTTGGAGATTCCTGATTCACCTCCCTGACCGAAATCCTGTTTTCTTCCCCTTTTACGCTGTTTTTACCCTTTTTTTAACGCTTGATTAGTCTCCTTTTCACATACGTGCTTTCTTCATTCTAGCGGTTGTACCTTTTAAGTCAAAGGTAGTCATGCCTATGCAACTTCTGCATAGCGTTGTGTTCATTCTCTTGCTGACTTCCCTCATTTTGTTTCTACCATTGACAACATGACTGTCCCTTTACGTTTTTAGTCCTTTCCCTTCCATTGTTCTGACTTTCCTGAGATGTCAATTTAGCGGAATGGACCACATTTGAAACAAGGGACTGATAACCTTGCTGTTTGGTCCCTTAAACCTCAAACAACCAACCAACCAACCAATATTTCACATTGGGTATCTATCCAATGTGATAAATGTGGCTTTGTTGCAACAGTACTTTCAGAGAGCAGTGTGACAGAATTATCCTGCAGTTACTCTCTGAAATAGTTCTTAGAGGGTTATGGAGCAAATGCGATGATCGTGGCTTTGTACTAACTACACAAATGGAGAGAAGCGTGAGAGAAGCTCTCTCCATGTTTTCTCTGGAATATTTCCCATAGGGTTATTTATCAAATGTGATAATCATGGCTTTGTTGCCACCATACCCTCGGAGAGCAGTGTGACAGAAGCATCCTGCAGCTACACTCAGAAATAGTTCTTAGACGGTTATGGAGCAAATGCGATGATCGTCTCTTTGTAGTATCTACACTAACAGAGAGAAGTGTGCAAGAAGCTTTCTGCAGCTGCTTTCTGAAATATATCATGTAGGGTTATTTATCTAATGTGATAATCATGGCTTTGTTGTGACCGTACCTTCAGACAGCAGTATGACAGAAGCGTCCTGCAGGTTCCCTCTGAAATAGTTCTTAGAGGGTTATGGAGCTTTAAGAAATTTTCTGCAGCTTCTTTGTGGAATATTTCACATTGGGTTATCTATCAAATGTCATAATCATGGCTTTGTTGCCACCATACCTTCAGAGAGCAGTGTGACAGAAGCATCCTGCAGCTTTTTTCTGAATTAGTACTTAGAGGGTTATGGAGCAAATGCAATGATCTTGGCTTTGTAGGAACTACACGAACAGAAAACAGTGTGCAAAAAGCTATCTGCAGCTTCTTAATGGATTATTTCACATAGGGTTATTTATCAAATGTGATCATCATGGCTTTGTTGCCACTGTACGTTCAGAGAGCAGTGTGACAGAAGCTTCCTGCAGATTGTCTGAGATATAGTTAACATAGGGTAATGGAGCAAATGTGATGATCATGGCTTTGTAGTAACTGTACAAACAAAGAACAGTGTGAGAGAAGCTTTCTGCAGCTTCTTACTGGAATATTTTAGATAGGGTTATTTATTAAATGTGATAATCGTGGCTTTGCTGCCTCTGTACATTCAGAGAGCAGTGCCACAGATGCTTCCTGCAGCTTCTTTGAGAAATAGTTAATGTAGGGTTAAGGAGGGTATGTGATGATCATGGATTGTAGTAACTACACAAACAGCGAGCCGTGTTCGAGAATCTTTCTGCAGCTTCTTTCATCAATATTTAACATAGGGCTATTTATCAAATGTGTTAATCATGGCTTTGTTGCCACCGTACCTTCAGAGAGCCATGTCACAAAAGCTACTGCAAGCTTCATTCTGAAATAGTTCACATGGGGTTATGGAGCAAATTCGATGATTGTGCTTTGTATTAACTACACAACCAGAGTGCAGTGTGTGAGAAACTTTCTACATATTCTTTTTTGAATATTTCAAATAGGGTTATTTATCAAATGCGGAAATCACAGATTTGTTGCCACCGTACGTTCAGCACTCAATGTGACAAGAGCTTCCTGAAGCCTCTTCCAGAAATAATTCACAAAAGGTTGCGGAGCAAATGCAATGATTGAGCCTTTGTAGTAACTAAACCAACAGTGAGCATTGTGCGAGCTGCTTTCTGCAGCTTCTTTCTGGAGAATTTCACATACGGTTATTTATCAAATGTGATAATCATGGCTTTGTTGCCACCGTACCTTCAGAGAGCAGTGTGTCACAAGCTTCCTGCAATTTTTTTTTCTGAAATAGTTCTTATAGGGTTGTGGAGAAAATGTGAAGATCGTGTCTTTGTAGTAACTACACACAAAGAAAGCACTGTCCCAGAAGCGCTCTGAAGCTTCCGTCTGGAATGTTTCACATAGGGTTATTTATCAAAACTGATAATCAAGGCTTTGTTGCCACCATACCTTCAGAGTGCAAGGTGAACCACGGTTCCTGCAGCTTCTATCTGAAATAGTTCTTAGGGGGTTATGGAGCAAATGTGATGGTCATGGGTTTGTAGGCACTACACAAGCAGAGAGCAGTATGCGAGAATCTTCCTGCAGCTCCTTTCAGGAATATTTCACTTAGGGTTATTTATCAAATGTGATAATCAGGGTTTGTTGCCACCGTAGCTTCAGGGAGCAGTGTGACAGAAGCTTCCTGCAGCTTCTTTTAGACATAGTTCACATAGGGTTATGGTGCAAATGCGATGATCATGGCTTTGTAGTAACTACAGAATCAGAGAGCAGTGTGTGAGAACCTTTCTGCAGCTCTTTCCCGCAATATTTCACATAGTGTCACTTATTAAAAGTGCTAATCACGACTTTGTTCCCACAGTATCTACCGAGTAGAGTGCGAGAGTAGCTTTCTGCAGCTTCTTTCGGAAATATTTCACAAAGTGTTATGTATGAAATGCGATGATCGTTCTTTGTAGTCACTATACCAACAGAGGGTAGTGTGAGATAAGCTTCCTGCAGCCTCACACAGAAACATTTCACATAGGGTTACTTATCAAATGCGATGATTATTCCTTTGCTGTCACTGTACCTACCGAGAAGAGTGTGAGTGAAGCTCACTGCAGTTTCTGTCAGATTTATTTCACATAGGGTTATGGATCAAATGCGACGATCATTGCTTTGTAGTTACTATACCAACAGAGTACAGTGTGAGAGAAGCTTTGTGCAGTTTCTTGGTAGTCACTACACCAACAGAGAGCTGTGACCCACTAGGGGTCAACAACTCTTTTTGTGGATACGTGCGTAGCGAACACGCGACCCGGAACTAGTGTGGCCCTCCTTCCTTTTTCGGGCTTCATACCGTCCATTTCTCGGTAGGTGTTACCTGAGGTGTGAACAATCACCTAAGGCGGGAGTGCCCCCAGAGAGGGTCCCCACAAGGAAGGAACACGCCATTGGAGACGCCGGTAATCGTGAGGGATACTTCCACAATGGTTTTCTCATCACCTACTACGTCTGCTCATAAGCGAAAGTTCAATGAGTCTCAGCCACGGACATTTCTTCCATTGTTGCCACAGTTCCTTGTTGCTTCTCGGTCAGATGAAGGTCAAGACTTCTCCACAGTCAACCCTTTCGTTATTCAGGAAGGTGTCGACGCAATTGCAGGTCCTGTAAAGTCTTGTTCCTGATTACGAAATCGCACCTTGGCGTTAGAAACAGTCAGTTCCCTCCAGGCACAAAAATTGATGCGTACTTCACTGATCCACACCTTCCCTGTCTGGGTGCAAGCACACCGCACTTTAAATTCATCATTTGGGGTTGTTTATACACGCTCCCTCGACGGATTGTCCGACGAGGACATTCAAAACTACCTGTCTGACCAGGGCATAACGGCTGTCCATAGTCATGAAAAATGGTTGACACGAACATCATTCCAACCCGTACTGTCTTCTTGACATTTGACAAACATCAACTCCCATCGAAAATCAAAGGCTATGAGATAATATCCGTTCGCCCGTATATCCCAAACCCTAAGCACTGCTATCTGTGTCAGCGGTTCAATCACAACAGCCAGTCATGTTCCCATTCGGCCAAATGCGTTATGTGTGGCAAGGATGCCCACGAGTGTGCTTGTCCACCTCCATCCACTCGTAGCATCAACTGTATGGGTGACCACACTGCTTCCTCTACAGATTGTACCATTTTTAAAGACGAGCGGCTCATTCAGGAAATCAGAGTGAAGGAAAAGGTGTCGACCTTTGTTGCTCGAAAGATATTCGCCAGTCAAAAGCCCACTGATCCTCACGCAGGTAAATACAGCACTGTCCTCGCCTCTCCTCGGCCAACAAAGGAGGCAGCCACGCAGACTTGTGATCTCACCTTCAGTGCCACGGTCGTCAGATCGGCCAGCGTAAAGATCGCACGTTCAGCCTCCCCACTCTCACCTGCTCACTCTGTGGCTCACCCTTCATCGGGTTGTGCTAAATCCCGAGCCCCAAAATCAGAGACTTAGACTTCCAAAAAAGAGCCTACTCCTGAAGATATTTTACGCACCCCGACTTCGCAACCATCGATTCCTCCTTCCTCTCAACGTCCTATTTCCAAGAATTCTCATAAGAAAAACAGTTAGTCTCCTCCTCTGCCATGGCGTGCTTCATCTACAGCACCACCTGGCGGTAGCCGCCCTCGGCCGTCTTCTGTGTCGCCGAGGCGCACTGCTGGCGGCCGATCAACCGGCCGATCAGTGGTGGCAGGAGCTTCTCCTGAACAAGCTTCGGATCACGATCTTCTGCCTTCGGCTGAATGCCGTTCCGTGCTGTCGGTCACCGACTCTAAGAAGTCGTTGAGTTGACAGGAACCTTGGTCACATTCTTCTGTTTTCTGTCCACCCTATGTCCATTATCCATTGGAATATCCGCGGCATTTGAGCCAATCGGTATTAATTGTTGATCCTCTTATGATCCTACTCGCCAGTCATCTTCTGTCTTTTGGAAACAAAGCTGTGAACCAACGATTGCTTTGTTTTCCGCCATTTTCAGTCAGTCCGATTTCATCTCTCCTCTGCTGAAGGCACTCCAGCACATGGAGGACTCGGGATTCTTCTCCATGATACTCTCCATTATCACCCAATCCCCGTAAACACTTCCTTCCAAGCTGTCGCTGTCTGTCTTTCCCTTTCTGGATACACCTTTATTCTTTGTACTGTATACATTCAATTGTCCACACCATGGCAAGAGCTGATCTCCTTCATCTACTTTGTCAGCTTCTGTCCCCCATTTGCGGGTTGGGGACTTCAATGCCCACCACCTGCTTTGGGGATCTCCGCACCCTTGTCCACGCGGCTCACTATTGATAGACGTCTTCCACCAATCGGATCTTGTTTGCCTCAATACTGGGGACCCTACATTTTTGTCTGCCTCCACGACGAATTTCCCTCATTTGGACCTTTCGGTCAGTACTGTTCCGCTAACTCGGCGCTTCGAATTGTTCGCTCTTGCTGATACACATTCGAGTGACCACTTTCCATGCGTTCTTCGATTGCAGCCACAGCTGCCGTATATGTACCCGAGACGCCGGATGTTTGCCCAAGCGGATTGGACACTTTTTTCGTCTCTAGCGACATTCGATGACCGTTACTTTCCTATCGTCGACGATGAGGTCACTCATATTACAGAAGTTATTCTTACGGCTGTGGAACATTCAATTCCTCGCACCTCTGAATCGCCCCCCCCCTCCCCCCCCAGTTCCCTGGTGGAATGAGGCATGCAGTGATGCAATACGTGAGCAGCGACGTGCTCTTCGCGTTTTCCAGCACCATCCTACTTTGGCCAACTGTATCTGCTATAAGCAGTTCCGTACGCGATGCCGTCGCGTCATCCGCGATGGCAAGAAGGCAAGCTGGGACTTCTTTACTAGCTCATTTAACAGCTTCACTCCCTACTCGGAAGTTAGGAGTCGGATTCGACGGTTATCTGGCGGGCCTCGTTTCTCCCCGATCTCTGGGCTCACTGTCGTGCATGATACATTAGTGGACCCCGTCGCAATTTCTACCTCATTGAGTCAACACTTTGCCGAGATTTCGAGCTATTCAAATCACTCGCCAGCCTTTCTCCTGAAGAAACGTGCAGCGTAAGTGCGATCTCTTGCTTTCTTGTCTCAAAATCACGAAATCTATAATAGTGTTTTCTCCATGCGGGAACTGCAACACGCACTCTCTTCTTCTCGCTCTTCTGCCCCAGGACCAGATGGTATCTACATCCAAATGTTGCTGCATTTATCAACCCATAGTCTACGTTCCCTCCTTCGCCATTATAATCGAATTTGGACCGACAGTACTTTTCCCAGAAGATGGCGGGAAGCTACCGTCGTTCCTGTTCCGAAACCTGTAAAGGACACACATCTCCCCTCTAGCTATTGCCCCATTTCTCTCACGAGTAGTGTATGTAAGGTTTTGGAGCGTATGGTGAATTGCCGTTTAGCCTGGTGTCTGGAGTCCCGAAGTCTTTTAACACCTGCCCAATGCGGTTTCCGAAAGCATCGTTCTGCATCTCGTTGCTCTCTCCACTTACATCATGAAACATTTTCTCAGGAAACGCCAAACAGTAGCAATATTTTTTGATCTGGAGAGAGCATAAGATACCTCTTGAGGGACAGGCATCCTCCGCACGCTGTTCTCTTGGGGGTTTTGAGGTCAGCTGCCCATATCATTCATAAATTTATGCGGACATTTAAAGTGTGGGTGAAGAGTAAACTTTCCCATACTTTCTCCCAAGAAAACGTGGTACCCCAGGGCTCCATCCTAAGAGTTGTACTGTTTGCCATTGCCATAAATCCAATTATGGGTTGTTTCCTTCCTGATATCTCGGGCTCCCTCCTCGTGGACGATTTTGCGATCTACTACATCTCTCAACGGACCAGCCTTCTTGAACGACGATTTCAAGGATGTCTCGATCGCCTCCACTCGTGGAGCAGCGAAACCGGCTTCCGCGTTCCTCCCAGTAAGACCGTTTGTGTCAGTTTTTGGCGTCGTACAGAGTTTCTTCCGCCTTCCTTGCATCTACCCCCCAGGGGGTCCACAACTCTTTCGTGGATACGTGCGTGGCGAGCACGGGGCCCCGAGCCATTGCAGCCTTCTTTCTCTCCCGGGCTGCATTTCCTTTCCCTTCCCCTCCTTTCCCCTCCATACCCCTTTCCCTCGCCCTCTCCTCTCCCTCTATTGGTGTTCTTGCTTATGTTGGCCCCCGCTATCCTCCTGGTTCTGTTGGTTTTACACTCTGGCTTTGTTGCGTAATCATCTCCCCCTTTTGGCATTCCTTGGTCGCCCTCTGGGGTTTGACCTCCATTCCAAAATTTCTCTTTCCGTAGTGTGAGCCATTTGGGGAAGAGCACCTTACCTAGTGTCTCCGACGTGTGCCCTCCTAGTATATTCCACCTTTTCTTCTACGTCGTTGTCTGATGCTAGGGTGCATAGCCAGCACAGTAGCCAGCCCGTGTGGTGGGGTCGCTATGTACCCTTTTGGTTGAGCCCCCTGAACACACAGGGATCACACTTCTGATACCTGAGCTGTGACCTCCTCATGCATGCCTTGGAGTGGTTGCTCGTCATCCTGGAGCATCGGAACTCCCGGCAATGGCCGCCGTGCCAGACGGCCCTTGCTGTGGCTGGGTGGCGCCCGTGAGGAGAGCCCCTGATCGGAGTGGGTGGTATCAGGGCGGACGTTATGCAGATGAAACGCATAAGGGTCCAAACCTCTGGCCGCTCTTCTGCGGCCGTCTCTCTGCGTGGTACTGATTCCTCAAGTGCTGCTTCTCTTGCCCCTTCGGCCTTCCCTTCCGTGGCTACCCCCTGGGAGGAGGGTCAGGCCCGTCGTCTAGGGGCAAAACCTTTCCCCCGTTATCTAGTTTGCACCAGGACTGACGGAGATACTTTCACCGGTGTCAAACCTTTATTCTTTGTGGAACACATTGAAGACAAGTTCGGCGAAGTGGACTCCCTGAGCAAGATGCGGTCGGGTTCATTACTGATAAAAACTGCATCGGCTGCCCAATCTGCGGCCCTTCGTGCCTGTACCCATCTTGGCACAATTCCCGTGTCCATTACCCCTCACCAGTCTCTAAATATGGTACAAGGTGTGATTTTTCACAGAGACCTCATCCTTCAAACTGATGAGGAACTTCGGGACAATCTCGGACGGCGGGGTGTTCACTTTGTTCGGCGTGTTCAGAAGGGTCCTAAAGATAATCGTATTGATACTGGTGCCTTTATCCTGGCCTTTGAAGGGGATACCCTTCCTGAGAAAGTTAAGATTATGGTCTATCGCTGTGATGTGAAGCCGTACATCCCACCTCCTATGCGGTGTTTTAAGTGCTTGCGTTTTGGCCACATGTCTTCTCGCTGTACCCAGGACCCTCTCTGTGGTGACTGTGGACGTCCACTCCATGAGGGGAGTCCCTGTGTTCCCCCTCCTGTATGTGTAAATTGTCATGGTAGTCATTCTCCACGTTCAGCAGATTGCCCAGTCTATAAGAAAGAAAAAAAGATACAGGAGTATAAGTCTCTTGATCGTTTAAGCTACACAGAGGCCCGTAAGAAATATGCACGATTGCACCCTGTGTCCATGACATCTAGTTACGCCTTGGTTACATCTTCATCCCTTCCTCCCCCTTCCTTACCCCCATCCCGGACCCCTCTCCTTCCCCCCTCCCCTGCGGCTCCCACACCTTCTCCTCTGGGCGCCGCTCCCCCTCCCCAGCCGGAGAAGTGTCCCACTCCTTCGGCGTCTGCCGGTCAAGGGCGCCTCTCCCGGGATGCCCCTTCCCGGCACCTTCCAGGTCAAAGGTCTGCTGCAGCGCGGCGACCGCGAGAGCCGCGGTCTATCGGCCCCCAGGTCGCCCGGTCTCTTTCTGTTCCTGATCTTGCTGCAGCTGGCTCCATTATGCCACACAGCCCTCCTCGATCTCAGCCTGAAAAGAAGAAGAAACATAAGTCCCGGGACAAAGAGCCTCTGGTGTCACCGGAGGTCCCTTCCCCGGCTTCACAACCGGATTCTGACCTGTCGTTTATGGATGTCGCCCCCTCCTTGTCGGTGACAGGTGGGGACCCGGCGGTATGACTGGATTTAGCGTGTTCAGCCCTCATTTAAACCATCGTTCTGTGGTTCTCCAATGGAATTGTAATGGCTACTATCGTCACCTTCCGGAATTGAAATCCCTTCTTTCGTCCTACTCAGCAGCTTGTGTGGTTCTCCAGGAATCTCATTTTACTGACGCTCACTCACCGACCCTCCGTGGGTTCCGTGTTTTCTGTCGAAATCGGGTCGGACCCTTGCGGGCTTCTGGTGGCGTTTGTACGTTGGTCCGTACAGACATTGCTAGCACGTGGATTCCTCTCCAAACTACATTGGAAGCAGTTGCTGTTAGGGTCCACTTAGACTCTGCAGTCACAGTATGCAATCTTTATCTCCCTCCTGACAGGACTCTTACACCTGCTGCCTTAACCACCCTTCTTCAGCAACTTCCTCCTCCCTTCCTCCTCCTTGGGGATTTTAATGCTCATCATCCTTTGTGGGGCAGTGCCTTTCCATCTAGACGAGGTCTTCTTATCGACCAATTTATTGCAGACCACGACCTGTGCCTTCTTAATGATGGCTCCCCTACTCATTTCAGTGCTGGTCATGGTACGTTTTCTGCCATTGATCTTTCTCTTTCTTCTCCCTCTCTCCTCCCTTCATTACACTGGTCGCCACACGACGACCTTTGTGATAGTGACCATTTCCCGTTGATTATCACGCTCCCTTCCCGCTCCCCGATGGAGAGGTTACCTCGTTGGTCTTTCCACCGCGCCGATTGGCCTCTATATACTGCACAGGTCGAGTTTTCTCCCTCTTTGTCGGGTTGTATTGATGACGTCCTACGTGACGTGTCTGACGCGATTGTTCGCGCTGCTAACCTTGCTGTCCCGCGCTCATCTGGACAATTTCGTCGTCGGCAAGTCCCGTGGTGGAGTACGGCCATTGCCATTGCCATCCGTGATCGCCGTCGAGCTTTGCAACACTTTAAGAGGCACCCATCTGTAGCCAGCCTTTCTACCTTTAAGCGCCTTCGCGCTAAAGCCCGTTATTTAATCAAACAGAGCAAGCGGATATGTTGGGAACGATTCGTTTCTTCCCTTGGTTCCACTGTCCCTCTGTCACGGGTGTGGGCTACACTTCGCTCTCTCCAAGGTTGCCATCGGCAGTCCACCCTCCCAGGCCTTCACCTCCCAGATGGCATTTGTACGGACCCATTAGTTCTCGCAGAACATCTTGCGACCCATTTTGCAGTGGCATCAGCGTCGGCCTCCTATCCAGCTGCTTTCCTTCATCAAAAACAGCAGGCTGAAGCTGTCACCTTATGTTTCACCACTTGTGAGTCAGAATCTTACAACGAACCTTTCACTGAATGGGAATTTCTTTCTGCTCTATCTGCTTCTCATGATACGGCTCCTGGCCCAGATTCCATTCATAACCAGCTGCTTCAACATCTCAGTGCTCCACAACGGCACCATCTTCTTCGGGTGTTTAACCGTATCTGGCTCCAGGGTGACTTCCCTTCTCAGTGGAGGGATAGCATTGTGGTTCCTGTCCTTAAGCCTGGTCAGAACCCCCTATCTGTTGACAGCTATCGGCCAATTAGTTTGACCAATGTTGGTTGTAAGTTACTTGAACGGCTGGTAGCCCGTCGGCTCACTTGGGTCCTCGAATCTCGGGATCTATTGTCCCCTTACCAGTGTGGCTTTCGAGAGGGACGATCTCCAATCGATCATTTGCTTCGCTTGGAATCCGCAGTTCGGCAGGCTTTTTCCCAGCGCCGCCATTTGGTTGCAGTGTTTTTTGACCTTCGCAAGGCCTATGACACGGCCTGGCGCCATCACATCTTACTAACCCTTCATCAGTGGGGTCTTCGGGGCCCACTCCCGATTTTTATCCGCCAGTTCCTGATCCATCGGTCATTCAGAGTTCGAGTTGGTACTGCTTTTAGTTCTCCACGGACCCAGGAGACGGGCATCCCACAGGGTTCTGTCTTGAGTGTCCTTCTTTTCCTCATTGCTATCGATGGACTTGTGGCCTCTGTCGGTCCCTTGGTCACCCCTGCCCTGTATGTGGATGATTTCTGCATTTGGGTTAGTTCCTCCTCGATGCCATCTGCAGAACGGCAGCTCCAGATGGCTATACGGCGTGCCTCTGCATGGACCCTCTCCCACGGGTTTCAATTCTCTCCTTTAAAATCGCGGGTGGTCCACTTCTGTCGCCGTACTACGGTCCACCCTGATCCAGAGCTCTATCTCGCTGCACAAAGATTGCCTGTGGTTCCACAGTTTCGTTTCCTAGGTCTTCTTTTCGACAACAAGCTCACTTGGCTGCCCCATATCAGACTCCTGAAGGTAGGATGTTTCCGTAAACTCAATGTCCTTCGCTTCCTTGCCCACTTCTCCTGGGGTGCGGACCGTTCCCTCCTCCTCCGTCTTTATCGTGCTCTAGTTCTGTCACGTTTGGACTATGGTTGTCAAGTTTATGGTTCAGCTGCTCCTTCCACGCTGCACGTGCTGGATCCAGTCCACCATCGTGGTATCCGTTTGGCCACGGGTGCCTTCCCTACTAGCCCTGTTGATAGTCTCCTGGTTGTAGCTGGGATCCCCCCCCTTTCTGTTCGGCGGTCCCATCTTCTGGTGTCTTATGCCCTTACTATCCGTTCTTCTCCCGCTCATCCTTCCTATTCTATCCAATTCCCAGACCATGGGCGTCGCCCGCCTGACTCCCGCCCTCGGGCGGGTCTACCGGTTGGGCTGCGCCTTGCGTCTCTTACCCGTGATTTTCGGCTTCCTTCTTTGTCCTGTCTTCCTCGCTCCCTCCCCTCCACCCCTCCTTGGTTAGTTCCTCGGCCTCGAATTCGGATGGATCTCCGCCGCGATCCGAAAGATTCCATCCCCCCGGTGGTGTTCCGTTCCTTTTTCCGCCAAATTTTATGGGAGTTTCGGGATGCTGTTGTTCTTTACACTGATGGTTCTAAATCTGCTGATCATGTTGGGTATGCCTTCACGTCCTTTGTTGGAACGGAAAATCATCTACTGCCACCCTCATGTGGCGTGTTTACTGCGGAATTGATGGCAATTTCCCGGGCCCTTACCTTTATTAAACAATCCCAACACAACCGCGTTTTGTTATGTACGGACTCGATGAGTGGCCTTCTTGCTATTGACCGGTGTTTTTCGCGCCATCCCTTGGTCTCTGCCATCCATGACCATCTCGCTGATCTTCACCGTGCTGCTTGTTCCATTGACTTCCTATGGGTCCCGGGCCATGTGGGTATCCCGGGTAATGAGCTCACTGATCGTTTGGCTGGGGGAGCAGTTACTTACCCCCCGTTTTCTGTAACCCCTCCTGCAGCGGATTTACGGCTTCACATCAAATCCCACTTTGCACAGTCATGGGCCAATTCTTGGGAGGCTACTCCACTGTCTAATAAACTTCGTGCCATTAAGGTGAATACAGGCCCATGGCGTTCTTCCTTTAGCCTCTCCCGCAAGGACTCGACCACACTGTGTCGTCTCCGCATTGGCCATACCAGGCTGACCCATGGTTTCCTTTTGCGTGATGAGCCACCCCCGCTATGTGGTTGTGGAGCCTTCCAGTCAGTGGCCCACATTTTGGTTGAATGCCCCCTTCTTTTAGCTCTGCGTGCTAAGTACAGACTCCCCCACACTTTACCTTTGATGTTGGCTGACGATTCCCGGATGGTCTCTCTGGTTCTAGGTTTCCTCCGGGAGAGTGGTTTTTATTCTCAGTTTTAAAGTTTTTTAATCTCCCTCTGGTGTTGGGGCAGGGCGGTGAGTGTTTGGGTGTCTCCCACTGTAGGCAGTGTTCAGAGATTCCCGATTCACCTCCCTGACCGGAATACTCTTTTCTTTCCCTTTTACTCTGTTTTCACCCCTTCTTTTTAAGGCTTGGTTAGTTTTTCTATTCCCATACGTACTTTCTGCATTATAGCAGTTGTACCTTTTAAGTCACAGGTGGTCTTGCCTATGCTGTTTCAGCATAGTGTTGGGTTCGTTCTCTTGCAAACTTCCCTTATTTGTTTTTACTAATGACAACGTGACTGCCCTTTTACGTTTCCCCTTTATCCGTTTCATTTTTCTGACTATACTGAGATGTCCCGTTAGCAGAATGGAGTCTATTTGAAACAAGGGACTGATGACCTTGCTGTTTGGTCCCTTTAACCTCAAACAACCAACCAACTTTGCATCTAGGCCCTGTCAACCTTCTGTTCACAGACGTCGCTAAATTCTTGGGTCTTAAGTTTGACAGAAAACTATGCTGGTCCTCCCACGTTTCTTATCTTTCGGATCCCTGTCTGCGATCCCTAAACACCCTCTGTGTCCAGAATGGTACCTCCTGGGGAGCGGACCGAGGGGTCCTTCTCCGCCTCTACCACGCCATAGTGCACTCGAAATTGGACTATGGAAGCATAGTTTACTCTTCTGCTCGGCCGTCTATTCTTCAGCGTCTCGACTCTGTCCACCTCCAAGGATTACGTTTAGTGTCCGGAGCTTTTTACACCATCCCTGAGACTGCTGAACCTCCGCTGTCCAATCGACGAGCTGTCCTTCTGAGTCGTTATGCTAGCCATCTGCCTTCCATGCCTGCTAATCCGGCCCATAACCATTTTTTCGACGCCTCCTTGGAATTAGGTTATGCAGGCCACACTTCCTCCCTACTATCACAGGGAGTCCACTTCCGTCAACAGCTACATTCTCTTTCCTTCCACTTCCGTAAGACTTTCTTGACAACTTGGGGTAGAGCACCGCCTTGGCTCCGGCCCCAGACCTGCCTGCTCCGTGACCTTTGTCAGTTTCCCAAGGATGGTACCCATTCTTTTGTTTATCATCGGGCATTTGCTGCTCAAAGCGCACAAATGAAGGATGCCACATTTATTTACACTGATGGCTCAAAAACATCGTTTGGTGTTGGGAATGCCTATATTGTTGGCGCCACCCCAATTCGATTTCGGCCTCCTGACCAGTGTTCAGTATTTACTGCGGAGCTTTACGCTGTTCTCCAGGCTGTCCAATACATCCGTCGCCATCAGCGGATACAGTATGTTATCTGCTCAGGTTCGCTCAGCTCTCTCCTCAGTCTCCAAGCTCTTCACCCTGTCCACCCTCTGGTCCACCAGATTCGGGACTGCCTCCATTTTCTCCACTTGGGGGGCGTCTCTGTGGCGTTCCTCTGGATCTCAGGTCATGTTGGTATCTGTGGAAATGAGGCGGCCGATATAGCGTCCAAGGCTGCAGTCTCTCTTCTTCAGCCTGCTATTCACATGACTCCCTTCGCTGATCTACGGAGTGTTTTATGTCGTCGTGTGGCTCTTTTATGGCACGCACGTTGGTTGACACTCCCCAATAATTAATTGTAGGACTTGAAAGCTCTTCCCTGTGCTTGGACCTCTTCCTCCTGAACTCGTCGTCCGGAGGAGGTAATTTTAACTATACTCCAGATAGGGCACTGTCGTTTTAGCCATCGACATCTTTTAAGTGGCGATCCTCCCCTACTCTGTCCCTCACTGCTCTCAACTGTGGATGGTGAGACACCCACTACTTGAGTTCGCCTATTTTACTCCGGTACACGCCCATCTACAGCTGTCGCCTGATATATCTTCCATTTTAGCAGATGACACGCACTCAGCCAATGACGTTCTTGAGTTTATTAGTGCCAGTGAAATGACGTCAGTTATTTGAAGGTCTTTTTGGGGACACACAACCCCCCTTCCATAGTGGTTTTTAAGCTTTCCTTCTGTTTTTAGTTTCTCCACTTTCTTGAGTTTCGCTCCCATTGCTACAGGTTTCCAGTTTAGTTTTTTTTACCTTTTCCTAAGACATAGACCGGGCACAAATGACTGTAGCAATTTTGCACCCTAAAACCACATAATGAAAAGAGCACTGAGAGAGAAGCTTTCTGCAGCTTATTTCAGGAGTATTTCACATAGCGTTACTTATCATATGTCATAAACGTGGCACTTTTGTGACCGTACCTACCGAAAGAAACATGAGAGAAGCTTCCCGCAGCTTCTTACAGAAATATTTCACATAGTGTTAATTATCAAACGTGATGACAGTGGCTTTGCTTTCCCTGTACCTACCGAGAGGAGTGTGAGAGAAGCTCACTGCAGCTTCTTTCAGATATATTTCACATAGGGTTATTTATCAAACGCAATGTTTGTAGCTTTGCTGTCACTTTACCTACCGAGAGGAGTGTGAGAGAAGCTCACTGCAGCTTCTTCCAGATATACTTTACATAGGGCTATTGATCAAATGCGAAGATCATTGCTTTGTAGTCAGTTACCAACAGAGCCCCCAGGGGCTCAGCATTCGTTTGCTGGGTATGGGCTTGGCGACCCCGGGGTTCTTGAGCTGGGGACTGGTACGCGCCGCCAGTCCCCTGTCACCGTAACCTCTAAGCATACTTCAACGACCACCGTGCGGCGCGCCGGTGGAATGTTGTGTGTCTCAGGGAGTGGGGATCTTGGCTTGACCGCCCGGATCGCGAGGATGGAATCAACCTCTATAAAAAAAACCTCAATCTCAAGGTGTGCCGCGCGCTGATGAGATGCATGGCTGTTGAGGTGGAACAGTCGATAGCGGGCAACCTCTGGGGAACATGCCGCACCTCAGTTGTATAAGGCTTACCTAGGCACGCGGGGCTCTGTCTAGGTGGACTTCTAGTTCCCTAGCTGCTCGTGGGACCGAGATGGATCCTTCGAAATTCTCTTTTCTTCCTCCCAGCGGAAAGGGTGGGCTGCTGGAAGGTTCTAACACCCAGTCTCTTAAGAGGGCCCGTGCAGTCAGTCCCCCTGACTCCGGCGCTTCTTTGAAAAGTCCAGTCTTAGGTAACAGAATGCATTCTGGTAATCCGAATGTGTTTCTCATTGTGAAACGGAAGGAGGGTAGTTTCGAGAAGGTTTCGCCCTTCTATATACAAAAGGGATTGGAGGGCATCTGTGGCTCCTTAAAATCGGTGAAGCGCTTACGTAATGGGACCTTGCTAGTGGAAACTTCCACTTCCCAGCAAGCATCTAACCTCCAATCTGCTAAATGCCTTGGAGAGTATGCCATAGACACCGAACTGCACAGCACCTTGAACTATAGCAAAGGTGTTGTGACATGCCGGGATCTAGCTGATATTCCCAAGGAAGAACTGCAACGTGAGTGGGCTCCGGAAGGTATCGTTGACGTCCAACACATCATGAAGAGGGTTGATGGCGCTCTTGTCAAATACGACTCCTTTATTCTGACCTTCAGTAGCACAACACTTCCTGAACATATTAAAGCTGGCTTCCTTCGCCTTAGTGTGAGGCCTTATTTCCCGGCCCCAATTCGCTGTTTCAAATGCCAGCGTTTTGGGCATACCACCTTAGGCTGTAAAGGCGAAGCGACTTGTGGAAACTGTGGTCAGGCTGCTCATGAAGGAATTGGTTGCTCGTCTCCGGCTAAATGTATTAATTGCTCTGGGAACCACCCTGTTTGGAGTAGGGACTGCCGCATATTTTTAGAGGAACGCAAGGTCCAGGAAATAAAAACAACCAAGCGTATCCCCTATGGTGAGGCCAAGAAGATTTATAAGTCGATGCAACCTCCCACATTTGCTACATCTTTTGCATCCCTGGTACAGAAGCCTACTCCAAAAGTCGATGCCTCAACGCAGACAGCTACAGGTGTTAGTGCCAACACTCACCACCGCAGTCAGTGCACTTGCAACGCAGCCAGTGTTCCAGAGCCAGTAGCCCCTACTCGAACGGCAGACAAAAGTACAGTGGCGGATTTGGTCCAGCCCCCCGCGCCTCCAACGGCTGCGGTTGTCCCCAAGCCCAGTGCGCCAATTACCACTCCCACATCCGCTCCCCCAAAGTCCACCAAGCCACAGAAAGCTACTGTGCAGCAGCAACAGCGGGTCAAGTCCCGTGGTCAACCATCTGACCATGCGGATGTTGTTTTACGCGAGGCTTCATCTGACTCTTCCCCAGAGTTGATGGAGTACGATGTATGTGTGGGGCAATCGTCTCGTCCCACGCCTGCCCCTCCACCTGCTGCGGTCTCCCCACCCCGTCGGAGAGACAGGATGAAGGTGCTACCCCCAACATAGATGGCTCCCATACTCCAGTGGAACTTGCAAGGGTTCAGGACGCATGTGGAGGAACTTCGTCTGCTTTCTCAGGGTCGACCATTGTGTCTCTGTCTCCAGGAGACATATTTCCATCCCTCATACTCCCCTGAGATACGAGGCTATACACTCCACAAAAAGGACGACCTGCGTGGAGAGAGAGCTAGAGGAGGCGTAGGTATTTTCGTCAGGACGGACTACCATTCCTCGCCTCCCTCACTTACGACGACTCTACAGGCCGTCGCTGTGTCCGTGCACGTGCGTCATCCATTGACTGTCTGTTCACTTTACTTGCCCCCACATGATGCTCTTGATGAAGTGGCCCTCACCGACCTTCTTACACAGCTCCCCCAGCCATTCATTATTTGTGGTGATTTTAATGCCCACAATGTGCTTTGGGGCTCTGCAATTACCTGTCCCAGGGGTAGAGCAATTGAGAAGCTTCTCCTGTCATCCTGTGCCTACTTGCTCAATGGAGGACAGAGTACTCATTTCTGCACGGCGACTGGGTCGTTCTCTGCCATTGATCTCTCGCTTTGCTCTCCAGCTCTTGCCGCTAGTGCTCACTGGGAAGTGGTCGCTGACTTGCACGGCAGTGATCATTTCCCAATCTGGATTCACCTGCCAGATGGCGTGGGCCCCGAAAGGAGACCACCACGATGGGTAATCAGTGGAGCTGACTGGACACTTTATAGCCAGTTGGCCCAATTTGAACACTGTGCGAATGTTGAGGTGTGGGTGGATCATATTACCAAAACGGTCCACCATGCCACTGCGGCATCCATTCCACAGTCCACAGGCCACCGCAAACGGCCCCCTGTGCCTTGGTGGAGTGACGAATGCCGCTCTGCAATCAGGACCAGGCGTGCGGCTCTGCGGCGGTTCAAGTGTCGGCCGACTGCTGACAATCTTGCAGCCTTTCGGGTGGCGAGGGCGAGATGTCGCCGCATTATTCGTGAGAGCAAGAAGAGGTCGTGGCAAAAGTTTCTGAACACCATTAATCGTTCCACCAAAAGTTCCATTGTGTGGGAGACCATTAGGAGAATTTCTGGCAGAGGAGTCAGGTGCCCCATAGCTGCTGTAATGAATAACGGCACTCTCCACACAGATCCGCGAGACATTGCCCAGACTATGGCAGCATATTTTGCGACAGTTACTGCCACAACCAGTCAGGATCCAGGTTTCCAGCGCCATAGAGCGGTTGCTGAGAGGTGTAGTCTGAACTTCCAGTCCACCTCTCATGAAGTTTACAACTGCCCTTTTTCTATGTGGGAGCTGGATTCTGCATTGTCTGGAGCTCGTGACACTTCCCCTGGTCACGACAGGATCCATTACAGTATGCTATGGCACCCCACAATGCGCAACAAAGAAATCCTCCTCGCACTTTTTAATGCCATTTGGGCGTCGGGTCACTTTCCTGACGCGTGGCGTGAGGCAGTTTTAATCCCTTTATTAAAACCTGGGAAAGACAGCTCGAGCCCAAGTAGCTACCGTAGTATTGCCCTCACTAGTTGCATAGGGAAGACCTTGGAGCGGATGGTCAACCGCCGCCTTGTCTGGATGTTAGAATCCCGGCAACTACTTAGTCGCTATCAGTGTGGGTTCAGGAGGTTTCGTTCCCCCTTCGATAACCTTGCCCTCCTGGAGGCGGCTATCCAACAAGCTTTCCTACGCCGTCATCACCTTATAGGTGTATTTTTCGACATCGAGAAGGCCTACGATACCACTTGGCGGCGTCTCATCCTGGAGCAGCTTCACGAATGGGGTTTTCGTGGTTGTCTTCCTCTTTTTATTCAGTCTTTCCTCTCGCCACGATATTTTAGATACCGAATTGGTGACGTCCTGTCTGATCGCTTTGAGCAGGAGAATGGTGTCCCTCAGGGTAGCGTTTTAAGTGTGACTCTGTTTGCCATCGCTATTAATCGCATTACGTCCATGGTGAAAAATCCTGTCCAGTGTTCTTTGTTTGTGGATGATTTCTCTTTGTTCTGCTCTTCTTCAAGCCTTGCAACGACAACTCGTCAGTTGCAACTTACGATTAGGCGTTTGGATGACTGGGCGCTGAAGAGTGGATTTAAGTTTTCCACCGAGAAGTCTGTATGTGTTCTTTTTAACCGTTCTCGTTCGATTTTCACCTTTCCAGAGTTGCGCTTGAGGGACACTATTCTTTCTTTTAAAGACACGGTGAGATTTCTGGGGCTCATTTTTGACTCGAGGCTCATGTGGTTACCTCATCTTAAAGACCTGAAACGGCGGTCGCTTCAGGCTTTAAGCATTTTAAAATGTCTTAGCCACAGTACATGGGGAGCTGACAGGACATGTCTGCTCCAGTTTTACAGGGCGTTTGTGCGATCTCGGCTCGATTATGGGTGCACGGTGTATGGGTCTGCGAGGCCTTCGTACTTAAAGATATTGGACGTTGTCCACCATGAAGGGCCCCCCCTGCAGGTTCGGGGGCAAGAATAGGCCTGCGGTATTCCTGCCTGTCGTAAGAGGCGACTAAAAGGAGTCTCAAATGTTTTGGCCTTAATGTGATGGTCCCCCTTGGGGTTTGACCTCCATTTTTCAAAATTCTACAGAAGTACGAGCCTTTTGGGGAAGGACACCTTACATGGTGTACCACTGGTCCTAAGTGCACTAAGACCTTGGCACTCAGCATTGCACCGGCGTTGTCACCATACCCATTATTCCTCAAATAGGGCCTAAACGCCTGATGGGTTGTCCAAGTAACGCCCATAGTGCATCTCCATCTGCACCAGCGATCATGATGGACTTTCCATGGCACCAGAAATCCAGCACGGTAGCCAGCCCGTTGTGGTGGGGTCGTCATGTACCCTCTAGGTTGTAGCCCCCTGACAACACAGGGATCGTACTGCCGATACCTGAGCTGCACCCTCCCCACGTTGGCCAAGGAGTAGATGCCCGTCTCCTTGGGGCATCAGGACTCCCGGCAATGGTCATCCTGCCAGGTGGCCCTTGCTGCGGCTGGGTGGCGCCCGTGGGGAGAGCCCCTGGTCGGAGTGGGTGGTATCGGGGCGGACGTTTCGCACATGAAACGTCAACACGTATCAGGTCGCTCTGCGGCCGAGTCTTCCAAAAGAAAAGGTACCGTTTCTAGTTCTGGTTCTCCTGCCCTTTCCCCCTTGGCCACTCCATGGGAGGAGGGACAGGCCCGCCGGCTTGGGGCGAAGTACTTCCCCCGCTATTTGGTCTGTTCTCGAACAGATGGGGGGACGTTCGCCACCTCCAAGCCCATGTTCTTTGTTCAACACATTGAGGACGTCTTCGGGGAAATCGAGGCTCTCAGCAAGATGCGATCAGGGTCCGTTCTTATCAAGACCACCTCTGCCACACAATCGGCGGCACTCCAGGCGTGCGACCGCCTAGGGGACATCCCAGTCTCCATTGTCCCACATCTGGCACTAAATAGGACGCAGGGGGTCATTTTTCATTGTGACCTCCTGCTACAATCTGATGAGAAGCTCAGGGCCAACCTGGAGCGCCGCGGCGTGCATTTCGTCCGGCGAGTCCAGCGCGGCCCCAAAGACCGTCGCATCGACACTGGGGCCTTTATCCTCGCCTTCGAGGGGGACGTTCTCCCGGAGAAGGTAAAGGTGATGTGCTACCGGTGCGACGTGCGACCTTACGTCCCGCCTCCTATGCGCTGTTTTAGGTGTTTGCGCTTTGGGCACATGTCGTCCCGGTGTGAGGCTGAGCCCCTTTGTGGCGACTGTGGACGTACTCTTCGTGAGGAACATACTTGCACCCCACCACCTCGGTGCCCTAATTGTCCTGGCGTCCACTCGCCTAGGTCCCCAGACTGCCCCGCCTATCAGAAGGAGAAAAAGATACAAGAAATCAAAACTTTGGATCGGCTGTCTTATTCTGAGGCCAGGAAGAAGTATGACCGCCTTCATCCCGTGTCACTGGCCACTTCGTTTGCCTCAGTTGTGTCCACTCCTTCCGCTGTATCCTCACCTCTATCCTGTCCCCACTCCGCCTCCTCTGCCCGTCAGGGGGCTCTGCCTCCACCTCCCAAATCCCTCCCTTCCAACTCCTCCTCCCCCGCGGCCCCCACCCCCCCTGCCCCAGGGGCCACCCTTCCTCCTCCTCCTCCTCCCCCCACGCCACCTGAGAAGCGATCCTCTTCTCAGGCGTCCATCGGGGAAACGTTCCGGACCCCAGCTTCCGAGGTCCGGCGTTCCAAAACGGACCCCGCGCGTGAGAACCTTCTTCGGGTCCAGCCCACCATCCCTGTGCCTCCTCGGCCTTCCAAGAAGGCCTCCAAGAAGAAATCTCTATCCCCCTCTCCACCCCGGCGCGTTTCATCTGACGCTTCATCCGTGAGTCGCTGCTCCCGGCCGTCCTCAGTTTCGCCGGGACGCTCTGCTGCCAGGCGTTCCGCCGGCCTTTTGTCGGCAAATAATGCGGCCCCTCCTACACAACCAGGGACAGCGGCCGCAGCTGGCGACGAGTCGATGGAACCGGATCCGCCTGCCGTCAGTTGTAGCGTTGTTGCCTCGCAACCTGGCCCTCCGCGGCCATCGAGGTGACCAGCTCTTCCCCGTCTCGTTCCCCCAACTTTTTGACTAGCAATGGCGTTGTTTCATTGGAACATAAGAGGTATTCGATCTAATCGGGAGGAATTACAACTGCTCCTCCGCCTGCACTGTCCGCGCGTCCTTGGTCTCCAGGAAACCAAGTTGCGCCCGACTGACCGTATTGCCTTTTCCCACTATACCTCGGAGCGGTATGACCTCGCCCCTGTGGACGGTATCCCAGCTCATGGTGGGGTCATGTTGCTCGTTCGGGACGATGTCTATTACCATCCCATCCCATTGACCACCCCACTCCAAGCAATAGCTATCCGCATTACTCTTTCTGCTTTTACTTTTTCAGTTTGTACCGTCTACACCCCACCGTCATCTGCTGTTAGTCGGGCTGACATGATGCACCTGATCGATCAGCTTCCCCCGCCGTTCTTATTGTTTGGCGACTTCAATGCCCATCATCCCCTTTGGGGCTCTCCTGCATCCTGTCAAAGAGGCTCACTCTTGGCGGATGTCTTCAACCATCTCAATCTTGTCTGCCTCAATACCGGCGCCCCGACTTTCCTCTCGGACTCTACTCATACCTACTCCCACTTGGACCTCTCGATCTGTTCTACCACTCTTGCCCGTCGGTTCGAGTGGTATGTCCTTTCTGACACCTATTCGAGCGACCACTTCCCCTGTGTCGTTCGTCTCCTGCACCACACCCCATCCCCACGTCCTTCGCGCTGGAACATACTGAAAGCTGACTGGGGACTTTACTCCTCCCTGGCGACCTTTCCGGACCACGATTTTTCCAGTTGTGACAGTCAGGTCGAATACCTCACGGCTGTTATTATCAATGCTGCCGAACGTTCCATACCTCGTACTACTTCTTCTTCACGTCGCGTTTCCGTCCCCTGGTGGAACGAGGCTTGTAGGGACGCTATCCGTGCTCGACGACGTGCTTTACGCACCTTTCGCCGCCATCCTACATTGGCGAATTGTATTGAATACAAACGACTCCGAGCGCAATGCCGTAGAGTCATCAAAGACAGCAAAAAAGCTTGCTGGGCCTCTTTCACGAGCTCCTTTACCAGTTTTACTCCCTCTTCCGTTGTTTGGGGTAGCCTGCGCCGGCTGTCGGGCATTAAGGCCCACTCCTCAGTACCTGGCCTGACCTCAGGTAATGAGGTCCATGTTGATCCTGTGGCTGTCTCCAACGCCTTTGGCCGCTTTTTCGCGGAGGTTTCAAGCTCCGCCCATTACCATCCTGCCTTCCTTCCCAGGAAAGAGGCAGACGAGGCTCGGCGACCTTCCTTCCACTCGCTGAATCTGGAAACTTACAATGCCCCCTTTTCTATGCGGGAACTCGAACGTGCGCTTGCACTGTCCCGGTCCTCTGCTCCGGGGCCAGATGCCATTCACGTTCAGATGCTGGCACACCTTTCTCCGGCGGGCAAAAGCTTCCTTCTTCGTACCTACAATCGCGTCTGGACCGAAGGTCAGGTCCCCATGCGTTGGCGTGACGCCGTTGTTGTTCCTATACCCAAACCCGGGAAGGATAGACACCTTCCTTCTAGTTACCGCCCCATTTCTCTTACAAGCTGTGTCTGTAAGGTGATGGAGCGCATGGTTAATGCTCGGTTAGTTTGGATTCTTGAATCTCGACGACTCCTTACTAATGTCCAATGCGGCTTTCGTCGCCGCCGCTCCGCTGTTGACCACCTTGTGACCTTGTCGACATTCATCATGAACAACTTTTTGCGAAGGCGCCAAACGGTAGCCGTGTTCTTCGACTTGGAGAAGGCTTATGATACCTGTTGGAGAGGAGGTATCCTCCGCACTATGCACAAGTGGGGCCTACGCGGTCGTCTGCCCCTTTTTATTGATTCCTTTTTAACGGATCGAAAGTTTAGGGTACGTGTGGGTTCCGTATTGTCCGACGTCTTCCTCCAGGAGAACGGAGTGGCTCAGGGCTCCGTCTTGAGCGTAGCCCTTTTTGCCATCGCGATCAATCCAATTATGGATTGCATTCCACCTAATGTCTCAGGCTCTCTCTTTGTCGATGACTTCGCGATCTACTGCAGTGCCCAGAGAACATGCCTCCTGGAGCGCTGCCTCCAGCGTTGTCTAGACAGCCTCTACTCATGGAGCGTGGCAAATGGCTTCCGGTTCTCTGAAGAGAAGACGGTTTGTATCAACTTTTGGCGATATAAAGCGTTCCTTCCGCCATCCTTACATCTCGGTCCCGTTGTTCTCCCATTCGTGGACACAACTAAGTTTCTAGGGCTCACGTTGGACCGGAAACTGTGTTGGTCTCCACATGTCTCTTATTTGGCGGCCCGTTGTACACGTTCCCTTAATGTCCTCAGAGTTCTTAGCGGTTCATCTTGGGGAGCGGATCGCACTGTCCTGCTTCGCTTGTATCGGTCTATAGTCCGATCGAAGCTGGATTAGGGGAGCTTCGTCTACTCGTCCGCTCGGCCATCCCTCTTACGCCGGCTCAACTCCATCCACCATCGGGGGATACGTCTTGCGACCGGAGCCTTCTACACTAGTCCTGTCGAGAGTCTTTACGCTGAAGCTGCCGAGTTACCGTTGACCTACCGGCGCGACATACTGCTGTGTCGGTATGCCTGCCGGCTGTTGTCTATGCCCGAACACCAATCTTACAAGTCCTTCTTCGCCGATTCTCTCGACCATCAGTACGGGTTATATGTGTCTGCCCTGCTGCCCCCCGGAGTCCGCTTCCGTCGCCTGCTTCGACAATTGGATTTTGCCCTCCCTACCACCTTCAGAGAGGGTGAGAGCCCGACACCACCTTGGCTCCAGGCTCCGGTTCGTATTTATCTCGACCTCAGCTCACTCCCGAAGGAGGGTACTCCGGCTGCAGTGTATTGCTCACGGTTTGTCGAACTTCGTGCTCGACTTGCTGGTCACACCTTTATTTACACCGATGGCTCCAAAACTGACGATGGTGTCGGCTGTGCCTTTGTCGTCGGGACCGCCACCTTTAAATACCGGCTCCTTGACCAATGTTCCAGCTTTACGGCCGAGCTTTTTGCTCTCCATCAGGCCATTCAGTATGCCCGCCGCCACCGCCATTCATCGTATGTCCTCTGCACTGACTCACTCAGTGCTCTTCAGAGCCTTGGGGCTCCCTATCCGGTCCATCCCTTGATTCAACGAATACAGCAGTCCCTCCATTGTTTCGCTGATAATGGCGGTTCTGTCAGCTTTCTGTGGGTTCCCGGACATGTAGGAGTGCCTGGGAATGAGGCTGCGGATGCTGCAGCCAAGACTGCAGTCCTCCAGCCTCGGCCAGCCTCCCATTGTATCCCGTCATCTGACGTTTGTGGGGATGTATGTAAGAGGCTTGTGTCCTTGTGGTGGGATGCTTGGTCATCCCTCCAAGGAAACAAGCTCCAGGCAGTAAAACCGCTCCCAACTGCTTGGACAACTTCCTCCCGACCATCTCGGCGCGAGGAGGTCCTTCTGACCAGGTTGCGGATTGGGCATTGCCGGTTTAGCCACCGCTACCTGCTCTCTGGTGACCCAGCCCCGCAGTGCCCTTGTGGTCAGGCATTAACGGTGCGCCATGTTTTATTGTCGTGTCCCCGTTTTAGTCAATTTCGTGTTGTCCTGTCCCTTCCATCTACCTTACCGGATGTTTTAGCTGATGACGCTCGAGCAGCTGCTCGTCTTATGCGTTTTATAACTTTAACTGGCTTGACCAAAGACATTTAACCTTTTTACTTATTTCATCTGCATCTTTGTCAGGTCCTTTTGATGTCCCCCCATCCCCTTGAGTTTTAGCAGGTTCCTTGTGCTCTAACACCAGTGACTGGGCGCTAATGACCTCAGCAGTTGAGCGCCCTTAAACCCTACCAAAAAAAAAAAAAACCATGAAGGGCTGCGTTTGGCCACTGGGGCATTTCGAACTAGCCCCATACCAAGCCTCTGTGCAGAGGCTGGTGAACCGTCACTTCATATGCGGCGACGGCTACTTACGGCACGCCAGGCGTATAAAACTTTGTCCACACCATACACACCTGCATACCATACCGTTGCTCAGCCTCCTCTGGCACGGTTATTTCATAACCGGCAACGTGCGACGCAGCCCTATGGGATTCAGGCACAGGATTGCCTCGCTGCAATGTCTATGGCTGGTCTTCGTGTTTTACGTCGCGGTTGGAGCAGATCTCCACCTTGGCTACTCCGGAGACCGAAACTTATTTTAGATTTGACTCGTTTTAAGAAGGATCGCACGCCAGATTTTACATTCTAGTCACTTTTTTTTAACATTTTAGATGTGCATCACGGTTTCACTGTCGTTTACACTGATGGCTCCAAACAGGAGAATTTCCTTGGCTGTTCTGTGGTGTTCCCTGACCATGTTACCCGGATTCGCCTCCCTGCTGAATATACCGTTTTCGCAGCGGAGCTCCACGCGATCCTGACGGCACTGGAGCAGATGCATCGTGTTCGGGGCGATCGATTTCTTCTCTGCTCCGATTCTCTTAGTGCCTTACAATCGCTGCAGAACCTGTACCCGAATGAAGAGATGGTCCAGCTGATACATAGCCAACTGTACTTGCTCCAACAGCGGGGTAAAGGGGTATCCTTCTGCTGGGTGCCTGGTCATGTTGGCATATGGGGCAATGAACAGGCTGACCGGGCTGCCAAGTGCATGGAGTTGTGGGAGGACGAATGGCTGGCGGTGTCGGCCAATAAACTGCGGTCGGTAAAGTCAACCACTCGGCCGTGGCGTTCCTCCTGCCGGTTGCTCAGGCGGGAAGAGGTGGCCCTCACACGTCTGCGGATTGGGCACTGTCCTGTGACGCATAGCTATTTATTACGGCGGGAGGATCCTCCGTTTTGTGACGCTTGTGGTGTGCACATCTCTGTCCGGCACATTTTAACAGACTGCATTTTATACCGTGATGCAAGGGCAGAAGCACAAGTTGATGGGGATCTGCCTTGTGTTTTAGCTGACGATGAGACGTGTGTGTCTAGGGTTTTTAAGTTCTGTGATGTGTCTGGACTCTGGCCTAAACTTTTAGGCTGGAGGTTTTAGTCTGTTGCAGAGTGGCTGACTCCTCCCCTTTTTTCCTTGCAGTCAGCCAGCCACTTCCATCTGCTACATTGTTTTAGCTCCCTCACCATTTTCTTCCTGTGTTGTCCATGTTTTACTGCTGGCGCCCTGCTTCATCCCACGCTTCGGTGTGGGTGAGCACCTTTTTTCAACGATTGTTCCCCGTGTTTTATGTTCCATTTTCTGTCAATGTTCTGAGGGTTTTTTTTTTTTCTTGACACCCGTCCCACTATGATACTGCACGGGCGCTGAAGACCTTCCTGTCGTGCGCCCCCAAAACCCCTCTACTACTACTACTACTACTACTAGTTACCAACAGAGAGCAGTGTGAGAGAAGCTTTCTGCAGTTTCTTACAGAAATATTTCTCATATGTCATAATCGTGGCTCTTTATTGACCATACCTACCGAGAGAAGTGTGAGAGAAGCTTACTGCAGCTTCTTACAGAAATATTTCACATAGGGTTATTTATCAAACGTGATGATTGTGGTTTTGCTGTCACTGTACCTACCGATGGGAGAGTGAGATCCCCCTGTGTGTCCGGGTGATAGAATAGGCCCGGGGTATTCCTGCCTGCTTTAAGAGGTGACTAAAAGGAGTCTCTCCCCCTCAAGGGAGTAGTTTGCACCTGCGTCCGGAGATGGATGGTTCCACGACTTACACTTGTGGTCATTTTTGTTTTTTTCTCTTATTCTGGTTTCTTTCTTCCTTTGTTTGTTTCCTTTCTTTGTCCTTCTCCCTTTCTCACTGTCTTCCTTGCCTTCTTCTCTTTGCCTTCTTGTCCACCCTATGGTCTCCGCCTCGGCATTTGAGACAGTCTGTCCTTTCCCTCCCCCTCACCTATTTTTTATCCCCTGCGGGTCCGGGGTAAGAATAGGCCCGAGGTATTCCTGCCTGTCGTAAGAGGCGACTAAAAGGAGTTTCAACGGTTTCGGCCTTCCATGTGATGGTCCCCCTTGGGGTTTGACCTCCATTTTTCAAAATTCTACAGAAGTACGAGCCTTTCGGGGAAGGACTCCATGGCACTCAGCATTGTACCGGCGTTGTAACCATACCCACTATTCCTCAAATTGGGCCTAAACTCCTGATGGGTTGTACAAGTTACGCCCATAGTGCATCCCCATCTGCACCAGCGATCATGATGGACTTTCCATGCACCAGAAATCCAGCACAGTAGCCAGCCCATTGTGGTGGGGTCGTCATGTACCCTCTAGGTTGTAGCCCCCTGACAACACAGGGATCGTACTGCCGATACCTGAGCTGCACCCTCCCCACGTCGGCCAAGGAGTAGATGCCCATCTCCTTGGGGCATCAGGACTCCCGGCAACGGTCATCCTGCCAGGTGGCCCTTGCTGAAGCTGGGTGGCACCCGTGGGGAGAGCCCCTGGTCGGAGTGGGTGGTATCGGGGCGGACGCTTTGCACATGAAACGTCAAAACGTATCAGGTCGCTCTGCGGCCGAGTCTTTCAAAAGAAAAGGTACCGTTTCTAGTTCTGGTTTTCCTGCCCTTTCCCCCTTGGCCACTCTCTGGGAGGAGGGACAGGCCCGCCGGCTTGGGGCGAAGTACTTACCCCGCTATTTGGTCTGTTCTCGAACCGATGGGGGGACGTTCGCCACCTCCAAGTCCATGTTATTTGTTCAGCACATTGAGGACATCTTCGGGCAAATCGAGGCTCTCAGCAAGATGCGTTCAGGGTCCGTTCTTATCAAGACCACCTCCGCCACACAGTCGGCGGCGCCTAAGGCGTGCGACCGCCTAGGGGACATCCCAGTGTCCATTGTCCCGCATCTGGCACTAAATAGGACGCAGGGGGTTATTTTTCATCGTGACCTCCTGCTACAATCTGATGAGGAGCTCAGGGCCAACCTGGAGCGCCGAGGCGCGCATTTCGTCCGGCGAGTCCAGCGCGGCCCCAAAGACCGTCGCATCGACACCTCGACACCGGGGCCTTTATCCTCGCCTTCGAGGGGGATGTTCTCCCAGAGAAGGTAAAGGTGATGTGCTACCGGTGCGACGTGCGACCTTACGTCCCGCCTCCTATGCGCTGTTTTCTGTTTGCGCTTTGGGCACATGTCGTCACGGTGTGAGGTTGAGCCCCTTTGTGGCGACTGTGGACGTCCTCTTCGTGAGGAACATACATGCACCCCACCACCTCGGTGCATTAATTGTCCTGGCATCCACTCGCCTAGATCCTTGGACTGCCCCGCCTATCAGAAGGAGAAGAAGATACAAGAACTCAAAACTTTGGATCGGCTCTCTTATTCTGAAGCCAAGAAGAAGTATGACCACCTCCATCCCGTGCCGTTGACCACTTCGTTGGCCTCAGTTGTGTCCACTCCTTCCGCGGTATCCTCACCCCTATCCTGTCCCCCCTCCGCCTCCTCCGCCAATCAGGGGGCTCTGCCTCCGCCTCCCAAATCCTTCCCCTCCAAATCCTCCTCCCCCGTGTACCTGCCCCCTCTGCCCCAGGGGCCACCCTTCCTCATCCTCCTCTAACCCCGCCACCTGAGAAGCGATCCTCTTCACAGGTGTCCATCGGGGAAACGTTCTGGTCCCCAGCTTCCGAGGTCCGGCGTTCCAAAATGGACCCTGCGCGTGAGGACCTTCTTTGGGTCCAGCCCACCATCCCTGTGCCTCCTCGGCCTTCCAAGAAGGCCTCCAAGAAGAAGTCTCTCTCCCCCTCTCCACCCCGGCGCGTTTCGTTTGACGCTCCATCCGTGAGTAGCTGCTCCCGGCCGTTCTCAGTTTCGCTGGGACACTCTGCTGCCAGGCGCTCAGCTGGCCTCTCATCGGCAAATGATGCTGCCCCTCCTACAGAACCAGGGACAGCGGCCGCAGCTGGCGACGACTCGATGGAACCGGATCCGCATCCCGCCGGTTGTAGCGTCGAGGTGACCAGCTCTTCCCCGTCTCGTTCCCCCAACTTTTTGACTAGCGATGGCCTTGTTACATTGGAACATAAGAGGTATTCGATCTAATTGGGAGGAATTACAACTGCTCCTCCGCTTGCACTGACCGCTCGTCCTTGGTCTCCAGGAAACAAAGTTGCGCCCAACTGACCGTATTGCCTTTACCCAGTATACCTCGGAGCGATATGACCTCACCCCTGTGGACGGTATCCCAGCTCATGGTGGGGTCATGTTGCTCGTTCGGGACGATGTCTATTACCATCCCATCCCATTTACCACCCCTCTCTGAGCAATAGCTGTCCGTATTACTCTTTATGCTTTTACTTTTTCAGTTTGTACCATCTACAATCCGTCATCTGCTGTTAGTCGGGCTGGCATGATGCACCTGATCGTTCAGCTTCCCCCGCCGTTTTTATTGTTTGGCGACTTCAATGCCCATCATCTCCTTTGGGGCTCTCCTGCATCCTGTCAAAGAGGCTCACTCTTGACGGATGTCTTCAACCATCTCAATCCTGTCTGCCTCAATACCGGCGCCCCGACTTTCCTCTCGGACTCTACTCATACCTACTCCCACTTGGACCTTTCGATCTGTTCTACCACTCTTGCCCATCGGTTCGAGTGGTATGTCCTATCTGACCCCTATTCAAGCGACCACTTCCCCTGTGTCGTTCGTCTCCTGCGCCACACCCCATCCCCACGTCCTTCGAGCTGGAACATACTGAAAGCTGACTGGGGACTTTACTCCTCCCTGGCGACCTTTACGGACCACGATTTTCTCAGTTGTGACAGTCAGGTCGAATACCTCACAGCTGTTATCATCAATGCTGCCGAACGTTCCATTCCTCGTACTACCTCTTCTTCTCGTCGCCTTTCCGTCCCCTGGTGGAACGAGGCTTGTAGGGACGCTATCCGTGCTCGACGACGTGCTTTACGCACCTTTCGCCGCCATCCTACGTTGGCGAATTGTATTGAATACAAACGACTCCGAGCGCAATGCCATAGAGTCATCAAAGACAGCAAAAAAGCTTGTTGGGCCTCTTTCACCAGCTCCTTTAACAGTTTTACTCCCACTTCTGTCGTATGGGGTGGCCAGCGCCGGCTATCGGGCATTAAGGCCCACTCCTCGGTACCTGGCCTGACCTCAGGTAATGAGCTCCTTGTTGATCCCATGGCTGTCTCCAACGCCTTTGGCCGCTTTTTAGCGGAGGTTTCAAGCTCCACCCATTACCACCCTGCCTTCTTCCCAGGAAAGAGGCAGAAGAGGCTCGGCGACCTTCCTCCTACTCGCTAAATCTGGAAACTTATAATGTCCCCTTTACTATGCGGGAACTCGAACATGCGCTTGCACTGTCCCGGTCCTCTGCTCCGGGGCCAGATGCCATTCACGTTCTGATGCTGGCACACCTTTCTCCGGCGGGCAAAAGCTTCCTTCTTCGTACCTACAATCGCGTCTGGACCGAAGGTCAGGTTCCCATGCGTTGGCGTGACGCTGTCGTTGTTCCTATACCCAAACCTGGGAAGGATAGACACCTTCCTTCTAGTTACCGCCCCATTTCTTTTACAAGCTGTGTCTGTAAGGTGATGGAGCGCAAGGTTAATGCTCGGTTAGTCTGGATTCTTGAATCTCGACGGCTACTTACTAATGTCCAATGCGGCTTTCGTCACCGCCGCTTCGCTGTTGACCACCTTGTGACCTTGTCGACATTCATCATAAACAACTTTTTGCGAAGGCGCCAAACGGTAGCCGTTTTCTTCGATTTGGAGAAGGCTTATGATACCTGTTGGAGAGGAGGTATCCTCCGCAGTATGCACAGGTGCGGCCTACGCAGTCGCCTGCCCCTTTTTATTGATTCCTTTTTAACGGATCGAAAGTTTAGGGTACGTGTGGGTCCTGTACTGTTGACGTCTTCCTCCAGGAGAACGGAGTGCCTCAGGGCTCCGTCTTGAGCGTAGCCCTTTTTGCCATCGTGATCAATCCAATTATGGATTGCATTCCACCTAATGTCTCGGGCTCTCTCTTTGTCGATGACTTCGCGATCTACTGTAGTGCCCAGAGAACATGCCTCTTGGAGCGCTGCCTTCAGCGTTGTCTAGACAGCCTCTACTCGTGGAGCGTGGCAAATGGCTTCCGGTTCTCTGAAGAGAAGACGGTTTGTATCAACTTTTGGCGATATAAAGCGTTCCTTCCGCCATCCTTACATCTCGGTCCCGTTGTTCTCCCATTCGTGGAAACAACTAAGTTTCTAGGGCTCACGTTGGACAGGAAACTGTGTTGGTCTCCACATGTCTCTTATTTGGCGGCCCATTGTACACGTTCCCTTAATGTCCTCAGAGTTCTTAGAGGTTCATCTTGGGGAGCGGATCGCACTGTCCTGCTTCGCTTGTATCAGTCCATAGTCCGATCGAAGCTGGATTATGGGAGCTTCGTCTACTCGTCCGCTCGGCCATCCCTCTTACGTCGGATCAACTACATCCACCATCGGGGGATACGTCTTGCGACCGGAGCCTTCTACACTAGTCCTGTCGAGAGTCTTTATGCTGAAGCTGCCGAATTACCATTGACCTACCAGTGCGACACACTGCTGTGTCGGTATTCCTGCTGGCTGTTGTCTATGCCCAACCACCCCTCTTACCAGTCCTTCTTCACAGATTCTCTCGACCATCAGTACGGGTTGTATGTGTCTGCCCTGCTGCCCCCGGAGTCCGCTTCCGTCGCCTGCTTCGACAATTGGATTTTGCCCTCCCTACCACCTTCATAGAGAGTGAGAACCCGACACCTCCTTGGCTCCAGGCTCCGGTTCATGTTTATCTCGACTTCAGCTCACTCCCGAAGGATGGTACTCTGGCTGCAGTGTATTGCTCACGGTTTGTCGAACTTTGTGCTTGACTTGCCGGTCACACCTTTATTTACACCGATGTCTCCAAAACTGACGATGGTGTCGGCTGTGCCCTTGTCGTTGGGGCCGCCACCTTTAAATACCGGCTCCTCGACCAATGTTCCAGCTTTACGGCCGAGCTTTTTGCTCTCCATCAGGCCGTTCAGTATGCCCGCCGCCACCGCCATTCATCGTATGTACTCTGCTCTGATTCCCTCAGTGCTCTTCAGAGCCTTGGAGCTCCCTATCCAGTCCATCCCTTGGTGCAACGGATCCAGCAGTCCCTCCATTCTTTCGCTGATAATGGCGGTTCTGTCAGCTTTCTGTGGGTTCCCGGACATGTAGGAGTGCCAAGAATGAGGCTGCTGATGCTTTAGCCAAGGCTGCAGTCCTCCTGCCTCGGCCAGCCTCCCATTGTGTTCCGTCATCTGACGTTCATGGGGTTGTTTGTAAGAGGCTTGTGTCGTTGTGGTGGGATGCTTGGTCATCCCTCCAAGGTAACAAGCTCCGGGCAGTAAATCCGCTCCCAAGTGCTTGGACAACCTCCTCCCGTCCATGTCGGTGAGAAGAGGTCCTTCTGACCAGGTTGCGGATTGGGCATTGCCAGTTTAGCCACCGCTACCTGCTCTCCAGTGACCCAGCCCCGCAGTGCCCTTGTGGTCAAGCATTAACAGTGTGCCATGTTTTATTGTCGTGTCCCCGTTTTAGTCAATCTCGTGTTGTCCTAACTCTGCCATCTACTTTACAGGATATTTTAGCTGATGACGCTCGAGCAGCTGCTCGTGATCTTCATTTCATTACTTTGACCAGCTTGTCTAAAGACATCTAACTCGTTCACTTATTTTATCTGCATCTTTGTAAGAACTTTCTGGTACCCCCCCCCCCCCCCTACCGCCCTTGAGTTTTACTAGATTCCATGTGCTCTAGCAACTGTGACTGGGCGCTAATGACCTCAGTAGTTGAGCGCCCTTAAACCCCTACAAAAAAAAAAAAAAAAAAAATAAATAAATAAATAAATCAGGTTTGGTGAGTAGATTCCAGTCTGATGCCCTGGAGCATTAATAAAACAGTATTAAGACACCAAACTGTTATCGCTGATAAAGCACAACCGTTGACGTTTCTTCACTCGCTGCAGCTGGCTTTGGTGGGGGGCAGTGGCAGGAGGCATCCACCTGGTACCCGCTGACAGAAGTGAGTGGCGGCATCATTGGCTCTGACCATGTTACGTCACCAGACCTGTCAGTCCTGCACAGCCGACACGTTGGAAGAGTGCTTCAGTTACTGAATATATTCCATGAAGGCTTAAACTGTGAAACATTACCTACTTTTGTGCTTACCTTTCATTTATTCTGCTCTAGTTTGAACACTTTGATGTGTATCACTTCCATCTGGTATGACTGATCATGGCTATTAACCTTGGGGTGACCTAGTTTTGATTAACTTCTGTGTTTTTCGCATTCAGTAACAAACGGGTCTGCAATACTTAAATAAATGGCCAGTGCAAGCGCAATACACCTGAATGTTATTCTGTTGGTCATGGCCTGAGAATTAACAGACATAAATTTATGTCGTGCAACAGATATTTGCATCAGAAACGCATTATCCAACATGAGCGACATGCAAGTGGATCTCCAAGTTAATGTCGTGAGCAGTGCGAAATTGTTAATTCAGTAATTAAAAGGGCTATGCTACTCTCATAGTTAAGTGAACTCAACATTTTCATAACCAGAACAACTTCTTACATCACATAAGTGACAAGGATAGGGAATAGGTGGAGTGTTAACAGGTATGAATTATTGTAAAATTTTTTCATCTGTACTGTGGTTTTCCACAATTCTTGATTGATCTTACTCACTTTCTAAACATGGAACAAATTCCCTACTGATTTCTGATCTTCAGTAACAATCTGCAGTACTTAAAGATATAGCCATTCACATGGAACAAATTCCTTATTAATTTAGTTCTGATTTTCTTTGCATTCTACTCTTTTTCAAGGAACAGCTGAATGGTAACCACAATAAAAGAGCAGGTGGAAGAACGTAGTATTTGTTTGCACTCATTCACATTCCATAAATAAGCATGCAACCGTTTATTTACCTCGGATTATTATTGCAAACTATGTCTCGAGGGGATCGAGAGACAGAAGTAGCTTATGCTATTCAGATGCCCACATGCCCACATGGCCACAACGTTTTCCCCCCTATCATGAGATGTGGTATAATTATGGGAGCATAATTTAATATACAGAAGGATATAGTTATTTGTCTGCTATGACCCCAGGTCTTAGTTTGAAAATGTACACTACAGTCGTAAGGCTAGTACTAACTTGTGGACACAGAATTTTGATCTGTTTTTGTCCATTATCACTCGATACATGACAAAATCTGAAATATTGGACCTACACAGTCCTGCATGCTATTAATAGAATGTATGCGAAAAGATATGAGTACAAGCCTTGCTTAAAATGAATCTTACATAAAATTCACAAATACGCGACAGTAAGATGCCACCCACTGCACACACCCCCCTGCAGGTTCGGGGGTAAGAATAGGCCTGCGGTATTCCTGCCTGTCGTAAGAGGCGACTAAAAGGAGTCTCAAATGTTTTGGCCTTAATGTGATGGTCCCCCTTGGGGTTTGACCTCCATTTTTCAAAATTCTACAGAAGTACGAGCCTTTTGGGGAAGGACACCTTACATGGTGTACCACTGGTCCTAAGTGCACTAAGACCTTGGCACTCAGCATTGCACCGGCGTTGTCACCATACCCATTATTCCTCAAATTGGGCCTAAACGCCTGATGGGTTGTCCAAGTTACGCCCATAGTGCATCTCCATCTGCACCAGCGATCATGATGGACTTTCCATGGCACCAGAAATCCAGCACGGTAGCCAGCCCATTGTGGTGGGGTCGTCATGTACCCTCTAGGTTGTAGCCCCCTGACAACACAGGGATCGTACTGCCGATACCTGAGCTGCACCCTCCCCACGTTGGCCAAGGAGTAGATGCCCGTCTCCTTGGGGCATCAGGACTCCCGGCAATGGTCATCCTGCCAGGTGGCCCTTGCTGCGGGTGGGTGGCGCCCGTGGGGAGAGCCCCTGGTCGGAGTGGGTGGTATCGGGGCGGACGTCTCGCACATGAAACGTCAACACGTATCAGGTCGCTCTGCGGCCGAGTCTTCCAAAAGAAAAGGTACCGTTTCTAGATCTGGTTCTCCTGCCCTTTCCCCCTTGGCCACTCCATGGGAGGAGGGACAGGCCCGCCGGCTTGGGGCGAAGTACTTCCCCCGCTATTTGGTCTGTTCTCGAACCGATGGGGGGACGTTCGCCACCTCCAAGCCCATGTTCTTTGTTCAGCACATTGAGGACGTCTTCGGGGAAATCGAGGCTCTCAGCAAGATGCGATCAGGGTCCGTTCTTATCAAGACCACTTCTGCCACACAATCGGCGGCACTCCAGGCGTGCGACCGCCTAGGGGACATCCCAGTCTCCATTGTCCCACATCTGGCACTAAATAGGACGCAGGGGGTTATTTTTCATCGTGACCTCCTGCTACAATCTGATGAGGAGCTCAGGGCCAACCTGGAGCGCCGCGGCGTGCATTTCGTCCGGCGAGTCCAGCGCGGCCCCAAAGACCGTCGCATCGACACCGGGGCCTTTATCCTCGCCTTCGAGGGGGACGTTCTCCCGGAGAAGGTAAAGGTGATGTGCCACCAGTGCGACGTGCGACCTTACGTCCCGCCTCCTATGCGCTGTTTTAGGTGTTTGCGCTTTGGGCACATGTCGTCCCGGTGTGAGGCTGAGCCCCTTTGTGGCGACTGTGGACGTCCTCTTCGTGAGGAACATACTTGCACCCCACCACCTCGGTGCCCTAATTGTCCTGGCGTTCACTCGCCTAGGTCCCCAGACTGCCCCGCCTATCAGAAGGAGAAAAAGATACAAGAAATCAAAACTTTGGATCGGCTCTCTTATTCTGAGGCCAGGAACAAATATGACCGCCTTCATCCCGTGTCACTGGCCACTTCGTTTGCCTCAGTTGTGTCCACTCCTTCCGCTGTATCCTCACCTCTATCCTGTCCCCCCTCCGCCTCCTCTGCCCATCAGGGGGCTCTGCCTCCGCCTCCCAAATCCCTCCCTTCCAACTCCTTCTCCCCCACGGCCCCCACCCCCCCTGCCCCAGGGGCCACCCTTCCTCCTCCTCCTCCCCCCACGCCACCTGAGAAGCGATCCTCTTCTCAGGCGTCCATCGGGGAAACGTTCCGGACCCCAGCTTCCGAGGTCCGGCGTTCCAAAACTGACCCCGCGCGTGAGGACCTTCTTCGGGTCCAGCCCACCATCCCTGTGCCTCCTCGGCCTTCCAAGAAGGCCTCCAAGAAGAAGTCTCTCTCCCCCTCTCCACCCCGGCGCGTTTCATCTGACGCTTCATCCGTGAGTCGCTGCTCCCGGCCGTCCTCAGTTTCGCCGGGACGCTCTGCTGCCAGGCGTTCCGCCGGCCTTTTGTCGGCAAATGATGCGGCCTCTCCTACACAACCAGGGACAGCGGCCGCAGCTGGCGACGAGTCGATGGAACCGGATCCGCCTGCCGTCAGTTGTAGCGTTGTTGCCTCGCAACCTGGCCCTCCGCGGCCATCGAGGTGACCAGCTCTTCCCCGTCTCGTTCCCCCAACTTTTTGACTAGCAATGGCGTTGTTTCATTGGAACATAAGAGGTATTCGAACTAATCGGGAGGAATTACAACTGCTCCTCCGCCTGCACTGCCCGCTCGTCCTTGGTCTCCAGGAAACCAAGTTGCGCCCGACTGACCGTATTGCCTTTTCCCACTATACCTCGGAGCGGTATGGCCTCGCCCCTGTGGACGGTATCCCAGCTCATGGTGGGGTCATGTTGCTCGTTCGGGACGATGTATATTACCACCCCATCCAATTGACCACCCCACTCCAAGCAATAGCTATCCGCATTACTCTTTCTGCTTTTACTTTTTCAGTTTGTACCGTCTACACTCCACCGTCATCTGCTGTTAGTCGGGCTGACATGATGCACCTGATCGATCAGCTTCCCCCGCCGTTCTTATTGTTTGGCGACTTCAATGCCCATCATCCCCTTTGGGGCTCTCCTGCATCCTGTCAAAGAGGCTCACTCTTGGCGGATGTCTTCAACCATCTCAATCTTGTCTGCCTCAATACCGGCGCCCCGACTTTCCTCTCGGACTCTACTCATACGCCCCCCTGCGGGTTCGGGGGTTAGAATAGGCCCGCGGTATTCCTGCCTGTCGTAAGAGGCGACTAAAAGGAGTCTCAAACGTTTCGGCCTTCTGTGATGGTCCCCTCTTGGGTTTGACCTCCTTTTTTCTTCCAAATTTCCGTCGTCAGTGCGTGCCATTTGGGGAAGGACACCTTACGTGGTGTTTTTGTATTGGTCCATCATGCTCCACCATCTTGCATGTTACCTATTGTAGTGTGGGGGGGACTACGCCCAACATCTTCTGGGTGGTCTCCTTCTCGCCTTGTGCGCACTCTTCTTCTTCGCGCCTACGACAACTGTGGACCCTTTAAACACCTAAAATCCAGCACGGTAGCCAGTCCGTTGTGGTGGGGTCGTCATGTACCCTCTTGGTGGTAGCCCCCTGACCACGCAGGGATCGCACTACAGATGCCTGAGCTGTTTCCTCCCCATGCATGCCAAGGAGTATGTGCCCATCTTGTCTGGGGCACGGGGACTCCGGGCAACGGGATATCGGCCAGGTACCCGTTGCTTTGGCTGGGTGGCGCCCTTGGGGAGAGCCCTCGTTCGGAGTAGGTGGCATCTGGGCGGATGTGGCGCAATGAAGCGCAATAAATCACATCAAGCTGGTGGTCGCACGGCCACCAGCGTCTCTAAGCGAGGTAGAGTCGACTTCGATGCTGCGCAGTATGACCCTCAGACGTTCCCCTCGTTGGCTGCGCCATGGGAGGGACGCCGATCTAGTGCCAAGCGGGAGCCTTACGTACCGCAATACCTTGTCTGCAGCAGGACTGATGGTGACTCCTTTCTTCCGACGAAGCCTATGTTTTTTGTGGAACACCTGGAGGATAAGTTTGGGGAAGTGGCGGGGTTGTCAAAAATGAGGAATGGGTCCATCCTCCTCAAGACGTCCTCCCCAGCCCAGTCACGAGCGTTGCTCTTGTGTGATAAGCTGGGTGACGTCCCTGTTACCGTCACTCCCCACAGTAGCTTAAATATGGTCCAGGGGATTATTTACCATCGTGACCTCTTGTTGCAATCCGATGACGAGCTGAGAGCCGACTTGGAACGACGTGGTGTGCACTTTGTCCGTCGTGTCCATCGAGGACCCAAGACAAACAGGGTGGCCACCGGTGCCTTTATCTTGGCCTTCGAGGGTGATGTCTTGCCCGAGAAGGTCAAGGTAATGGTTTACCGTTGCGACGTGAAGCCATACGTCCCTCCCCCAATGCGGTGCTTCCAGTGCTGGAAGTTTGGGCATATGTCCTCCCGTTGCCCATCCAGCGCTACATGTCGAGATTGCGGACGCCCGTCTCATCCCGATTCTCCATGTGCGCCCCCGCCTGTATGTGTCAACTGTGGGGAGCACCACTCTCCATGCTCGCCGGATTGCCCCGTTCTTCATAAGGAGCGGAAGATCATGGAATTTAAGACCCTGGACCGGCTTACTTATCGAGAGGCTAAACAGAAATATGAAAGGTTGTATCCTGCTTCCCTTCGAACATCTTATGCTGCAGCCACGTTATCGTCGCCCGCACGAGCGACGGTTGTCGCTTCATCTGTGCCGCCTTCAGTGGGCCCTCGGGGCCATGTATCTCTGTCTGCCCCCCTCGTGCCTGGGGGCAAGCCTTCCTCTCTTGCCCCCTTAGCAGTTTGGGGCAAACCCTCTTCTGTCGCTCCCCCCAAGCTTACTTCGGGAGTGACATCTGCTCCACAACCGGGAGGCTCGATTCCTCCCCCTCCTTCTCCGGCGGCGTTGCCTCCGCCGGTTCCTCTGTCACGGAAGGGGTCCCTCGGGGCTCTCCCTTCCTCCGTTTCTTCTCCTTCCCAGCCAGATGTCAGCCAGTGGCTGAAGGTTCCGCCACCTGCTGGTCGTAGGGCTTCTGCGTCGTCGTCAGCCTCTGACGCTCCTTCAGAGAAGCTCTCCCAGCCCTCTCACCCTAAGGGCAGACGCGAGAAGAAGGAACGGAATGTGTCCAAGAAGAAGGACGTTCCGGCGGTTTCAGCACCGCCTGCTGTACATAGTCCTGGCTCCGGGGATGAGGTGGAGATCCTCGCCTCTGCCGCGGATCTCGCCCTCACGGAACCCTTGGGGGCCTCTCCTATGGACTCCGCTGACTCTCCCCCAGTGGCGGCGGTTGGCTCTGAAGCGCTGTCTGCCTCTTAGTCGCATTCACGCCCTCCCAGTCCCTTCCTGCTTCCATTCTCCAATGGAACTGCGGCGGTTATTTCCGCCACCTGCCAGAGCTCCGGATGCTTCTGAGTGATTCCCCTGTTCTCTGCATTGCTCTGCAGGAAACTTGGTTTCCTGCACTGCGGACCCCCGCCCTTCGCGGTTATCGGGGATACTATAAGAACCGTGCTGCCTGTCAACGAGCGTCAGGTGGGGTTTGCCTCTTTGTTCACCACTCTGTCTGTAGCTCGCCAGTACCCCTTCAGACGCCTTTAGAGGCAGTTGCTGCCAGGGTTGAGCTCTCGCCGGCTATTACTGTTTGCTCTGTTTACATTCCTCCGGATGGGGAGCTCCCCCGCCATGTCTTGGCTGCGCTGCTGGCTCAACTCCCGCCACCATTGCTGCTTCTGGGCGATTTCAACGCCCACAATCCTCTATGGGGTGGGACTGTCTCCGATGATTGCGGTCGGGCCGTGGAGCATGTGTTGGCTCAGCTCGACCTTAGCCTCTTGAACACTGGTGCTCCCACGCATTTCAGTGTGGCCCATGGCTTGTTCTCGGCCATCGATCTCTCTATTTGCAGCCCTGGACTTGTCCCATCCCTCCACTGGAGGGTGCATCCTGACCTGTGTGGTAGTGACCATTTTCCCATCTATTTGTCACTGCCACAGTGTCATTCTTCTGGGCGCTTGCCCCGCTGGGCTTTCCACAGGGCTGACTGGCCAGCTTTTACTTCCGCTGTAACCATTGCGTCTCCCCCACAGGGTGACATTGACGAGGTGGTCCGTGTTTTCACCACGTCCATCATTTCGGCGGCCGAGGCTGCTATCCCCCGTTCCTCTGGCCTCCCTCGGCGGACGGCTGTCCCCTGGTGGTCGCCGGAGATTGCTGAGGCTATTCGCGACCGTAGGCGGGCTCTCCAGCGTCATAGGCGGCACCCGTCTCTGGAGACCCTCATCGCCTTTAAGAGGCTCCGTGCCTTCGCCCGTCGTCTTATTGCTCGGCGTAAGCAGGAGTGCTGGGAGAGGTACGTCTCCTCCCTGGGCTCCCGTGTCTCGTCCTCGCACGTGTGGTCCCGGATCCGGCGGATTTATGGCTCCCAGACCCCTATGGGTGTCCCTGGGCTCTCCTTGGACGGCGCTGTCTGCACGGACGCTGCCGCCATTGCTGAACGGCTAGCCGCGCACTTTGCTCAGAGCTCTGCGACTGCATCCTATCCCCCCGCCTTTCGCTCTCTAAAGGAGCGAGCCGAGCGGACGCCGTTCTCATTCCACACGCGTCGTTCTGAAACATACAATGCTCCTTTCAGCGAGAGGGAATTCCTCGCCGCCCTCGCCGATTGCCCTGATACAGCACCAGGCCCAGACTGCATCCACGCGGAGATGCTGAAGCATCTCTCCAGGGACTGCCAGAGACACATTCTCGCGATATTTAATCGCATTTAGAGCGACGGCGCGTTCCCGTCGCAATGGCGGGAGGGCGTTATTTTCCCCATCTTGAAACTCGGTGCGGACCCACTGGCGGTGGACAGCTATCGCCCCATTACCCTCACCAACGTTTTGTGCAAATTGCTCGAACGTATGGTGGGGCGGCGTTTGTGTTGGGTCCTTGAGTCGCGTGGTCTCCTCGCTCCATCGCAGGGTGGCTTCCGTCGGGGCCGGTCTGCAGTGGACAATTTGGTGCAGCTGGAATCTGCTGTCCGTACGGCTTTTGCCCGACGTCAGCATCTTGTTGCTGTATTTTTCGATCTGCGGAAGGCGTATGACACCACATGGAGGCATCACATCCTCGCCACGTTGCATGGGTGGGGTCTTCGTGGTCGGCTCCCGGCTTTTCTTCAAAACTTTTTATTGCGCTGCTCTTTCCGGGTGCAAGTCGGTGCCACCTCTAGTTCCTCTTATATACAGGAAAATGGGGTCCCCCAGGGCTCGGTGTTGAGCATCTCCTTATTTTTAGTGGCTATTAATGGTCTGGCAGCAGCAGTGGGGTCGTCGGTGTCTCCTTCTTTGTATGCCGACGACTTCTGCATCTCATTTAGCTCCACGACTACGGGAGTCGCCGAACGCAGGCTGCAAGTCGCCGTTCGCAAGGCAGCATCATGGGCACTGACTCATGGCTTTCAGTTCTCTGCTGCCAAGACTCGAGTAATGCACTTCTGCAGGCGTCGGACGGTCCACACTCATCCTGCACTTTACCTCGACGGCCACCTGCTTGATGTGGTGGACACTTGCCGCTTCTTGGGACTCGTGTTTGATGCCCGGCTCACATGGGTTCCTCATGTTACTCAGCTGAAGCAAAAATGCTGGCGGCACCTCAACGCCCCCCGCTGCCTTAGCCACACGTCTTGGGGTGCAGATCGCTGCACGCTGCTGCAGTTGTACAGAGCCCTTGTGCAGTCCCGGCTTGATTATGGGAGCCTGGCCTATGGGTCTGCGTCCCCCTCAGTGTTAAAGTTGTTAGACCCCATACACCACTGTGGGGTTAGGCTTGCCACTGGCGCTTTTCGCACCAGCCCCGTGGATAGTCTACTGGTGGAGGCCGGGGTTCCCCCACTGCGGATTCGCCGACATCGTCTGCTTGTCGACTATGCTGTCCACGTTCATTGCTCGCCAGATCATCCCAATCGTCGCCTGCTTTTCCCTGCTATGGTCCTCCATCTGCCCGAACGGCGCCCTAGGTCTGGGCTTTCCATAGCTGTCCGTGTCCAGTCCCTGCTGTCAGAACTGGGGTCATTCCCTCTTCTGCCTCCCTTCCGGGTCCATACACCTACGCCTCCCTGGTGTTTGTCCCGGCCGTCTGTCCGTCTGGATTTGGCACAGGGCCCTAAGGACTCGGTTCCGCCTGTGGCCCTCCGTCGCCGTTTTCTTGCGCTCCTCGAATCATTTCCGGGCTGTGAGCCTGTCTACACTGATGGTTCCCTGGTTGATGGTCGCACTGCCTACGCCTTTGCTCACTCTGACCATGTTGAGCAACGCTCCTTGCCGGCTGGCTGCAGTATTTTTACTGCAGAGCTGGTGGCCATCTTGCGCGCTCTTGAGCACATGCGTTTCTGCTCAGGTAGGTCCGTTGTCATCTGCAGTGACTCCCTGAGCAGCCTTCAGGCCATCGACCGCTGCTATCCCTCCTCTCCTCTGGTGTCCTCCATTCAGGAGGCTGTTTCCGCCATTGCCCGTTCTGGTGGTTCAGTGGTCCTGGTTTGGACGCCCGGTCATGTTGGCATCCCAGGGAACGAACGTGTAGACAGGCTGGCCAAAGGTGCGATCGACGCCCCGGCTTTGGAGGTCGGCCTTACGGCTCGCGACCAGCAGCTGGTGTTGCGCCGTAAGCTGATTGGGATGTGGGCTGCTGAGTGGCGTGGCATGACAGCCCCGAATAAACTGCGGGCTGTCAAGGAGACGACCGATGTGTGGCGTTCCTCCCTGCGGGCTTCTCGCAGGGACTCGGTAGTCCTGTGTCGGCTGCGCATCGGCCATACGTACCTGACGCACGGCCATCTGTTGCGTCAGGAGGATCCCCCCTTGTGTCAGTGTGGGTCCCGGCTGACGGTCGGCCACATTTTGCTGGAGTGTCCTCGACTGCGCACACTCCGGCAATCTCTTAATCTCCCGGGCACTTTGGCTTTGGTTTTATCCGACGATGCCTCCATGGCTGATACCGTTTTAAATTTTATCCGTGGTAGTCCGTTTTATGGTTCGATTTAGGGAGGTCCTGCACCTTTCCCTTTCTGTGTCTATTGTCCTTGTGTCTGTTGCTGTTCTGGTGTGCCGTGAGATGGTTCACTCTTTCCCATTTTTGATCTCGTGGTCAGTCAACCAGTCTCCGGCCATCTTCCTTTCTTCTGTTTCTTTCTGTCTGGTGTTCCTCTGTCCTGTTCTTGTCTGTCGTGTTTGTTGTTGCGTTTGTGTGCTAAAAGCGCCTGGGGGGACGTCTCCTCCCCCTTTGGTTTTTATCTGCTTCGTAGATTTTCGGCTCGCCTGATTTTGGAATGGGGGACTGATGACCTTCGCTGTTTAGTCCCCCTTAAACATCCCAACAACCACCACCACCATCTACTCATACCTACTCCCACTTGGACCTCTCGATCTGTTCTACCACTCTTGCCCGTCGGTTCGAGTGGTATGTCCTTTCTGACACCTATTCGAGCGACCACTTCCCCTGTGTCGTTCGTCTCCTGCACCACACCCCATCCCCACGTCCTTCGCGCTGGAACATACTGAAAGCTGACTGGGAACTTTACTCCTCCCTGGCGACCTTTCCGGACCTCGATTTTTCCAGTTGTGACAGTCAGGTCGAATACCTCACGGCTGTTATTATCCATGCTGCCGAACGTTCCATACCTCGTACTACTTCTTCTTCACGTCGCGTTTCCGTCCCCTGGTGGAACGAGGCTTGTAGGGACGCTATCCGTGCTCGACGACGTGCTTTACGCACCTTTCGCCGCCATCCTACGTTGGCGAATTTATTGAATACAAACGACTCCGAGCGCAATGCCGTAGAGTCATCAAAGACAGCAAAAAAGCTTGCTGGCCCCTTTCACGAGCTCCTTTACCAGTTTTACTCCCTCTTCCGTTGTTTGGGGTAGCCTGTGCCGGCTGTCGGGCATTAAGGCCCACTCCTCAGTACCTGGCCTGACCTCAGGTAATGAGGTCCATGTTGATCCTGTGGCTGTCTCCAACGCCTTTGGCCGCTTTTTCGCGGAGGTTTCAAGCTCCGCCCATTACCATCCTGCCTTCCTTCCCAGGAAAGAGGCAGAAGAGGCTCGGCGACCTTCCTTCCACTCGCTGAATCTGGAAACTTACAATGCCCCCTTTACTATGCGGGAACTCGAACGTGCGCTTGCACTGTCCCGGTCCTCTGCTCCGGGGCCAGATGCCATTCACGTTCAGATGCTGGCACACCTTTCTCCGGCGGGCAAAAGCTTCCTTCTTCGTACCTACATTCGCGTCTGGACCGAAGGTCAGGTCCCCATGCGTTGGCGTGACGCCGTTGTTGTTCCTATACCCAAACCCGGGAAGGATAGACACCTTCCTTCTAGTTACCGCCCCATTTCTCTTACAAGCTTTGTCTGTAAGGTGATGGAGCGCATGGTTAATGCTCGGTTAGTTTGGATTCTTGAATCTCGACGACTACTTACTAATGTTCAATGCGGCTTTCGTCCCCGCCGCTCCGCTGTTGACCACCTTATGACCTTGTCGACATTCATCATGAACAACTTTTTGCGAAGGCGCCAAACGGTAGCCGTGTTCTTCGACTTGGAGAAGGCTTATGATACCTGTTGGAGAGGAGGTATCCTCCGCACTATGCACAAGTGGGGCCTACGCGGTCGTCTGCCCCTTTTTATTGATTCCTTTTTAACGGATCGAAAGTTTAGGGTACGTGTGGGTTCCGTATTGTCCGACGTCTTCCTCCAGGAGAACGGAGTGCCTCAGGGCTCCGTCTTGAGCGTAGCCCTTTTTGCCATCGCGATCAATCCAATTATGGATTGCATTCCACCTAACGTCTCAGGCTCTCTCTTTGTCGATGACTTCGCGATCTACTGCAGTGCCCAGAGAACATGCCTCCTGGAGCGCTGCCTCCAGCGTTGTCTAGACAGCCTCTACTCATGGAGCGTGGCAAATGGCTTCCGGTTCTCTGAAGAGAAGACGGTTTGTATCAACTTTTGGCGATATAAAGCGTTCCTTCCGCCATCCTTACATCTCGGTCCCGTTGTTCTCCCATTCGTGGACACAACTAAGTTTCTAGGGCTCACGTTGGACCGGAAACTGTGTTGGTCTCCACATGTCTCTTATTTGGCGGCCCGTTGTACACGTTCCCTTAATGTCCTCAGAGTTCTTAGCGGTTCATCTTGGGGAGCGGATCGCACTGTCCTGCTTCGCTTGTATCGGTCCATAGTCCGATCGAAGCTGGATTAGGGGAGCTTCGTCTACTCGTCCGCTCGGCCATCCCTCTTACGCCGGCTCAACTCCATCCACCATCGGGGGATACATCTTGCGACCGGAGCCTTCTACACTAGTCCTGTCGAGAGTCTTTACGCTGAGGCTGCCGAGTTACCATTGACCTACCGGCGCGACATACTGCTGTGTCGGTATGCCTGCCGGCTGTTGTCTATGCCCGAACACCCCTCTTACAAGTCCTTCTTCGCCGATTCTCTCGACCGTCAGTACGGGTTGTATGTGTCTGCCCTGCTGCCCCCGCAGAGTCCGCTTGCGTCGCCTGCTTCGACAGTTGGATTTTGCCCTCCCTACCACCTTCATAGAGGGTGAGAGCCCGACACCACCTTGGCTCCAGGCTCCGGTTCGTATTTATCTCGACCTCAGCTCACTCCCGAAGGAGGGTACTCCGGCTGCAGTGTATTGCTCACGGTTTGTCGAACTTCGTGCTCGACTTGCTGGTCACACCTTTATTTACACCGATGGCTCCAAAACTGACGATGGTGTCGGCTGTGCCTTTGTCGTCGGGACCGCCACCTTTAAATACCGGCTCCTTGACCAATGTTCCAGCTTTACGGCCGAGCTTTTTGCTCTCCATCAGGCCATTCAGTATGCCCGCCGCCACCGCCATTCATCGTATGTACTCTGCACTGACTCACCCAGTGCTCTTCAGAGCCTTGGGGCTCCCTATCCGGTCCATCCCTTGATTCAACGAATACAGCAGTCCCTCCATTCTTTCGCTGATAATGGCGGTTCTGTCAGCTTTCTGTGGGTCCCCGGACATGTAGGAGTGCCTGGGAATGAGGCTGCGGATGCTGCTGCCAAGGCTGCAGTCCTCCAGCCTCGGCCAGCCTCCCATTGTGTCCCGTCATCTGACGTTTTGTGGGGATGTATGTAAGAGGCTTGTGTCCTTGTGGTGGGATGCTTGGTCATCCCTCCAAGGAAACAAGCTCCAGGCAGTAAAACCGCTCCCAACTGCTTGGACAACTTCCTCCCGACCATCTCGGCGCGAGGAGGTCCTTCTGACCAGGTTGCGGATTGGGCATTGCCGGTTTAGCCACCGCTACCTGCTCTCTGGTGACCCAGCCCCGCAGTGCATTTGTGGTCAGGCATTAACGGTGCGCCATGTTTTATTGTCGTGTCCCCGTTTTAGTCAATTTCGTGTTGTCCTGTCCCTGCCATCTACCTTACCGGATGTTTTAGCTGATGACGCTCGAGCAGCTGCTCGTCTTCTGCGTTTTATAACTTTAACTGGCTTGACCAAAGACATTTAACCTTTTTACTTATTTCATCTGCATCTTTGTCATGTCCTTTTGATGTCCCCCCATCCCCTTGAGTTTTAGCAGGTTCCTTGTGCTCTAACACCAGTGACTGGGCGCTAATGACCTCAGCAGTTGAGCGCCCTTAACCCCTACCAAAAAAAAAAAAAAAAACCACTGCACACATGTCAAATGAGCGATTATCTCTTAGAATTTACATGATCGGCCCATTATCTATGTATGAGTGACGTATGTGAACATAGAAATGCTGTTAGATTGCTTTAGCTGATGTGCGTATCAAATTAAAAAACCACTTAATGAATAGACTCTTTGGTCATAGCTCATACAAAGAAGTATCATTAATTTCTAAATTAAATATATGCATAATTTGATTTCTACCGTCTCCTAATAACAGTGATGTTAATAGCTTGAACCCCACCAGGGGGCTTGCCATGCTTTGGTGGGCTCATACTTGGCTACCACGTGACCCCAGCCTTTGCAGCATTTTTTCCCTTCCTTGCTCCAAGTCTGTCCTCTTGCTATTCGTTTTCCCCTCCTGTGGGGAAAATGTCTGGTGTGTTGTTGGAGCGTTCTGTACCATCGCTGAGGTAAGAACAGTCTCACCTTTGTTTTTCACTCCCTTTTTCTTTCTTTGTCTCCCTTCTCCTCCCATTCCTCCAAATCAGCATTTGAGGCTCCTCTTTTTCTTCTTCCTCCCTTTGTGCTCTGGAAGGTCGGACCACACATATGACGCAAAACAGGTAACTGGGTAACACATTAATTCTCAGCCCCTGGTCGACAGATAGGGTTCGCACGTGCCCCCTGGCACATTCCGGCCCCAGGGAGGGGTGATTGCCTGAGCTCCAACCTTCCCAAATTGCCAATTGGTCCCTCTGTCAGGTGTTCTGGAGGTGTGACCTAAGGCAGGTGCACCCTCTTGTGAAGAGGGCTGCCAGTTGGAAGGAGCATGCCACCAGAGACACTGGCAGTCATGGGGGATTTCCTCAATCATCTTCCCACTCAACTTCTATAAAATGTAAACACAATGAGGCTAATGATAGAATGACCTTTCCTGCTGCACCACGGTTTGTTCTGGTCTCATGTACTGAAGACAGTCAGTCGTTTGCCATGGTAATTCCATTTATTATTCAGAAAGGTGTTGATGTAAATGCTGGCCCTGTGAAATACTGTACTCGTTTAAGGAATGGCACTTTGCTTGTGGAGACCACTTCTGATTCTCAAGTGCAAAAACTGCTTGCACCCTCATTTCTCCACAGCTGCTCTGTCCATGTCGAGGCCCGTACAACTTCAAATTCTTGCCATGGTGTAATTTACAACACGCAGCTCAAAGGTCTAACCGATGGTGTCACCACATGATACCTTAGCCCGCTTGGTCTCCATGCCACAGGTGCGCACCACCAATAGTTTTTCAGTGTTGGACTCCACAGACCAACCACCAAAGCATGTTGATGCTTTTGTGGAGTCCATGGAGTAGGATCCTCCTGCTTCTGTGCCATGTACTGGAGACAGTTCACCATCTGTCACTTGGCAGCAGCCGAGGTGACACACCTACATCACTTCCTCAATATGCCTCTCCTCCAATGGAATGTTGGCAGCCTTCAGTCCCACAAAGAGGATTTATGGCTGAGTTTAGCATTGCAGCATCCCCTTGTACTCTGCCTTCAGGAAACTAAATTGAGCCCTCATGACCGCTTTGTGCTTTCACATTACTTACCGATTTGTTTTGACCTTCCCACTAAGGTCAGCATTCCATCTCATGGGGCATCATGCTGCTCATAAGGGATGACATTCATAGCCAACCCATCTACCTGACTACCAATCTTCAAGCTGTTGCAGTTCACCTTTTCCTTCCCCACCTGACTTTTTCCCTCTGTACCATTTATGTCCTTCTGTCATTCGATGCAACCAGGACAGACTTTCTTCAGCTTCTGAGGTAGCTTACTCCCCCATTTTAGGGACTTCAACACACATCATCCACTTTATGGTTCTCCCAGGACCTGTCCGAGAGGTGCCCTCTTGGCTGACCTTCTTAACCAACTTAAACTTTTCTGCCTTAACACCAGAGAACTGGAGCACCCACTTTCTTTCCTGACTCTTTGCACACCTATACCCATTTGGACCTATCCTTCTGCACTGCCCAGCTTGCTCCCTCGTCTAGAGTGGTCTGTTGTTTCTGACATGTATTCGAGCGACCATTTCCTGTGTCCTATCCATTTGCTGACTCCTACCCCATCGGTGTGCACCCCCAAATGGCATCTTCCTAAGGCTGACTGGCAGCTTTACTCCTCCCTGGCAGCCTTCAAAGAACGAGACATCTCCAGTTGTATGACCAGTTGGCATATCTCACAAACGTTATCCTTACTGCTGCAGAACGTTCCATTCCCGGCACTTCCTCTTTACCATGTCATGTCCCATTCCCTTGGTGGACTGAGGCACGCTGCTACGCAATTTGACAACAGAGACATGCTCTCTGCACTTTTAACCATCACCCTACGCTGGCAAACTGTATTCATTATAAACAGATGCGTGCAAAGTGTCATCGGGTAGCAAAAGAGCTAGCTGGACATCATTCACTAGTTCTTTCAGCAGTTCCACCCCTTTCTCTGACATGTGGGCCAACCTCCAATGTGTGTCTGGGAGGAAGATCCATTCCCCAATTTCCAGCCTGACAGTAGCTGACGATGTCATTGTGGAACCTATTGCTATGCACAACACCTTCAGCCGCCATTTTGCAGATGTTTCGAGCTCTTCCAACTATCACCCTGCCTTCCTCCATCAGAAATGAGTGAAGGAGAAAGGAGACTCAGGCTATACACTTCTCTTCTCTGGATCTTGAGTGCTACAATGCCGCCTTTTGTATGAAGGACCTAGATCTCACTTTCAGTTCATCTCGATCCTCCGCCCCAGAGCCAGACGCCATCCACATTCAGATGTTGCAGCACCTTCCTCTTGTGGGGGATCTTTTCCTGCTTAAAATGTACAACTGAATCTGGGCAGGGCACATTCCCTGGGTACTGGCATGAAGCCACCATCATACCCACACCTAGTCCCAGTAAGGATAAACACCTTTCTTTTAGCTACACCCCATCTCTCTTACCAGCTGCATTTTCAAGATGATGGAATGTATGATTCATGCCCAGCTGGTATGGTGGCTAGAGTCTTGCTATTTACTGATGAATGCACAGAGTGGATTTAAGGTTTGGCGTTACTTTGTCCACCTCGTTACTTTGTCCACCCATATCACGAAGGGTTTTCTGCAGAAATCCCAGACTTTGGCCATGTTTTTCCATTTGGGGAAGGCATACGACACCTGCTGCACAACTGGTATCTTCCACACTCTTTACACATGGGGTTTCCATGGCCGCCTGTAATGTTTCCTTCAGGAATTTTAAGAAGACCAAGTTTTCAAGGTGAATTTGGGTTCTGCCTTGTCGGACAGCTTTATCCAGGAAAATCGTGTCCCTCGGTGTTCCGTCCTGAGCATCATCCTTTTTGCTGTCGTCCACAGCTCATGGTCTCGTGGTCGCGTTCTTGCTTCCCGAGCACGGGGTCTCAGGTTCTATTCCCGGCGGGGTAAGGGATTTTCACCTGCGTCGAGATGACTGGGTGTTTGTGTTGTCCTCATCATTTCATCATCATTCACGAAAGTGGTGAGTTTGGACTGAGAAAAGGTTGGGAATTTGTACGGTCATTGATAACCGTGCAGTTGAGTGCCCCATAAACCAAACATCATCATCATCATCATCATCATCATCATCAATCATCATCTTTTTGGTATTGCTGTTAACCCTATAATGGCCTGTCTCTCGCCGGTCATCTCCTGCTCCCTTTTTGTAGACTATTTTGCTATCTATTGTAGTTCTCCACAGACATGTCTCACTGAGCAACATCTTAAGTGATGTCTTAATTTTTTTATTTATTTTTTATTTAAACGTCAAGTTTGTTAGGACCAAATTGAAGAGAAAATCTCCAAGGTTGTGGAACATGTCAGTACATGAAATTACAACATAAAAGTAATAACAGACAAAAATAAAGTGGTTATGAACTCGAAAAAAGTAAGTCCTTAAGTATAAGTAAGCACAATCAACAATACAGCAAGGCTTATTTTTTCAAGGAACTGCTGTAGAGAAAAAGAGTGACCGATAAGGAAACTCTTCAGTTTAGATTTGAAAACATGTGGATTACTGCTAAGATTTTTGAATTAGAGTTGTATCTTATTGGAAATAGATCGACAGTATAATGCACACCTTTCTGCATAAGAGTTAAGGAAGTCTTATCCAAATGAAGGTTTGATTTCTGCTGAATATTAACCAAGTGAAAGCTGCTTATTCTTCAGAATAAGCTAATATTGTTAACAAGAAATGACAGTAAGCAATATAGGGGCCGTTGTCAAAATACCTAGACCCGTGAACAGGGGTCGGCAAGAGGTTCATGAACTTCCACTACTTATTGCCCGAATCGCCAATATCTCAGCCAAAAATATCTTTTTTAGAATGGGAAGATTTACCCCAAAATATTATACCATACCACATAAGCAAATGAAAATAAGTAAAGTAGACTAATTTTTGTGCCAAACAATCACTCGCTTCAGTTACCATTTGAATAGTAAAAATTGCTGCAGTAAGTCTTTGAACAAGATCCTCAACAAGGGCATTCTATGACAGTTTACTATCTATCTGAACACCTAGAAATTTGAACTGTTCAGTTTCACTAATCATATGCCTATTCTGTGAAATTAAAATGTCAGTGTTTGTTGAATTTTGTGTTAGAAACTGAGTCTTACTGTGATTTAGGCCCCCAGGGGCTCAGCATTCGTTTGCTGGGTACGGGCTTGGCGACCCCGGGGTTCCTGAGCTGGGGACTGGTAAGCGCCGCCAGTCCCCTGTCACCGTAACCTCTAAGCATACTTCAACGACCACCGTGCGGCGCGGCGGTGGAATGTTGTGTGTCTCAGGGAATGGGGATCTTGGCTTGACCGCCCGGGTCGCGAGGATGGAATACACCTCTATAAAAAACCCCTCAATCTCAAGGTGTGCTGCGCGCCGATGAGATGCATGGCTGTTGAGGTGGAACAGTCGTTAGCGGGCGACCTCTGGGGAGTCTGCCGCACCTCAGTTGTATAAGGCTTACCTAGGCATGCGGGGCTCTGTCTAGGTGGACTCCTAGTTCCCTAGCTGCTCGTGGGACCGAGATGGAACCCTCGAACTTTTCTTCTTCTCCCCCCAGCGGAAAGGGTGGGCCGCTGGTAGGTTCTAACACCCAATCTCACAAGAGGGCTCGTGTAGCCAGTCCTCCTGATTCAGGTAGTAGTAGTAACAGAACGCATGCTGCTTCGCAGAATGTGTTTCTTATAATTAAAAGAAAAGATGGGAGTTTCGACAAAGTTTCGCCATTTTACATCCAGAAAGGCTTAGAAGGTATTGCTGGTACATTAAAATCTGTAAAGCGCTTGCGAAATGGCACCTTGTTGGTTGAAACATCTAGCTTCCAGCAAGTCCAGAACCTTCAGAAGGCACAATTTCTTGGGGAGTTTGCGATTGAGACTGAATTTCACAACACCTTGAACTACAGCAAGGGTGTTGTGACTTGCCGAGATCTCGTTGATATTCCCCTAGACGAACTGAAGGCTGAATGGTCCCGGGAAGGAATTGTCGACGTGCAACACGTTATGAAACGGGTGGATGGTGCTCTCCTGAAATCTGACTCGTTCATCCTTACGTTTAACAGCACCAAATTGCCCGAGTATGTGAAGGCAGGTTTCCTACGTCTCAGTGTACGGCCTTATTACCCCAACCCCATGCGGTGTTTTAAGTGCCAACGCTTTGGACACACTACTCTCGGCTGTAAAGGGGAAGCCACTTGCGGGAAGTGTGGTAAAGCCGCCCATGAGGGAGATGGTTGCTCCTCTCCTCCCAAGTGTGTCAACTGCTCTGGGGATCACCCTGTGTGGAGTAGGGAATGTAGAGTTTTCCTTGAGGAACGGAAGATCCAGGAACTTAAAACCACCAAACGCATCCCGTACGGTGAGGCAAAGAAAATTTACAAGTCCCTGCAGCCGCCCACGTTCGCTGCTTCCTTTTCTTCCGTTCTGAAACAGCCAGTCTTGAAAACTGATGCCGCTACACAAACGGAGGTTGCTACTGTCAGCACTAGCACCTGCGTTTGTCAATGTACGTGTGCTGCTGCTGTTCCTGTGAAGCCTGCTGCTCCTCCCCGGCCTTCTGACCGGGCCGTGGTCGCTGACGTTATGGAACCTCCTGCCCCTTCCCAGGTCCAGTCTTGTGCAATGCCCAGCGCTGCTACACCCCCTACTGCTTCTGAGGTTTTGGCTCCACTGCCACCTCTGGCCAGAAAATCGAAGCCCAAACCAAAGGTGAAGACTCGACCGCTCAAGGAGACTGAAGTTCTACAGTCTGCTGATGTTGATGTCGTTCTTTCTGACGTCTCTCTCGACTCCTCTTCAGAGGCGATGGAGGTTGATGTCAGACTGGGGCAATCATCTCGCCCCAAAACTGAGCCTCCACCTGTTGTGGCCTCTCCTCCCCGACAGAAAGTGCGACTGAAGGTCCTCCCACCCTGATCGATGGCTCCCATTATACAGTGGAACATGAATGGATTCCGGGCACATGTGGAGGAACTGAACCTCCTAGCACGGCAACGCCCCCTGTGCTTGTGTTTACAGGAAACACATCTAAAACCCTCTGATGCTCCTGTACTCAGGGGCTATACGTTGTATCGCAAAGATGACCTGACTGGAGACAGAGCCAAAGGCGGAGTCGCCGTGTTTGTCACTAATGACCACCACTCCTCTGCTCTCCCCCTGGATACTGACCTGCAAGCAGTTGCAGTTGCAATTCATTCCCGTCGAAGGCTTACTGTTTGCTCCCTTTATTTACCCCCTCTGGATGCAATGACCTTAGACGCTCTCACAGATCTTATCGACCAACTCCCGCGCCCCTTTCTCCTCCTGGGAGACTTCAATGCCCATCATGTCCTGTGGGGCTCCACTTCTCTTTGCGCTCGAGGTCGAATTTTGGAGAGCCTCCTCACATCTCAAGTGTTGTGCATCCTCAACACAGGTACTCCGACTCATTTCTCTACTGCTACAGGGTCATTCTCAGCCATTGACCTATCTTTCTGCTCTCCAACCCTCACCGACTCTGTTCACTGGGAGGTCATTGACGACCTTCATTCCAGCGATCACTTCCCCATCCTCATTCATCTCCTGGATGGTGTATTGCTGGAGCAGAGGCCGCCATCGTGGATGGTTGGCAGGGCTAACTGGCCTCTGTTCACTCGATTGGCTGTCTTTGAACGCCACAACAGCGTACAGGAATGGGTGGATCACATCACGCTTGTGGTCCATCATGCTGCTGACCTGTCCATGCCACAGTCTTCTGGCCCTCCTAAGCGGCGCCTTGTGCCTTGGTGGACGGATGAGTGCCGTTCAGCCATCCGGGACAGGCGTGCGGCTCTTCGCCGATTTAAATGCCGCCCAACAGCAGTCAATCTTACCGCCTTTCGCATCGCGAGAGCCAGGGCACGCCGTGTCATTAAAGAGAGCAAGAAAAGGTCATGGCAGGAGTTCCTGGACTCCATCAACCGTTCCACTTGTTCCACAAAAGTATGGGAAGCCATCCGGAGGATTTCCGGTAAACGCAGCCGTCTACCAATAGCTGCAGTCCTGAACCAGGGATGCCTCCAAACAACACCCAGAGCCATTGCTCAGACGCTGGCAGAGCATTTTGCACAAACTACTGCCACTGCAACCCAGGATCCAGCATTTCGTCGCTACCGTTCGACTGTCGAACGAGCGAAGCTGGACTTTCGTTCGAACAATTCTGAGGCCTACAACTCCCCTTTCTCCATGTGGGAACTTGAATCGGCACTTACTGCGGCTTCTGACACCGCACCAGGTTACGACCGCATCCGGTACTCCATGCTTCGCCATCTGCCAGCGGCGTCAAAGGAAATCCTCCTCGAATGTTTTAATCTCATATGGCGGACGGGAGTTTTCCCCACCTCGTGGAGGGAGGCAATCCTCATCCCTCTCCTCAAACCAGGCAAGGACCGCACATGTCCCAGTAGTTATCGTAGTATTGCCTTGACAAGCTGTGTCGGAAAGACCCTGGAACGAATGGTTAACCGTCGTCTGGTCTGGCTGCTAGAGACCAGGCAGCTCCTTAGCCGCTTTCAGTGTGGATTCCGAAAATTTCGGTCCACAGTCGACAACCTGACACTCCTCGAGGCGGCTATTCAGCAGGCTTTCCTCCGTCAGCATCACTGTATCGGTATCTTCTTTGATATCAGCAAGGCATATGATACTACTTGGAGACACTGTATTCTTGCACAACTGCATCAATGGGGCTTTCGTGGCCGCCTCCCCATTTTCATTCGGTCTTTCCTGTCTCAGCGGTTTTTTCGGACCCGCGTTGGTAACACACTGTCTGATCGCTTTGAGCAGGAGAACGGTGTCCCCCAGGGCAGTGTTTTAAGCGTTACCCTCTTTGCCATAGCCATAAACAGTATAACGTCTACAGTGAGGAGTCCAGTACAGTGCTCCTTGTTTGTGGACGACTTTGCTGTTTTCTGTTCCTCCTCCAGTGTTGCAACCGTGAGCCGTCAGTTGCAGCTAACAGTGCGGCGGTTAGAGGAGTGGGCTGCAAAGACAGGTTTTCGGTTTTCTGCCGATAAGTGTGTTTGTGTTCCTTTTAATCGTTCTCGTCGTCTTTTTACTTTGCCTGCCTTGCATATGGGGGATGCTGTCCTACATTTTAGAGACGCAGTGCGGTTTCTGGGACTAATTTTTGACTCCAGGTTGTCATGGCTGCCACACCTACGTGACTTGAAAGCCAGATCCCTGAAGGCACTCAACATCCTCAAGTGCCTCAGCCACAGGTCTTGGGGCGCGGACAGGGCGCGTCTCCTTCAGTTTTATCGGGCTTTTGTGCGTTCGCGGCTGGACTATGGGTGCACAGTATATGGGTCAGCGAGGCCGTCTTATTTGCGGATCCTTGACGCTGTCCACCATGCTGGGATTCGACTGGCCACGGGTGCTTATCGGACCAGTCCCATACCAAGTCTCTGTGCTGAGGCTGGCGAACCGCCACTTACCATCCGGCGGCAGCTCCTTCTGGTGCGCCAGGCTTGTAAGTTTCTTGCGGCTCCCAGCTCGCCTGCTCACCGCCTTGTTGCCCATCCACCTCTGGAACGCCTTTTTTCCCGCCGTCCCCGGGCTACGTTGCCGTTTGGGATCCGTGTGCAACGTGTTCTAGAGTCGCTTGGTGTGGAGTCTGTACAACCCCAAATCCAGGGTTTTAACCACCTGCCACCCTGGTTACTGAAGAGGCCCAGAGTGATTTTAGATTTATTGCAGTACAAGAGGGGTTGCACTCCTGCCACCGTTTTTCATGCAGCATTTTCTGCTGTTTTATCTGAGCACCACGACTATGTAGCGGTTTTTACGGATGGGTCGAAACAAGGGGATTCCGTTGGCTGCTCCATTGTTTTTCCGGATCGTGTCCTTAAGGTCCGACTGCCTCCGCCTTTCACGGTCTTTGATGCAGAATTGTCTGCGATCTTGCGGGCGCTGGAGGAGATGAGACATTCTTCCTCTCCTAAATTTCTTGTCTGTTCCGATTCCCTCAGTGCCCTTCAATCATTGCACCATTTGTATCCGGCAGTTACAGTAGTCCAGACCATCCAGGATGCCCTCCTCCGACTACAGCGACTGGGGAAGGTTGTAGCTTTCTGCTGGGTTCCGGGGCATGTTGGCATTGCTGGGAATGAAGGGGCAGATCTCGCAGCCAAGGAAGCGTGTCTCGATCCACACGTATCTCAGTGTGCTATCCCCTTGCACGCACTCACCTCGCTGTTGAGCTCACGGGTCATGCGTCAGTGGGAGGATGAGTGGCTGGAAGTGACTGACAATAAGCTCCGTATAGTCAAGCCCACAACGCGAGTGTGGTGTACTTCCTTTCAGCCCCATCGACGGGACGAGGATCTCCTCACTCGGCTTCGAATAGGCCACAGCCCTATGACGCATGGCTTCCTGCTCCGGCGGGAGGACCCTCCACTGTGTGGTGCTTGCGGCGTCCAGGTCACTGTGCGCCACGTTTTATTGGATTGCGTTTTATTTTCTGACCAGCGGGCCGCGGCTGCCTTGCCAGCGGACCTGCCAACTCTTTTAGGCAACACTCGGACGAATGTGGTTAAAGTTTTAAAGTTCTGTGCCATGTCGAATGTTTTTACAAAGATTTTAGGGAGGGGATTTTAACTTGTTTCCTGTGTGACAAGCTCGCCCATATTTTATGTAAGTGGCCAGACACTGACGGTTTCCTATGTCATTCTTGTCGTTATGTTATCCCTTACCTTAGGTTTTACCTTCTCAGGTCGTATTTTCCCTCTTTTCCTGCTTTGAGTGTGTTTTTCAGTTTTATTAGGTTTCTCCACATTCGTTCCTTTTACTGTGTGTCAGGGCGCTGATGACCTCGATGTTGAGCGCCCATAAACCCCAACACACACCTTACTGTGATTTAGCGTTACTTTATTTTCTACTAGCCATGAACTTAGGTTGTGAACTACACTATTTAAAATTGAGCCAATGTTGCACACAACATCCTTTACTACCAAGCTAGTGTCATCAGCAAAGAGAAATATTTTAGTTACCCATAATACTAGAGAGCATAGCATTTATATAAATAAGGAACAGGAGTGGCTTCAACACTGGGGCACCCTCCCCCCCCACCCCTCCCCCAACCCCCCACCCCCCACCCCACTTGACCGTACTCCACTCAGACCCCACATCACATCCATTCTCAACATTGTGATAATGACCTTTTGCTGTCTGTAGCTAAGGTGAGAGGTGATCCAGTTGTGAGCTACTCCCCATATTCTATAATGGTCCAACATCTGGAGCAATATTCTGTGATCAACAAAATCAAATGCCTTAGTTGAATCAAAAAATGTGCCTAGTGTTCGTAACCTTTTGTTTAACCCATCCAGTACCTCACAGAGAAAAAAAGACTATAGCATTTTCAGTTGTTAAACGACTTCTGAAGCCGAATTGCACGTTTGATAGCTAATCTTATGATGTAAAATGATCAGTTATCCTTACATACACAGCCTTTACAATTACTTTAGCAAACACTGATGGGATAGAAATAGTAATAAAGCCACTCTATAAAAATGGAGAAAGGAGTATTGTAAATTATTTTAGACCTGAGTACTTTTATCATTCTGGAAACTGACCTTTCCTAAAGGAAATATTATAAATATGGCTAAATACATGGCTCTAACATGTGCAGCACAGTACTTAAATATTCTGCTAGGCACTCCACCATAGCCATAGGAGTCCTTAGTCTTCAGTGATTTAATTATTGACTCAATCTCCCTCTTGTCTGTATCACAGGGGAGTATTTCAGACATCAATCTCGGAAAGGCATTTGCCAAGAAAGTTGTATGATTCCCTGTAGAAAATAAATTTTTATTTAATCCACCAGCAATGATCATAAAATTGTAGTTAAATACTGCAGATATATCTGATTTATCAGTAACCAACATTTTTACTACAAACTTACTTCATATCATTGACCCAGGGCTGCTGACAAGACACTTCCTTCACAACTGACCATATGGTTCTAATTTTATCCTGTCAATTAGCTATTCTATTTGTGTACCACATACTCTTTGCCTTCCTAATTACATTTTTAAGCACATTCAAGTACTGTTTGTAATTGGCTATTGTAGTTTGATTGTGACTACTTCTAACATTTTGAAGTATTTCTCACTTTGTTTTACATGATATCCTTATCACACTACTCAGCCACCTGGGCTGCCTGTTACTGCTAGTACCCCATTTAAAATATTCTAATGGAAAGCAGCTCTCAAAGAGCATGAGAAACGTGTTAAGAAAAGCATTATATTTATGATCTATGTTATCGGCACTATAAACATCTGGCCACTCCTGTTCCTTGACAAGGATGAAAAAACTCCCTATTGCTGTTGGATTAACTTTCCTACATAGTTTGTAATTATATGTGACATTTGTTTGAGCACAAAATCCTTTTAGTGTTAAAATTTGTGCATCATGGTCTGAAAGATGATTCACCCTTTTACTAACAGAATGCCCATCTACCAAAGAAGAATGAATAAAAATATTGTCTATGGCTGTGCTACTGTTCCCCTCCACCCTAGTTGGAAAAAACAGTGTCTGCATCAGATCATATGAATTCTGGAGATCTGCTAACTTACTTTCCCTTGCACCATCGTATACAAAATTTATGTTGAAGTCACCACATGTATCTAATTTCTGGTACTTCCTCCAGAGTAAATCAAGAACACTCTCTATTTTCTTTACTCATAGTGCATTGACAGTGGCCTACACTTTTCCACTGACAAAACCATCTGTATGAATTTCTTGTGGGGACAAATGGTTTCTCCCACCATCTTCACATCTAGGGCCTGTTGCCCTTCCATTCATTGACAAAACAAAATTCATGGGGCTCATGCTCAATACGAAACTTTCTTGGTCCTCCCATGTCTCTTACCTGGCAGCCCACTGTACTCGGTTCCTCAGTGTCCTGTATGCCCTCAATGGTACTTCCTGGGGTGCTGATCGAAGCACCCTCCTCTGTTTGTACCTGTCCCTTGTCCACCCGAAACTCAACTATGGGTGCTTTGTTTATGCATCTACATATCCATCCCTCTTATGTGTTCTCAACACCCCAGGGGGCCCACAACTCTTTTGTGGATACGTGCGTGGCGAGCACGGGGCCCCAAGCTATTGCAGCCTTCTTACTCTCCAGGGCTGCATTTCCTTCCCCTTCCCCTCCTTTCCCCTCCTTGCTCCTTTCCCATCGCCCTCTCCTCTCCCTCTCTTGGTGTCCTTGCTTATGTTGGCCCCCGATATTCTCCTGGTTCTGTTGGTTTTGCAATTCGGCTTTGTTGCATAATCATCTCCTCCTTTTGGCATTCCCTGGTCCCCCTCTGGGGTTTGACCTCCATTACAAAATTTGTCGTCCATAGTGTGAACCATTTGGGGAAGAGCACCTTACCTAGTGTCTCCGACATGCGCCCTCCTAGTACATTCCACCTTTCCTTTCACGTCGTTGTCTGATGCTGGGGTGCATAGCCAGCACAGTAGCCAGCCGGTGTGGTGGGGTCACTATGTACCTTTTGGTTGAGCCTCCTGAACACACAGGGATAACACTTCTGATACCTGAGCTGTGACCACCTCATGCATGCCTTGGAGTGGTTGCTCGTCATCCTGGAGCATTGGAACTCCCGGCAATGGTCGCCGTGCCAGACAGCCCTTGCTGTGGCTGGGTGGTGCCCGTGAGGAGAGTCCCTGATTGGAGCGGGTGCTATCAGGGCGGATGCTATGCAAATGAAACGCATACAGGTCCAGAACTCTGGCTGTTCTTCTGCGGCCGTCTCTCTGTGTGGAACTGATTCTTCAAGTGCTGCTTCTCTTGCCCCTTCGGCCTTCCCTTCCATGGCTACCCCCTGGGAAGAGGGTCAGGCCCGTCGGCTAGGGGCAAAACGTTTCCCCCCATTATCTAGTTTGCACCAGGACTGATGGACATACTTTCACCAATACCAAACCTTTATTCTTCGTGGAACACATTGAAGGCAAGTTTGGTGAAGTGGGATCCCTGAGCAAGATGTGGTCGGGTTCGTTGCTAATCAAAACTGCTTCAGCTGCTCAATCTGTGGCCCTTCTTCCTGTACCCATCTTGGCACAATTCCTGTGTCCATTACCCACCACCAGGCTCTAAATATGGTACAAGGTGTGATTTTTCACAGGGACCTCATCCTTCAAACTGATGAGGAACTTCGGGACACTCTCGGATGGCGGGGTGGTCACTTTGTTTTGCGTGTTCAGAAGGGTCCTAAAGACAATCGCATTGATATTGGTGCCTTTATCCTGGCCTTTGAAGGGGATACCCTCCCTGGGAAAGTTAAGATTATGGTTTATTGATGTGATGTGAAGCCGTACATCCCACCTCCTATGACATGTTTTAAGTGCTTGTGTTTTGGACACATGTCTTCCCACTGTTCACAGGCCCCTCTCTGTGCTGACTGTGGACCTCCCCTCCATGAGGTTAGTCCCTGTCTTCCCCCTCCTGTGTGTGTAAATTGTCATGGTAGTCATTCTCCACATTCACCAGATTGCCCAGTATATAAGAAGGAAAAGAAGGTTCAGGAGTATAAGTCTCTCAATTGTTTAACCTATACAGAGGCCTGTAAGAAATATACACGTCTTCACCCTGTGTCCATGACATCTAGTTACGCCTTGGTTACATCTTCACCCCTTCCTCCCTCTTCCTTACCCCCATCCCGGACCCCTCTCCTCCCCCCATCCCCTGCGGCTCCCACACCTTCTCCTCTGGGCACTGCTCCCCCTCCCCAGCCGGAGAAGTGTCCCACTGCTTCGGCATCTGCCGGTCAAGGCCGCCTCTCCTGGGATGCCCCTTCCTGGCACCTTCCAGACCAAAGGTCTGCTGCTGCTGCCACGTGACGACCGCGAGAGCCGCGGTCTGTTGGTCACCAGGTCGCCCGGTCTCTTTCTGTTCCCGATCTTGCTGCAGCTGACTCCTTTATGCCACACAGCCCACACGATCTCAGCCTGAAAAGAAGAAGAAACGTAAGTCCCGGGACAAAGAGCCTCCGGTGTCACCGGAGGTCCCATCCCCAACTTCACAACCTGATTCTGACCTGTCATTCATGGATGTCACCCCCTCCTTGTTGGTGACGTGTGGGGACCCAGTGGTGTGACTGGCTTTAGCATGTTCAGACCCCATTGAAATCATCATTCTGTGGGTCTCCAATGGAATTGTAATCAATACTATCGTCACCTTCTGGAATTGAAATACCTTCTTTCGTCTTACTCTGCAGCTTGTGTGGTTCTCCAGGAATCTCATTTTATTGATGTTCACTCACCGACCCTCCGTGTTTTCTGCCAAAATCAGGTCGGAACCCTGCGGGCTTCTGGTGGCATTTGTACGTAGGTCCGTACAGACATTGCTAGCACATTGATTCCTCTTCAAATTACATTGGAAGCGGTTGCTGTTAGGGTCCACCTAGGCTCTGCGGTCATGGTTTGCAATCTTTATCTCCCTCCTGACAGGACTCTTACACCTGCTGGCTTAACTGCCTTTCTTCAGCAACTTCCTCCTTCCTTCCCGCTCCTTGGGCATTTTAATGCTCATCATCCCTTGTTGGGCAGTCCCTTTCCATCTAGACGAGGTCTTCTCATAGACCAGTTTATTGCAGACCACGACTTTTGCATCTTAATGATGGCTCCCCTACTCATTTCAGTGCCGGTCATGGTACGTTTTCTGCCATTGATCTTTCTCTTTCTTCTCCCTCTCTCCTCCCTTCATTACACTGGTCGCCACATGACGACCTCTGTGATAGTGACCATTTCCCGTTGATCCTCTCTCTCCCTTCCCGCTCCCCGATCGGGAGGTTACCTCATTGGTCTTTCCAACGCACTGATTGGCCTCTATACACTGCACAGGTCATGTTTTCTCCCTGTTTGTTGGGTTGTATTGATGACGTCCTACGTGATGTTTCTGACGTGATTGTTTGCGCTGCTAGCCTTGCTGTCCCGCGCTCATCTCGACCATTTCGTTACCGGCAAGTCCTATGGTGGAGTACGGCCATTGCCATTGCCATCTGTGATAGCCGTCGAGCTTTCCAACACCTTAAGAGGCACCCTTCCGTAGCCAGCCTTACTAACTTTAAACGCCTTCGCGCTAAAGCCCGTCATTTAATCAAACAGAGCAAGCGGATATGTTGGGAATGATTCATTTCTTCCCTTGGCTCTACTGTCCCTCTGTCATGGGTATGGGCTACACTTCGCTCGCTCCAATGTTGCCATCAGCAGTCCACCCTCCCAGGCTTTCACCTCCCAGATGGCCCTTGTACGGACCCATTAGTTCTTGCAGATCATCTTGCGACCCATCTTTCAGTGGCCTCAGCATCAGGCTCCTATCCAGCTGCTTTCCTTCACCAGAAACAGCGGGCTGTAACTTAGACCTTATGTTTTACCCCTTGTGAGTCAGAATCTTACAACCAATCTTTTACTGAATGGGAATTTCTTTCTGCTCTATCTTCTTCTCATGATACGGCCCCTGGGCCTGATTCCATTCATAACCAACTGCTTCAACATCTCAGTGTTCCACAACGGCAACATCTTCTTCGGGTGTTTAACCGTATCTGGCTCCAGGGTGACTTCCCTTCTCAGTGGAGGGATAGCATCGTGGTTCCTGTCCTTAAACCTGGTAAGAACTCCTGTCTTCTGACAGCTATCGGCCAATTAGTTCGACCAATGTTGTTTGTACGTTACTTGAACATATGGTAGCCCGTCGGCTCAATTGGGTCCTCGAATCTCAGGATCTCTTGTCCCCATACCAGTGTGGCTTGTGAGAGGGACGGTCTCCAACCGATCATTTACTTCGCTTGGAATCCGCAGTTCAGCAGGATTTTTCTTAGCGCTGCCATTTAGTTGCAGTGTTTTTTGACCTTCGCAAGGCCTATGACACGGCCTGGCGCCATTGCATCTTACTTACCCTTCATCAGTGGGGTCTTCAGGGCCCACTCCCGATTTTTTATCCACCAGTTCCTGTTCCATCGGTCATTCAGAGTTGGTACTGTTTTTAGTTCTCCACGGACCCAGGAGACGGGCATCCCACAGGATTCTGTCTTGGTCCCTCTTTTCCTCATTGCTATCGATGGACTTGTGGCCTCTGTCAGTCCTGTGGTTGCCCCTTCCCTGCATGTGGGTGATTTCTGCATTTGGATTAGTTCCTCCTCGATGGCATCTGCAGAATGGCAGCTCCAGGGAGCTATACGGCGTGCCTCTGCATTGACCCTCTCACACGGGTTTCAATTCTCTCCTCTAAAATCGTGGGTGGTCCACTTCTCTCGCCGTACTACGATCCACCCTGATCCAGAGCTCTATCTCGATGCACAACGATTGCCTGTGGTCCCACAGTTTCGTTTCCTGGGTCTTCTTTTCGACAACAAGCTCACTTGTCTGCCCCATATCAGACTTCCGAAGGTAGGATGTTTCCGTAAACTCAATGTCCTTCACTTCCTTGCCCACTCCTCTTGGGGTGTGGACTGTTCCCTCCTTCTCTGTCTTTAACGTGCTCTAGTTCTGTCTCACTTGGACAATGGTTGTCAAGTTTATGGTTCAGCTGCTCCTTCCACACTGCACGTGCTAGATCCAGTCCACCATCATGGTGTCCGTTTGGCCACCAGTGCCTTCCCTACTAGCCCTGTTGATAGTCTCCTGGTTGAACCTGAGATCCCCCCCCCCCACCTCCCTTTTTGTTTGGTGGTCCCAGCGTCTGGTGTCTTATGCACTCGCTATCCATTCCTCTTCCACTTATTATTCCTATTCTATCCTGTTCCCAGACCATTGAAGTCGCCCACCCCACTCCCACCCTCGTGCGGATTTACTGGTTGGGCTCCGCCTTGCGTCTCTTTACCATCCCTCCGATGGTGTTCCATTCCTTTTTCCACCAAATTTTATGGGAGTTTCGGGATGCTGTTGTTTTTTACACTGATGGCTTTAAATCTGCTGATCATGTGGGGTATGCCTTCACGTCCTCCGTTGGAACGGAAAATCATCTGCTCTCACCTACATGTGGGGTGCTTACTGCGGAATTGATGTCAATTCCCCAGGCCCTTACCTTTATTAAACAGTCCCAACACAACCGCATTTTGTTATGTATGGACTCGATGAGTGGCCTTCTTGCTACTGACCGGTATTTTTCGCGCCATCCATTGGTCTCTGCCATCCATGACCATCTCGCTGATATTCACCGTGGTTCTTGTTCCATTGACTTCCTTTATGTCCCTGGCTATGTGGGTATCCCGGGTAATGAGCTCGCTGATTGTTTGGCTGGAACAGCAGTCACTTACCCCCTGTTTTCTGTAACACCTCCTGCAGTGGATTTACGGTTTCACATCAAATCCCACTTCACACAGTCATGGGCCAATTCTTGGGAGGTTACTCCCCTGTCTAATAAACTTCGTGTGATTTAGGTGACACCAGGCCCATGGCGTTCTACCTTTCACCTCCCCCTAAAGGACCCGACCACACTGTGTCGTCTCCGCATTGGCCGTACCAGGCTGACACATGGTTTTATTTTGCGTGATCAGCCACCCCCACGTTGTGGTTGTGAATTCTTCCAGTCAGTTGCCCACATTTTGGTTGACTGCCCCCTTCTTTTGGCTCTGCGTGCTACGTACAGACACCCCCACACTTTACCTGGATGGTCACTCTGGTTCTCGGTTTCCTCCGGGAAAGTGGTTTTTATTCTCAGTTTTAAGGATTTTAATCTCTCTGGTGTTGATGCAGGGCGGTGAGTGTTTGGGCATCTCCCACTGTAAGCCGTGGTTGGAGATTCCTGACTCATCTCCCTGACCAAGATCCTCTTTTCTTCCCCTTTTACTCTTTTTTTACCATTTTTTCTTAAGGATTGGTTAGTCTCCTTTTCCCATACGTACTTCTACATTCTAGCGGTTGCACCTTTTAAGTTGCAGGTAGTCTTGCCTATACTGCTTCAGCGTAGCGTTGGGTTCGTTCTCTTGCTGACTTCCTTCATTTTGTTATTACCATTGACAACATGACTGCCCTTTTACGTTTTTAGCATTTTCCCTTTTATTGTTCTGACTTTCCTGAGATGTCACATTAGCGAAATGGACCACATTTGAAACAAGGGGCTGATGACCTTGCTGTTTGGTTCCTTAAACCACAACCAACCAACCACGTTTTCTCAACACTGTCCACCATCATAGCATCAATTTGGCCTTCTACACTAGCCTGGTTGAGTGTCTGTATGCTGAAGCTGCTGACCTACCACTGTCATACTGCCGTGACTTTCTCCTCAGCAGGTATGCATGCCATTTGTCTGCCGTGCATGGCCACCCACCATATGCCTCATTCTTCGATGATTCCTTTGATTGCTGGAATGGGGCATGTCCCTCTTCTCTGTTAGCTCCTTGAGTCCACTTTCGGCACTTGCTATGGAAGCTAAACTTCACACTACCTGCAACTTTCCTGGTGGGTATGAACTATGCACCTTCTTGGTTTCATGCAGCAGCCCCATGTTAACTATGGCCTTCATTTGCTTCCTAATGACATTACTCCAGCCCCAGTCTATTGCCTTCAGTTTCACAACCTTCTGTAGAGGAATGTTGGACGTGGATGGAAACTGTCAGCATGTGGCGTATTAAAACTCATCAGAGTTTCCCAAGTGATTTATTATTTCCCACTACAGTGCCCCATTCCTCTCGGTCTGCGTCACTGGGTCCCATAATGCCGAGGACACCGCTGTCTGTGAAATGGATTGGTGCAGAATGGCTGCCTCAGAGACCCATGCAACGCCACCCTGCTGTGTGTCGGCCTAGTATGGCCGCGAAGTTGTGACGGCGTCAGGTTGCGTTGACATCAGGCTGCGCCAGCGGCCGATTCAGCAGCCTGCATCCACATTGCCTCAGTGCTGCTCTGAGGGAGCCGCCGGGCAGCCCTCTGCGTGCTCCTTCACTGTCATGGTTAATATCGCGGGCAACAACAAGTGCCTGTGATTCAATGTCCGAATCTGCTGCCTTCACCTCAAGATGCCTCTGGCTTGTGTTAGGAACTGACAAGACTGCCTGTGGTAGCAAGCCATGGCATGGCTCGCCGCTGGCTGGCTGCAGTCCATGCATCGGCTTCAGAGGGTCGAACTGGCAATCCGCCGTGAATTGAAATGCCGGTGTCCCATCTGCTACTGCATGTAACCGGTGGTGTGACATGCCCCGCTGTGTGCCCCTGTATTGCTAACACACCACTCTGAGTCACATACTCGTAACACCTAGGTTGGGCAAGTGGGCCCCTTCAGTCTGTAACTTTCGCCATAGAAACTGCTGTGTTTACACTTTTTCAGTGGTTCGACAGCTCTGTGGCGTCCATTCTACTTCAGAACCACTGGTAACATTACTTACTGTCAACAGGCCCGTGCCTGTCTGTAACTTGTGTGCTCCGAAATATTGCACCGAAGCTAACCTTTTCCTGTTATAAATGGTGGTGCCACTACACTTCGCATGGAACTTGGCGATAGTAGCTTTGTATACTCTGATTGCTCTCGGACTGACCGTGAGGTCGGGTGTACCTTCATTATTGGCACCTGTGTCCTTGGATATTGGCTTCCGGCAAACTGCTGAGTATTTATAGCCGAGGTCATTGCCCTGTATCAGGCCATTGAGTACATCAGGCAACACAGCCTTTTCAATTGTGTCCTATGTTCAGGCCCAGTGCATTGCCCTTCACCCCCTGCGGGTTCGGGGGTTAGAATAGGCCCGCGGTATTCCTGCCTGTCGTAAGAGGCGACTAAAAGGAGTCTCAAACGTTTCGGCCTTATGTGATGGTCCCCTCTCGGGTTTGACCTCCATCTATCTAAATTATTCCGAAGAGCGAGCCAATTGGGGAAGGGCACCTTACATGGTGCACTGTATCCTTCGTGCATTTAGACCTATAGCCGTCTTTCTCGTCGTTGCAATGGTGTCCCGCTCGTTTTCGATCTCTTGGGCGATTACCACGCTGCACTCTGCAGTGTTTCTTTTAACTGTGACGACGACCTTGGCCATTTTTGCACCTAAGATCCAGCACGGTAGCCAGTCCGTTGTGGTGGGGTCGCCATGTACCCTCTTGGTTGTAGCCCCCTGACAACACAGGGATCGCTCTACTGATGCCTGCGCCGTTCACTCCCCACGTATGCCAAGGAGTAGATGCCCATCTCCCTGGGGCATCAGGACTCCCGGCAATGGCCATCCTGCCAGGTGGCCTTTGCTGTGGCTGGGGGCGCCCGTGGGGAGGGCCCTTGGTCGGAGTAGGTGGCATCAGGGCGGATGACCCGCAATGAAGCGTGGTACATCATCTGTCGCTGGCGGCCAGCCGTCAGCAGTCTCTAAGCGTTCGAGAGCCCATTTTAAAGGTAACGTTTATGACCCCAAATCGTTCCCCTCCCTCGCCACACCATGGGAGGAACGACAGGCATTGCGTGACACTGAGACGTATTCGCCCAGATATCTTGTCTGTTCCAGAGCTGATGGGGAATCTTTTCTATCCGTGAAGCCGCAGTTCTTTGTAGAGCATTTAGAGGACAAGTTCGGGGAGGTGGAGGGCTTGTCCAAGATGCGGTCTGGATCGGTGTTGATAAAAACGGCATCCTCTGCCCAGTCACGGAGGTTGCTCAATTGTGACAAGTTGGGGGATGTTTCCGTTAGCATCACGCCGCATAAGAGTCTGAACATGGTCCAGGGTATTATATTCCACCGGGATCTTCTTCTGCAGTCCGACGATGAATTACGCGCCAACCTCGAACGACGAGGTGTTCACTTCGTCCGGCGCGTCCATCGGGGTCCGAGGGATAATCAGGTCGCCACCGGTGCCTTCATCTTGGCCTTTGAGGGTGATGTCTTACCCGAAAAGGTTAAGGTGATGGTTTACCGTTGTGATGTGAAACCATATATCCCTCCTCCGATGCGGTGTTTTAAATGCTGGAAGTTCGGGCACATGTCATCTCGCTGTACTTCCAGCATGACGTGTCGGGATTGCGGACGTCCTTCGCATCCCGATACTCCATGTGCCCCGCCTCCTATCTGTGTTAACTGCGGAGAACACCATTCCCCCTGCTCGCCGGACTGTAGGATATTGCAGAAAGAACGGAAGATAATGGAATATAAGACCTTGGACCGGCTGACCTATCCCGAGGCTAGACGGAAATATGAGAGGCTCCTTCCTGTGGCAATGCCGTCGACCTACGCCGCTGCTGCAACGACGGTTCTCCCGTCATCACGAATCGGCTCTAAGATCGATCAGCATCCACCGGCCCCCTTGCTTGTGGGGGGCACTTCACACCCTGTTGCCTCTGCTCCATCTTCTTCAGGAGCAACACCCTCCCAACCTTCGGGGACATCAGCTCCCCCTTCCCAGCCGGAGAAGCGTAAGACTTCTTCGGCTGCTCTCGCCAGGAAGGGATCCCTTGGGGACCTCCCTTCGCAAGTTCCGACCAGTGGCAAAGCGGACGCCCGCAAGTGGTTGAAACAACCGCCAGTCCCTGGTCGTCGGGCCTCGCGGTCGTCGTCTGTCCCTGAGACTGACCCAGTGAAGCCCATGCAGCCTGAAGAGCCAAAGGCACAGCGTGATAAGCAGAAAAGGAAGAAAGTCCCCAAGACCAACGGTAATGCGGTGGCACCGATCCCGCCGCTCCCTACAAGCTCTGCCTCTGAGGACGAGGTGGAGATTCTGGCGTCCGCTGAGGACCTCGCTCTTGCCGGTCCCGCGGACGCAATGGATCGCATTTGCACGGATGCTCCATCGGAGGCAGCAGGTGCCCCAGTGGCGTAATCTACCTTCCCAGTCCCGTCACGCCTTTCCCAGCCATGGACAACACCATCCTCCAGTGGAACTGCAGCGGTTTCTTCCACCATCTAGCTGAGCTCCGCCACCTTATCAGCCTTCACCCTTTCTTCTGCATTGCTCTCCAGGAAACTTGGTTTCCAGCAATGCGAACCCACGCCCTCCATGGCTATCGGGGTTATTATAAGAACCGAGCAGCTTATGAAAGGGTGTCTGGTGGCGTCTGCATATATGTCCTTCACACTATGCACAGCGAGTCTGTCCCTCTCCAGACGCCTTTAGAGGCTGTCGCTGTACGCGTGTGGACGCCACAGGCTATTACCGTCTGCAGTCTTTACATTCCACCGGATGGTGATGTCTCGCAGCATGTCCTGGCTGCACTGGTCGCCCAATTGCCGCCACCTTTCTTGCTCTTGGGCGACTTCAACGCTCATAACCCTCTGTGGGGTGGGTCAGTGGTAACAGGTCGAGGCGCCATCGTTGAGCATTTACTGTCGCAGCTCGATCTCTCGCTGTTAAATGATGGTGCCTTCACACACTTCAGTGTGGCGCATGGCACCTACTCCGCCATTGACCTTTCCATCTGTAGCCATAGCCTCTTACCGTCTGTCCAATGGAGTGTGCATGACGACCTGTGTGGTAGTGACCATTTTCCGATCTTTTTGTCACTACCACAGCGCCACTCTTCTGGGCGCCCTAGCAGATCGGCTATGAATAAGGCTGACTGGGACTTGTTCTCCTCCACTGCCGCTTTTGAGCCTCTCTCTACCGATGACATTGATGCGGTGGTTCAATCGGTCACCACCGGCATCGTTACTGCCGCCGAATCTGCCATTCCCCATTCCTGTGGGTCCCCTCGGCGGAAGGCTGTGCCTTGGTGGTCGCCTGAGATCGCTGCAGCGATTAAAGATCGCCGGCGGGCGCTCCAGCGTCACAAGCGACACCCCTCCCTCGACCACCTTATCGCCTTCAAACGGCTGCGTGCGCGGGCCCGCCTCCTTATCCGCCAAGGCAAGAAGGAGTGCTGGGTGCGGTATGTGTCCACAATTGGCCTCCATGTCACTCCATCGCAGGTCTGGGCCAAGATTCGACGCGTCTACGGCTATCGGCCACCTGTCAGCGTCCCTGCGCTCTCACTGAATGGAGCAGTTTGTACTGACTCCGACGTCATTGCAAATCGCTTAGCAGAGCATTTTGCTTTGAGTTCCGCTTCTGCGAATTACCCCCAGGCCTTCCGCTCCATTAAAGAGCGGCTGGAACGTCTACATCTACATCTACATTGATACTCCGCAAGCCACCCAACGGTGTGTGGCGGAGGGCACTTTACGTGCCACTGTCATTACCTCCCTTTCCTGTTCCAGTCGCGTATGGTTCGCGGGAAGAACGACTGTCTGAAAGCCTCCGTGCGCGCTCTAATCTCTCTAATTTTACATTCGTGATCTCCTCGGGAAGTATAAGTAGGGGGAAGCAATATATTCGATACCTCATCCAGAAACGCACCCTCTCGAAACCTGGCGAGCAAGCTACACCGCGATGCAGAGCGCCTCTCTTGCAGAGTCTGCCACTTGAGTTTATTAAACATCTCCGTAACGCTATCACGGTTACCAAATAACCCAGTGACGAAACGCGCCGCTCTTCTTTGGATCTTCTCTATCTCCTCCGTCAACCCGACCTGGTACGGATCCCACACTGATGAGCAATACTCAAGTATAGGTCGAACGAGTGTTTTGTAAGCCACCTCCTTTGTTGATGGACTACATTTTCTAAGCACTCTCCCAATGAATCTCAACCTGGTACCCGCCTTACCAACAATTAGTTTTATATGATCATTCCACTTCAAATCGTTCCGTACGCATACTCCCAGATATTTTACAGAAGTAACTGCTACCAGTGTTTGTTCCGCTATCATATAATCATACAATAAAGGATCCTTCTTTCTGTGTATTCGCAATACATTACATTTGTCTATGTTAAGGGTCAGTTGCCACTCCCTGCACCAAGTGCCTATCCGCTGCAGATCTTCCTGTATTTCGCTACAATTTTCTAATGCAGCAACTTCTCTGTACACTACAGCATCATCCGCGAAAAGCCGCATGGAACTTCCGACACTATCTACTAAGTCATTTATATATATTGTGAAAAGCAATGGTCCCATAACACTCCCCTGTGGCACGCCAGAGGTTACTTTAACGTCTGTAGACGTCTCTCCATTGATAACAACATGCTGTGTTCTGTTTGCCAAAAACTCCTCAATCCAGCCACACAGCTGGTCTGATATTCCGTAGGCTCTTACTTTGCTTATCAGGCGACAGTGCGGAACTGTATCGAACGCCTTCCGGAAGTCAAGAAAAATAGCATCTACCTGGGAGCCTGTATCTAATATTTTCTGGGTCTCATGAACAAATAAGGCGAGTTGGGTCTCACACGATCGCTGTTTCCGGAATCCATGTTGATTCCTACATAGTAGATTCTGGGTTTCCAGAAATGACATGATACGCGAGCAAAAAACATGTTCTAAAATTCTACAAGAGATCGACGTAAGAGATATGGGTCTATAGTTTTGCGCATCTGCTCGACGACCCTTCTTGAAGACTGGGACTATCTGTGCTCTTTTCCAATCATTTGGAACCCTCCGTTCCTCTAGAGACTTGCGGTACACGGCTGTTAGAAGGGGGGCAAGTTCTTTCGCGTACTCTGTGTAGAATCGAACTGGTATCCCGTCAGGTCCAGTGGACTTTCCTCTATTGAGTGATTCCAGTTGCTTTTCTATTCCTTGGACACTTATTTCGATGTCAGCCATTTTTTCGTTTGTGCGAGGATTTAGAGAAGGAACTGCAGTGCGGTTTCTCCGTGTGAAACAGCTTTGGAAAAAGGTGTTTAGTATTTCAGCTTTACGCGTGTCATCCTCTGTTTCAATGCCATCATCATCCCGTAGTGTCTGGATATGCTGTTTCGAGCCACTTACTGATTTAACGTAAGACCAGAACTTCCTAGGATTTTCTGTCAAGTCGGTACATAGAATTTTACTTTCGAATTCAATGAACGCTTCACGCATAGCCCTCCTTACGCTAACTTTGACATCGTTTAGCTTCTGTTTGTCTGAGAGGTTTTGGCTGCGTTTAAACTTGTAGTGGAGCTCTCTTTGCTTTCGCAGTAGTTTCCTAACTTTGTTGTTGTACCACGGTGGGTTTTTCCCGTCCCTCACAGTTTTACTCGGCACGTACCTGTCTAAAACGCATTTTACGATTGCCTTGAACTTTTTCCATAAACACTCAACATTGTCAGTGTCGGAACAGAAATTTTCGTTTTGATCTGTTAGGTAGTCTGAAATCTGCCTTCTATTATTCTTGCTAAACAGATAAACCTTCCTCCCTTTTTTTATATTCCTATTAACTTCCATATTCAGGGATGCTGCAACGGCCTTATGATCACTGATTCCCTGTTCTGTACATACAGATTCGAAAAGTTCGGGTCTGTTTGTTATCAGTAGGTCCAATATGTTATCTCCACGAGTCGGTTCTCTGTTTAATTGCTCGAGGTAATTTTCGGATAGTGCACTCAGTATAATGTCACTCGATGCTCTGTCCCTACCACCCGTCCTAAACATCTGAGTGTCCCAGTCTATATCTGGTAAATTGAAATCTCCACCTAAGACTATAACATGCTGAGAAAATTTATGTGAAATGTATTCCAAATTTTCTCTCAGTTGTTCTGCCACTAATGCTGCTGAGTCGGGAGGTCGGTAAAAGGAGCCAATTATTAACCTAGTTCGGTTGTTGAGTGTAACCTCCACCCATAATAATTCACAGGAACTATCCACTTCTACTTCACTACAGGATAAACTACTACTAACAGCGATGAACACTCCACCACCGGTTGCATGCAATCTATCCTTTCTAAACACCGTCTGTACCTTTGTAAAAATTTCGGCAGAATTAATCTCTGGCTTAAGCCAGCTTTCTGTACCTATAACGATTTCAGCTTCGGTGCTTTCTATCAGCGCTTGAAGTTCCGGTACTTTACCAACGCAGCTTCGACAGTTGACGTCGGAGCCTTTCGTTTCGCAGCAACCACCCGGAATCTTACAATGCTCCATTCAGTGAGTGGGAATTTCGCAGTGCCCTAGCTGCTTGCCCTGATACCGCTCCTGGGCCAGATGGCATCCACTGTCAGATGCTGAAACACCTTTCAGTGGACTGCCAGCGGCGCCTTCTCGATCTTTACAACCGTCTTTGGGTCGAGGGGGAGTTTCCGTCGCAATGGCGGGAAGGCATTGTCATCCCCGTTTTGAAACCTGGAAAGACCCCTCTGGAGGTGGACAGCTACCGTCCCATTAGCCTCACCAACGTTATGTGCAAGCTTCTCGAACGGATGGTGAGCCGGCGCTTGCATTGGGTACTGGAGTCTCGGGGCCTTCTGGCTCCGTCTCAGGGTGGGTTCCGTAAAGGCCGCTCCGCCACCGACAATCTGGTGAGCCTGGAGACTGCCATCCGTACTGCCTTTGCCCGCCGTCAGCACCTGGTCGCTGTCTTTTTCGACATGCGGAAGGCGTACGATGCGACATGGCGTCATCACATTCTTTCTACGCTTCATGGATGGGGTCTTCGGGGTCCTCTGCCGATTTTTATCCGCAATTTTCTGTCGTGTCGTACCTTCCGCGTGCAAGTCGCGGCCTCGTATAGTTCCTCCCACGTCCAGGAGAACGGTGTGCCACAGGGCTCTGTTTTAAGTGTCTGTCTGTTTTTAATAGCCATTAACGGGCTTGCTGCGGCCGTGGGAAATTCTGTCTCCGCTTCCCTGTATGCTGACGACTTCTGCCTTCATTACAGCTCTACTGGCATTGCAACTGTTGAACGTCAGCTACAGGGCGCTATCCGTAAGGCGCAGTCTTGGGCTGTAGCGCATGGGTTTCAGTTTTCGGCAGCCAAGACCTGCGTTATGCATTTCTGCCGGTGCCGAACAGTCCATCCTGAGCCGCGGCTTTATCTTGCCGACGAACTCCTTGCTGTGGTGGAGACCCACAGGTTTTTGGGGGTGGTTTTCGATGCCCGGTTGAATTGGCTGCCTCATATCCGGCAGCTGAAACAGACGTGTTGGCGGCATCTAAACGCTCTGCGATGCTTGAGCAACACCCACGGGGGCGCCGACCGCTCTACACTGTTGCGGCTCTACCAGGCGTTAATCCAGTCCCGTCTGGATTATGGGAGCCTGGCTTATGGCTCAGCATCCCCATCTGCGTTACGGGTGCTGGACCCGATTCTCCACAGCGGGATACGCCTTGCCACTGGTGCTTTCCGCACCAGCCCTGTGGACAGCGTACTAGTGGAGGCAGGTGTACCTCCGCTGCGGTTCCGACGCCAACGTTTGCTGGCTGCTTATGCTGCCCATGTTCTAAGCTCGCCCGGGCATCCAAACTATCGTCTCCTGTTCCCGCGGTCGGTCGTCCGTATGCCAGAACGTCGGCCCCGGTCTGGTTGTACAATAGCGGTCCGCGTCAAGGAGCTTCTCTCTGGGCTCCAGGGTTTCACTGTTCCACCTCCTTTCCGGGCTACTTTGCATACACCCCCATGGTGTGTTCGTCGCCCTAGCCTTCGGCTCGACTTGGCACAGGGCCGTAAGGACTCAGTCCCTCCAGAGGCCTTCCGCCGCCGCTTTTATTCTATCCTGGCCACGTATCAGGGCTCTGGTGTTGTTTACACTGACGGTTCGATGGTTGCTGGTCGTGTCGGATATGCGCTCACTCTAGGGGACCTTTCCGAACAACGTTCCTTGCCGGATGGCTGCAGCGTTTACACTGCTGAACTGGTCGCCATCTTTCGTGCCCTAGAGTATATCCGCTCCTGCTCAGGCGAGTCCTTCGTTATCTGTAGCGATTCCCTGAGCGGTTTACGAGCTCTCGACCAGTGTTTCCCTTGTTCTCGTTTGGTAATGGCTATCCACGAGTCTCTGCATACTCTCGCCTGTTGCGGCCGCTCTGTGGTCTTTGTGTGGACCCCCGGTCATGTCGGTATCCCGGGTAACGAACATGTTGACCGCCTGGCGAAAGAGGCCACCAGTCAGCCATCTCTGGACGTTGGCCTCCCAGAGACTGATTTGCGGGCAGTCTTCCGCCGCAAAATCTTGGCGCTATGGGACGATGAATGGCGCGAACTGCCAATGCGCAATAAACTCCGTGCTGTCAAGGAGACGACGGCTGTGTGGCGGTCATCTCTGCGAGCCACTCGCAGGGACTCAGTAGTTCTTTGCCGGCTCCGCATTGGCCACTCCCGGCTGACACACAGTTATTTACTGCGCCGGGAGGACCCTCCTCTATGTCGCTGTGGGGCAGCTTTGACAGTGGCCCACATTTTGCTGGCCTGCCCCCTTTTAGCAGTGGTCAGGCAGACATTTGCGCTGCCTGCTACACTCCCTGCCCTTTTAACAGACGACTCCACTATGGCTGACTTAGTTTTACGTTTTATTCGGGCAGGGGGATTTTATCATTTACTCTGAGTGTTTCTGTTTTATTTTATTGTTTTGTGTTGACTCTGGCCTTTGGCCTATGATTTTCCACTGGTTTTTTAATGTGTTTCTAAGTGGTTGGCTTTTCCTTATTTATTTCTATGGTCGGCCAACCACTGTTACACTCTGTGTGGTTTTAGTTCGTTTTGTCTTGTCCTTGTCTCCGTCTCTCTTGTTCTGTATCGTCTGTGATCTCCTCTGTTCCTCTTTTTTTATTCTCTGTGGGTGTTCTTTGTCTTTGGAAAAAGGGACCGATGACCATGGCAGTCTGGTCCCTTTCATCCCCCAAACCAACAAACCAACCAACCATTGCCCTTCAAAGTCTATGTGCACTGTACACAGCCCATCCCTTAGTGCAGAGGGTCCAGGAAAACTGTCACTTGTTAAATCTTGGGGGAGCCAGTGTGATGCTTCTGTGGGTTCCTGGTCATGTCAGTCTGCCAGGAAACGAAGCTGCTGATGCTGCAGCCAAGGCTTCAGTCCTTGTACATCAGCCTATGAGTCCTTATGTTCCCTCCAATGATCTCTGTGTTGCCATCTGTCAGGAGCTGGTGTCTTTTTGGCATTGCCAATGGTTTTCCCTTCATGGGAATAAGCTCAGGATTATTAAGTCTCTCTCAGCGGCTTGGACAACCTCCTCTTGGCACTCCCACCATGAGGAGGTCATTTTAACCAGTCTGCATATTGGGCACTGCCTTTTTAGCCATTGTCATTTGATAAGTGGTGATCCCCCACCATTTTGTACACATTGTGCCAAAGTTTTCACTGTCTGCCACTTCCTGAAGGTATACCCATATTTTAACCATTTACATTCCTGCTTGAGTTTGCCGTCTGAGTTACTGGCTGTTTTAGCAAATGACGCATGGTCTGTTGACCGCGTTTTATTTTTTATTCACCAAAGCAATTTAATTTTTAGTTTTGTAACCCCGTTTCAGCATGTTGTCTTTTCTAGCCCTTTTCCCACATACCTGTTTTATGTCAATAGGGACTGATGTAGAGTCATTTTTTAACTCGTCTCTGCCTTCGTGTTCTGCACTTTTGACTTGGGCACATATGACCCCAGTTGTTTTTTGCACCCTACTGCATAACAAAACAAACAGCCAGCTTACATGTTAAAGAGCCTGCTAAGCTAGGACAAAGTCTGGAATTGTAACTACATCAGTACTGACAAAGCAGAATTCAGAATTGGCATTTACTCCAAAACAGATGAAATTAATTACACAGTCCTACACTTCATCACGAATTATTTCTATCTAGTAACTTAAGGAAATTAAACTGGATTCCAAACTATTAAAGCTTGGTTCTTAAAAGATGGTGCAAAAGGATTACTCACCAGATCTTTGCTCACTCAGCCTGCCTTAGACTTTATGGGGTAATGGGAAGGAAGAGTATTTCCACTAACTTTAATTCCCCCCATGGGTAACTGGCCATCCTCTCACTAGAGGCAACTCCTCTGAATCTGCTTTGATACTGGAAGTAGTTGATATCCAGATCCCACACCACTATGCTACCCCCAGGCCCTGAGAGAGCACAATGGAAATGAGCTTGCAAATGTGCTGGGTGGATGGCAGCAGCAGTCATAGTGGAGCCCTCCAGACAGTCTGGTAAGACTCATTGTGGACTCCTAAAGTCACTCAGCAATGAAAACTAATGAAATACACCAGAATTTGAATCAAGAACTGCTTCCAATGTGGGTAACTTAAGAAAGAGATACCCTTGGTTTTACAAAGCAGCTGAAATCTTTTAATAAAGACCAGTCCTCCAGTCCAGATTATCTACCAATTAAATTACTTTGAGTATGCTGATATAATAGCTCCATACTTCACACTTACATACAGCTCCTCACTTGATGAAAGTTGCACAAGTCACACCACTAATCAAGAAATGAAGAAAGAGTAATCCAGTGAATTATTGACCTGTATCACTGACTTCTATTTGTAGTAGGATTACGGAACATATACTGTGTTCCAACATTGTGAATTACTTTGTGAGAATAAAGAGCTAGTTGGCATTCACAAGATGAATATATTCTGAATCAGTGCTGACCATCTGCCATTAGAGAGTTTTCTTCAAAGTAACAAGTGCTATCAATAGGGAGTCTAAAATTTACTCCATTTTTATAGAATTCCAAAAGGCTTATGATAATGTTCCTTACAAACAACTTCTAGTCAAATTGCATGCACATGGAGTGCCATCGCAGTTGTGTGGCTGGATTCATGATTTCCTGTCAGAGGGGTCGCATGAGATATCCAGAATTCCCCAATGAAGTGTAATAGGTGCTCTACTGTTCCTAATATGTATGAATAGTTTAGGAGACAGTCTGAGGAGCCCTCTTAAACCTGTTTGCAGATGACATTGTCATTTACTGAGTACGACAGGCATCATAGTATCAAAACCAATTGCAAAATGTTATAGACAAAATATCTGTATGATGTAAAGTGTGGCAATATGACTAAAAAAAAAAAAAAAAAAAAAAAAAAAGAAAAGCTTGAGGTGATCTATATGAGTACTGAAAGCACTCCATTAAATTTCGATAGATGATAAGTCACATAAAGCTATGGACGGTAAGTTCTACCAGTCATGTAGGCATTAAACAGGAACAACTTTAATTGAAATTATCACAGACAATAATGTTGTGGGAAGCCAATGTAATAAATTAATAGAGATCAGAGATCGCATGGAGAGATTTAAATGTTCATCTTCCCTGTGTGTTGTTAGAGAGTGGAATGGTACAAAAATAATGTGAATGCTGTTAAATGAACCTTCTGCCAGGCACTTGCATGTGAATTGGAAAGTAGTCGTGTAGATGTTGGTGGATGAGTATACAGCAGACTGACTTAGGTCCCACCCTCCAGGCAGTTCTGCTACAGACGCACATAGGTGCAATGAAAATTAGCCGTTTTCATGTGAGACTGCTCCATGTTTGTCATGCCACTGAGAACTTATAATGACAGTACCTGGTCTGCTTTGCCCATCTGATCAGCTTTGCTGAGTGTTCCATGATGTCCCAACATTCCATTCCACTTGCTGTGGCTAGTATATTTTGTAGCATCAGAATAGTGCTGTTGTGTGTAAGTTACACTTTCCTACTTAATCATGCACAGTCAGCTGATTGGTGGCACCTCTGTCTTAAGATATTTTGCTGCATATGCATTTGACTGCCCAGCTCATATGGTATGTAGCAATCTGTTCCGTAAATCAGACATAATAACTGCAATATCGACAGTATCTGCAAACTGAAGCTCCAGTGTATTACTATAGCTTGGCCTGGTTTCCTCTGTTAACTGAGTTGCCAGGGAAGATGACTAGATTTTTACTTGGCTACACCAATATATTCTTCTGCGGAACACCACTACATAAGAGAGTGCTACCAGGATTCTACTAAGACTTGGATGTATCAGATGACTATCCACTGGTCAGTATCATTGGAGTGTTCAACATTTTGCCAGTAGAATAGAATTTGTTACCAGATTTCATTCACTAAACACCAGAAATAAAGCTCTTTAAATTTTACAGTGAGTGTTTATCTCATATGCAGAAAACGTCTGGCCTCCACCACACTTCCCTCATTCCGGACATTGAAAACATTTTGTACATACACAGTCAGTATTTGAAATAAGCATTTAATCTTGGCATTGATACACAGTTCATTTTGGAGGTTAGTCACATAGTTGAAAATACGAGAGTACGCATTCTGAACAAGGTTAGCATCGACCGATCTCCACTGCGTACTGGGAGATAGCCAGATTCCCATTCTGTGGATTAGGAAGTGAATCATCTCCCATCTGCTAACAGGGCCAATGTGATATTCAGACATAGAGTGCATGGGAGTCTGCTGAAGCAAGTCTTGTAATTTTTACATCGTAATCAAGGTGACTCAGTCCACTCGTAAAATAAAAATGTAATGGCAGATTATCCAGGTTTATGTGTGTAACCAACCAGCTCAGGTACTTGGTAGGACTTCATGTTTTGTGGAAGTTTGTGGATTGAATTGTGACTGAAATATATGTAACTGATATGCCACATTGTGTTGGGTACATGTGAATGTTATGGGTAGAAATTGGAGGTCAATATTTCCGTGCAGAGATGATTGTGGAAGCAGGTCTGTCATAAACAGCATTGACCGAAATATTGGAATAGCCAGGAAGGTCAGGCATAACAGTGTTAAGGTGCTAGCTGTCGATAGCATTTGTGTCCACCAGCTGATCAATAGACATAGCAGAATAATACAAGAATAGGATATGTGTTGCTAGTGTTGAGGTGTCAAGTAGTCAAGTAGGATCAGGATGCATCTCCTTATGCCAGGGAGTAAGATCCTTACTCAAAACAGCCTAGAATTGTTAAAAAAAATTTATTGCTCAGATTGATTACACACAATCTTGATTTAAGCTGGAAGTTGAACCATAATTGACATTCATACTTCGTTTGGCTTACGAAAAGATCAAAGAAAGATTTTACTACCATAATGAAACCTTTTTGGAAAGGTGAATATTCATCATCACCAACTATCTTACTTGAACACATCCAAGGACCTCTCTTATAGTATTCTCGTGAATTATTATACGAATTTCAAAGCTATTTTATGGAGGTGAACATTTATCACTTGGAGGTTTGGAGTTAATGACACCTTTTATGCCTTGAACACTTTCAGTAGTATCCTTCTGTAGAACATACTCAAAGGTCTGAGCCATTAGTTGTGTAAATATGCATGGTGCCCTCCAGTCTACGTTGCCTATTCATTTACACTAAAGAGCATTTTGGTAATCTGGTGTATTATTGTGAAGTCACTTTTTTGGTGGTAACAAATGCTGCAATAGAGAAACTACCTAATTTCCAAACTATTACATAGCAGAATGCCTCATTTCAGTGCACTCACTCCAGAACAATTTCAACAGATGTGGTGTGTTGAAGGAAACCCATATGTTACTGCTGTTACCTGCTGGATTCAGGAAAGGTTTCATATAATACCTGATATTTTCTGCAAGTCTATCATGTCACAGCTACAGCATATGTTGAAGATTCTTTGACAGTTCTTGATTCTAGTCTAAAGCACTCTACTAGTCATAACTGTATAGTAATTGTAATAAACTAGTTGCCTATACAACCCATGAATCTTGATAATCTGAACATTGGAATGTGGATTGACTCCCATGAATGGCAACACTTAACAGATGCATGAAGGTGATGTGTTGGCAGAAGAGCCAACACCGTGTTGCTAGAGGAGGCCAAAATGCACGCGTTTAAGCTCACGCAGACTGGCATGAGGTCTGGAACAATTAAAGGAGTTGAGTCTAATAAATAAAGTATGAAGCTCTTGGAATACTTAACTTTAATCCATAATTGGAGAAAATCAGTCTTGATGATACATAATTACAATCACAATATAAACTGGTAATGGCGCCTTGCTAGGTCGTTGCAAATAACGTAGCTGAAGGCTATGCTAACTATCGTCTCGGCAAATGAGAGCGTAGTTTGTCAGTATAGCATCGCTAGCAAAGTCGGCTGTATAACTGGGGCAAGTGCTAGGACGTCTCTCTAGACCTGCCGTGTGGTGGCGCTTTGTCTGCAATTACTGACAGTGGCGACACGCGGGTCCGACGTATACTAATGGACCGCGGCCGATTTAAAGGCTACCACCTAGCAAGTGTGGTGTCTGGTGGTGACACCACAGAAGGAATTAGTCATAACTGTATAGTAATTGTAATAAACTAGTTGCCTATTCAACCCATGAATCTTGATAAACTGAACATTGGAGTGCGGATTGACTCCAATGAATGTCGACACTTAACAGATGCATGAAGGAATTTATTTGCAAACCTGGTAACCTGGAAGTTGTTGTACATTTATTGGTGGGGGCATAGTTGTGAAAGTAAACAAAAAAAAAGTCCTTTTCTAAGTGCGTATCTTTGGGGAGGAGCTTGTAAAGTTAACGAATGGGGACTCTCTTCTCAATTCGATGTTATCCTCATTTTCTGTTCAACAGACAGTGCATAAGTGTGGAAAGTGTTCTGCCATGATGTTTTACACTAGCACAATTGACATGTGGTTATATCTTTCACACTGGGAAACCTATTTGTCCTCATTAAAGAAAGAAAATTGCAGAGAGCATTTCTTCTGCTCTTCAAGGCTCTAGGATCTTAATAGTTTGGTTCCTTTTTCTGCCGTCCTCTCATATGAGGTTGATATCACAAAATACCAACCGGTTACAGACTGTCTGGATCTGAAGAACCATTAACATTACCAGTGTCATCCCGATTTGTTTTCAAGACCCCAGCAGATTGTTTGTTATCAAAACATGACATTCTGACCTCACCTGTACCTCAATCAAAAGATACTGGCTCATTTTGTGATGCAGATGCAGTAAGAAATCTCCGTTAACTATAGTCAGATTAAAATTACTTGATAGTTGGTGCTTCGTGCTTTGCGGCTTGTTTCCTTCAGAGTGCTCAACATCAGGCCCAAACCGTTTGCTGTTGCAAAACTATCACAACAGTTGGTTAGTTCACTTTCAAGTCCTTACCCAGTTTTTTTTCCTTGCTGTGTTTGGATCTAGATTCCTGGGTTTGGACCTTTTATTTAGTGTTTCATCACATGTGATAACCACACCAAAAACCAACCAACCCCCCCCCCCCCCCCCCCGACACACACACAATACTAATTAAATACACATGTTTCTTAGATAGCACTAACCATACTACTGGATCCTTCTGCACGAGATGTGATGTGGCACCATTCGTTCAGTTGTTACAATTACAGAGATTGGTTTAGATTAGATAAGCTTTGCACAACATTGTGCAAAGTTAAATTTTTAAAGGCTACCATTCATGATTGTGGCTGGGTCACCATAGCAAAGGATATAACCAGTTGCCATAAAGTAGCTTACCATAACACAGTGCTTAGTGTAAAATTTTGACGTGTAGATGTCCGTAGGTTCGAACCTCATCAAATAAAGAGACATTTTTATTTCTAAATCTAATCAAAAGACTTTGATTATTAGTTCTATTGAATTAATTGGTTTAAATGTAATATATTTATTTTATTTCTAATACTTTGCTGTAACATTTTCATCATTGTATTAACTTTTCTACTTTGTCTTACTTATCTTCCTATCACTCTTTATTCATTTGGAATCTGCATGTGTCGCCTATAATCTGAAACAAAGTGCCAACCAGGAAAGCTCATTGATTGGTCCCAATACTTGTCTCAAAACACAATTTTCAAATCTTGTTCTTGTTTTCTTCAGTCCAAAGACTGGTTTGATGCAGGTTTCTTAACAACACATGGATACCATATAATGTCAATTCTACTTTTACACAACTGAAATTGAATACTGCACATTGTTCACTTAAATAATTTTCCCTTAAGTGTGTGTGTGTTGTAAGAAGTACAACAGCGACAAATGTGGCTGCGAACTTCTTATGTCATTACCACATGTAGTTCAAAGTGTTGCATTCAAACTTTTCTCCTTCCCCACAATTCCTCTCTGAACTTCCATTATTGGTTGTGACTGGTTTGGCATGATACCCTCTTTCTTGTAGGTACTAAAATGGTCTCACTAAAAGAGCAAGACAGGATATTCATTATCAAGAATGCAAGAGGGAAAGAATTCATCAACAAAGATAATGACAGGGGGAACCACAGAGGCCTGATGTCTATCGTTCACTTCCAACAATAATCTCCGTATATCTGCAAGATGTAAAAAATCAATACTGCTAAATCCGCTTTGTTCTATCCTCTCTCTTGAATCAATTACCACTTGACTCATCATTCTTGTGAGGGACTTTCTGCTGCAGAATTATTTCCTAGGTTGACAGATGTAACCTTAACCCTTAGCTACTGGAGGGGTCTATCAGACAGCCTTTTCATTTTTTTATGTACAAAACCACTTCATTGGTGAATGTATATTTTCATGGCTTCCTGTTGTTTGTTACACTTCTTGGAAACAGACTTTATGGGAATTTTAAATACACCATTTCTGGTACCACGCGCCACGGTATTTGAATCCGTGTCAGACTTCATGGATGTCGAAGACCCATAGAGGTCTCTGCTGTGGCGGCGCACACCTCCTGGCCCGCTTTTAGTGTGGGGGCGCCACAGTGGAACACATAGTCATAGCGGCCAATAGCGGTGCCCCCGATAGCATACTTAAATGCCGGCCACTCGCTCAGCCAGTCAGTCTAATCTCACTTAAGTCGGGTTACACCTCGCTTTGCGCTAGACTGCTTACTTCCAAGTTTGTGTACGAGTTTGTTTCCTTCTGACTCTGTTGTTCAGTCTTGTTGTATTCGTTCCGTCCTATGTTGGTCATGTCGGTCCTCTTCCTTAGTGTTGTTGCTTGGGGGCCTCTCCGCAGGTCCCGTCGCACCTTCCATCTTTGCTACCCCGCGACTGTCCTGGTCGCAGTTACGACATTTTCGCAACGAGGTAAACATTGGTCATTCTTGGTATGGAGGCGAAGATAGTCTGTCTGTTGGAGCAACAGCAGCAGCTCATGCAGCAGCAGCCAGTCCAGTTAGACATCTTACAAAAGTCACTGCAGTTGCTAACAGACAAAGTCGATGCCCAGGACGCTTTACTGCACCAGCTTCCGTGTCCACAGGTGCCCAATGTTTTCCCGTGTCCGCCGTCGTTTCCACCCTTTAATGACGCTAAAGAAGACTGGGAAACCTACTTACATAGGCTGAAACAACATTTCACAGCTTTTCAAGTCATGGACCAATCCTTGCAGTGGTTGTTGTTTTTGTCTTGGGCCTTGTAACAACGGTTTAATCTACTGACTTATCCCGCTCGTTCGGGATCTGATAGCAGACCAAATGGATAATAATTAATGTGACCGTGTACCTAATGGGGCTGGCAATCGGATTGGACTGCTACGGAGTTGTTACATTCCATTTTGTCCTTCTCGAATGCTGTAATAATAAAATGTCTGGTGGCAAGAAGAACAACAACACAGCTTCATTAATCAACGACCTATATTCTTAACAAAACACCAAAGTAAGGAGACAGCCACTGCCTTCGTCGTACAAATTTAATAACGGCTAATCTCAGCACAGGCCGCTTTGTTATTCATTATCGTCACACGCAAATTTTGATCACTGTCTCCAACACTGCAATCCAAATAATGCCGGCGCGGTAGACGCGAAAATACAAATATCGGCACTGAAATATCACTGAATCACACTAGTAATTATACTTTTTCACTTTCCCATATATTTCTAACACAAAGGGGTTAAACCACAGCGATGGCCACTCCCTTTGTCGGTATGGTCTTGCATTCCAGCAACAGACCTCCACCCGGCTCGGCCCGCAGCGCGTACCACACTACTTATGTCACAACAATCGCTCTCGCTCTCGCCACCCGACACCCGACGCACACTATCGACTGTTTGTCCTGTCGACCTGTGCTGTCGCAAAACTTATAGTAAGGGCCTACGGACCCCTTACACCCCCCTGCGGGTCCGGTGATTAGAATAGGCCCACGGTATTCCTGCCTGTCGTAAGAGGCGACTAAAAGGAGTCTCAAACGTTTCGGCCTTATGTGATGGTCCCCTCTCGGGTTTGACCTCCATCTATCCAAATTATTCCGAAGAGCGAGCCAATTGGGGAAGGGCACCTTACATGGTGCACTGTATCCTTCGTGCAATTAGACCTATTGCCGTTTTTCTCGTCGTTGCGATGGTGTCCCGCTCGTTTTCGATCTCATGGGCGATTACCACGCTGCACTCTGCAGTGTTTCTTTTAACTGTGACGACGACCTTGGCCATTTTTGCACCTAAGATCCAGCACGGTAGCCAGTCCGTTGTGGTGGGGTCGCCATGTACCCTCTTGGTTGTAGCCCCCTGACAACACAGGGATCGCTCTACTGATGCCTGCGCCGTTCACTCCCCACGTATGCCAAGGAGTAGATGCCCATCTCCCTGGGGCATCGGGACTCCCGGCAATGGCCATCCTGCCAGGTGGCCTTTGCTGTGGCTGGGTGGCGCCCGTGGGGAGGGCCCTTGGTCGGAGTAGGTGGCATCAGGGCGGATGACCCGCAATGAAGCGTGGTACATCATCTCTTGCTGGCGGCCAGCCGTCAGCAGTCTCTAAGCGTTCCAAGGCTCAATTCAAGGCTAATGTGTATGACCCCAAATCGTTCCCCTCCCTGGCCACACCATGGGAGGAACGAAGGGCTATGAATGAGAGCGAAAGATACTCCCCCCGGTATCTCGTCTGTACCAGAGCTGACGGGGAATCTTTTATGTCCGTGAAGCCTCAGTTCTTTGTAGAGCATTTAGAGGACAAGTTTGGGGAGGTGGAGGGCTTGTCTAAAATGCGCTCTGGGTCAGTACTGATACAAACGGCATCCTCCGCCCAGTCCCGCAGGTTACTTGCTTGTGACAAGTTGGGGGATGTTAACGTTTCTATTACGCCACATAAGAGTTTAAATATGGTCCAGGGTGTTATTTTCCATAGGGATCTCCTTTTGCAGTCTGATGACGAGCTGCGCGCCAACTTAGAACGTAGAGGTGTTCATTTCGTCCGGCGCGTTCATCGGGGTCCGAGGGACAATCAGGTTGCTACCGGTGCCTTCATCTTGGCCTTCGAGGGTGATACGTTACCGGAAAAGGTCAAGGTGATGGTCTACTGATGTGACGTCAAGCCCTATATCCCTCCCCCGATGCGGTGCTTCAAGTGCTGGAAGTTCGGCCATATGTCTTCCCGCTGCACTTCCAGCCTCACATGTCGAGATTGCGGACGCCCGTCTCATCCCGATACTCCATGTGCCCCGCCTCCCATCTGCGTCAACTGCGGGGAGCACCATTCACCTTGCTCGCCTGACTGCACAGTCTTTCAGAAAGAGCGCAAAATCATGGAATATAAGACCCTGGACCGGCTGACCTATACTGAGGCCAAACGGAAATATGACAGACTCCATCCTGTGAGAATGACATCTTCGTATGCAGCTGTTACAACAACTGTGCTAGCTCCATCAGTTGCGAGACTTCCAGCCAGCTCGATAAGCAGTACGACTCCTTCTGCCCCCTTGCCCATGGGGGGCTCTCCCCAACCGGTTGCTCCTGCACCACCTACCTCAGGAGCAACCTCCTCCCACCCGTCGGGGACGTCCGTCCCCGCTTCTCAGCCGGAGAAGCGCCTAACTTCTTCGGCTACTCTCGCCCGTAAGAGTTCCCTTGGGACGCTCCCTTCCCAGGGTTCCCCCAGCGGGAAGGATGACGGCCACCAGTGGCATAAGTCCTCACCAGCAGCCGGGCGTAGGGCTTCACGATCCTCCTCTGTCCCGGAGACTGAATCGGTGAAGCCTTCCCAGCCGGTGAAACCCAAGGTTCAGCGAGAGAAGTCCAAGAGAAAGACCTCTAAGGCTAAAGAACTTGCGGTGGCACCAACCCCACCGCACCTTTCGCGCTCTGCGTCTGAGGATGAAGTCGAGATTCTAGCGTCCGCTGAGGACCTTGATCTCGCTGGTCCCTCAGACGCCATGGATGCCTCTCGTCCGGGTACTGAATCGGTGGCAGTGAGTGAACAAGCGGCGTAAATTGCCTTCCCAGTCCTTTCACGCCTTTCTCAGCCATGGACAATACCATCCTCCAGTGGAACTGCGGCGGTTTTTTCCACCATTTAGCTGAGCTCCGCCAACTTCTCAGCCTTCGCCCTTTCTTCTGCATTGCTCTCCAGGAAACTTGGTTTCCGGCGAAGCGAACCCCCGCCCTCCGTGGCTATCGGGGTTATTACAAGAACCGGGCAGCTTATGAAAGGGTGTCTGGTGGCGTCTGCATTTATGTCCTTCACACTCTGCACAGCGAGTCTGTCCCTCTCCAGACGCCTTTAGAGGCTGTCGCTGTACGCGTGTGGACGCCACAGGCTGTTACCGTCTGCAGTCTTTACATTCCACCGGATGGTGATGTCTCGCAGCATGTCCTGGCTGCACTGGTCGCCCAATTGCCGCCACCTTTCTTGCTATTGGGCGACTTCAACGCTCATAACCCTCTGTGGGGTGGGTCAGTGGCAACAGGTCGAGGCGCCATCATTGAGCATTTATTGTCGCAGCTCGATCTCTCGCTGTTAAATGATGGTGCCTTCACACACTTGAGTGTGGCGCATGGCACCTACTCCGCCATTGACCTTTCAATCTGTAACCATAGCCTCTTACCGTCTGTCCAATGGAGTGTGCATGACGACCTGTGTGGTAGTGACCATTTTCCGATCTTTTTGTCACTACCACAGCGCCACTCTTCTGGGCGCCCTAGCAGATGGGCTATGAATAAGGCTGACTGGGACTTGTTCTCCTCCACTGCCGCTTTTGAGCCTCTCTCTACCGATGACATTGATGCGGTGGTTCAATCGGTCACCACCGGCATCGTTACTGCCGCCGAATCTGCCATTCCCCATTCCTGTGGGTCCCCTCGGCGGAAGGCTGTGCCTTGGTGGTCGCCTGAGATCGCTGAAGCGATTAAAGATCGCCGGCGGGCGCTCCAGCGTCACAAGCGACACCCCTCCCTCGACCACCTTATCGCCTTCAAACGGCTGCGTGCGCGGGCCCGCCTCCTTATCCGCCAAGGCAAGAAGGAGTGCTGGGAGCGGTATGTGTCCACCATTGGCCTCCATGTCACTCCCTCGCAGGTCTGGGCCAAGATTCGACGCATCTACGGCTATCGGCCACCTGCCAGCGTCCCTGCGCTCTCACTGAATGGAGCAGTTTGTACTGACTCCGACGTCATTGCAAATCGCTTAGCAGAGCATTTTGCTATGAGTTCCGCTTCTGCGAATTACCCCCAGGCCTTCCGCTCCATTAAAGAGCGGATGGAACGTCGGAGCCTTTCGTTTCGCACCAACCACCCAGAATCTTACAATGCTCCATTTAGTGAGTGGGAATTTCGCAGTGCCCTCGCTGCTTGCCCTGATACCGCTCCTGGGCCAGATGGCATCCACTGTCAGATGCTGAAACACCTTTCAGTGGACTGCCAGCGGCGCCTTCTCGATCTTTACAACCGTCTTTGGGTCGAGGGGGAGTTTCCGTCGCAATGGCGGGAAGGCATTGTCATCCCCGTTTTGAAACCTGGAAAGCACCCTCTGGAGGTGGACAGCTACCGTCCCATTAGCCTCACCAACGTTCTTTGCAAGTTGCTTGAACGGATGGTGAGCCGGTGCTTGCATTGGGTACTGGAGTCTCGAGGCCTTCTGGCTCCATCTCAGGGTGGGTTCCGTAAAGGCCGCTCCGCCGCCGACAATCTGGTGAGCCTGGAGTCGGCCATCCGTACTGCCTTTTCCCGCCGTCAGCACCTGGTCGCTGTCTTTTTCGACATGCGGAAGGCGTACAATACGACGTGGCGTCATCACATTCTTTCTACGCTCCATGGATGGGGTCTTCGGGGTCCTCTGCCGATTTTTATCCGCAATTTTCTGTCGTGTCGTACCTTCCGCGTGCAAGTCGCGGCCTCGTATAGTTCCTCCCACGTCCAGGAGAACGGTGTGCCACAGGGCTCTGTTTTAAGTGTCTGTCTGTTTTTAATAGCCATTAACGGGCTTGCTGCGGCCGTGGGAAATTCTGTCTCCGCTTCCCTGTATGCTGACGACTTCTGCCTTTATTACAGCTCTACTGGCATTGCAGCTGTTGAACGTCAGCTACAGGGCGCTATCCGTAAGGCGCAGTCTTGGGCTGTAGCGCATGGGTTTCAGTTTTCGGCAGCCAAGACCTGCGTTATGCATTTCTGCCGGTGCCGAACAGTCCATCCTGAGCCGCGGCTTTATCTTGCCGACGAACTCCTTGCTGTGGTGGAGACCCACAGGTTTTTGGGGGTGGTTTTCGATGCCCGGTTGACTTGGCTGCCTCATATCCGGCAGCTGAAACAGACGTGTTGGCGGCATCTAAACGCTCTGCGATGCTTGAGCAACACCCACTGGGGCGCCGACCGCTCTACACTGTTGCGGCTCTACCAGGCGTTAATCCAGTCCCGTCTGGATTATGGGTGCCTGGCATATGGCTCAGCATCCCCATCTGCGTTGCGGGTGCTGGACCCAATCCTCCACAGCGGGATACGCCTTGCCACTGGTGCTTTCCGCACCAGCCCTGTGGACAGCTTACTCGTGGAGGCAGGTGTCCCTCCACTGCGGTTCCGGCGCCAACGTTTGCTGGCCGCTTATGCTGCCCATGTTCTAAGCTCGCCCGGGCATCCAAACTATCGTCTCCTGTTCCCGCGGTCGGTCGTCCGTATGCCAGAACGTCGGCCCCGGTCTGGTTGTACAATAGCGGTCCGCGTCAAGGAGCTTCTCTCTGGGCTCCAGGGTTTCACTGTTCCACCTCCTTTCCGGGCTACTTTGCATACACCCCCATGGTGTGTTCGTCGCCCTAGCCTTCGGCTCGACTTGGCACAGGGCCCTAAGGACTCAGTCCCTCCAGAGGCCTTCCGCCGCCGCTTTTATTCTATCCTGGCCACGTATCAGGGCTCTGGTGTTGTTTACACTGACGGTTCGATGGTTGCTGGTCGTGTCGGATATGCGCTCACTCTAGGGGACCTTTCCGAACAACGTTCCTTGCCGGATGGCTGCAGCGTTTACACTGCTGAATTGGTCGCCATCCTTCGTGCCCTAGAGTATATCCGCTCCTGCTCAGGTGAGTCCTTCGTTATCTGTAGCGATTCCCTGAGCGGTTTACGAGCTCTCGACCAGTGTTTCCCTCGTTCTCGTTTGGTGATGGCTATCCACGAGTCTCTGCATACTCTCGCCTGTTGCGGCCGCTCTGTGGTCTTTGTGTGGACCCCCGGTCATGTCGGTATCCCGGGTAACGAACATGTTGACCGCCTGGCGAAAGAGGCCACCAGCAAGCCATCTCTGGACCTTGGCCTCCCTGAGACTGATTTGCGGGCAGTCTTCCGCCGCAAAATCTTGGCGCTATGGGACGAGGAATGGCGCGAACTGACAATGTCCAATAAACTCCGTGCTGTCAAGGAGACGACGGCTGTGTGGCGGTCATCCCTGCGAGCCACTCGCAGGGACTCGGTAGTTCTTTGCCGGCTCCGCATTGGCCACTCCCGGCTGACACACAGTTATTTACTGCGCCGGGAGGACCCTCCTCTCTGTCGCTGTTGGGCAGCTTTGACAGTGGCCCACATTTTGCTGGCCTGCCCCCTTTTAGCAGTGGTCAGGCAGACATTTGCGCTGCCTGCTACGCTCCCTGCCCCTTTAACAGACGACTCCACTATGGCTGACTTAGTTTTACGTTTTCTTCGGGCAGGGGGATTTTATCATTTACTCTGAGTGTTTCTGTTTTATTTTATTGTTTTGTGTTGACTCTGGCCTTTGGCCTATGATTTTCCACTGGTTTTTTAATGTGTTTCTAAGTGGTTGGCTTTTCCTTATTTATTTCTATGGTCGGCCAACTACCGTCACACTCTGTGTGGTTTTAGTTCGTTTTGTCTTGTCCTTGTCTCCGTCTCTCTTGTTCTGTATCGTCTGTGATCTCTTCTGTTCCTCTTTTTTTATTCTCTGTGGGTGCTCTTTGTCTTTGGAAAAAGGGACCGATGACCATGGCAGTCTGGTCCCTTTCATCCCCCAAACCAACCAACCAACTTCTCATTGCCTTCTTCTCCTTGCTTTCTCATTGCTTTCTCATTGCCTTCTTCTCCTTGCCTTCTCTGGTCTCCGCCTCGGCGTTTGAGACAGTCTGTCCTCTTTCTCACTCTCTCTCTTCTTTTTCCTCTTCTTCCTTCCTCCCTGTGCGTGCCTGAAGGCCGACCCACGCGTTCGCACACATAGCCGGTGACGGGGTAACGCGTAAGTCCCCGCCCTGTGTAGACATGTAAGGCACGCGCGTACCCCCTGGTAAAGGCCAGGCCCGGGGAGGGGTGATTGCCTGAGCTGATACCTTCTGACCATGCCGATTGGTCCCTCCGTCTGTTTCTCGGGAGGTGTGACCTGAGGTGTAAACATTCACCTAAGGCGGGAGTGCCCTCTGAGAGGGTCCCCACAAGGAAGGAGCGCGCCATCGGAGACGCTGGCAATCATGGGGGATTCCTCCGCAATGGATTCTACTCCATCTCTTTCGACTTCGACCCAAAAACGGAAACGTGACCAGCCAACAGTGACAAAAGTACTACCGCCTGCCCCACAGTTCCTCGTAGTTTCTCGATCTGAGGACGGAAAGGATTTTTCCTCTGTCAACCCTTTCGTTATTCAGAAGGGTGTCGATGCCATAGCCGGATCTGTCAAATCTTGTACCAGGTTGCGTAATGGTACCTTATTACTAGAAACTGAGAGCGCCTTTCAGGCACAAAAACTGCTTCGGGCCACCCTCCTGTACACGTTCCCTGTCCGGGTGGAGGCCCACCGAACTTTGAATTCGTCTCGTGGTGTAGTCTATACTAGCTCCCTCGACGGATTGACTGACGAAGAGCTTCAATCATTCCTCGCTGAGCAGGGCGTGACGGCTGTCCATAGGGTCATGAAAAAGGTCAACAATGACCTTGTACCGACCCGGACAATTTTCTTGACCTTCGATAGTGTTAAGCTGCCATCGCGCATCAAGGCGGGCTACGAGGTTATTTCTGTTCGCCCCTATGTCCCGACACCTACGCGCTGCTACCAGTGTCAGCGTTTCAATCACACTCGACAGTCTTGTTCCAATGCGGCTAAATGTGTCACTTGTGGCAGGGATGCCCATGAGGGTGACTGTCCACCTCCGTCTCCTCATTGTGTGAACTGTCAGGGTGACCATGTCGCATCCTCCCGCGACTGTCCTGTCTATAAGGAAGAACGCTGTATCCAAGAAATTCGGGTCAAAGAGAAAGTGTCCACCTCAGCTGCTCGCAAGCTATTGGCTAGTAGGAAGCCCACGCTGCTCCCAGCGGGGAAATACAGTACTGTCCTCGCCTCTCCTCAGACTACCCGGGAGGTAGCAACCCAGACATGCGATCTGATCTTCAGCACCACGGTCGTCCGTTCGGCCAGTGCTAAGATCGCGCGGTCGACGTCTCCTCTTCCTCCCATCACCCCACAGACACGAGCACCTTCCTCGGCTTCTGCTAAGACGAAGACATCGAAGTCAGATGCACGGGCCTTCAAGAAGGAACCATCCCGTGCAGACTTCCTCCGTACCTCGACCTCCCAGCCTTCGACCGGTACTTCCACTACACGTCCTTCCAAAAAGGCGCATAGGAAGCACAGTTCTCCTTCTCCGCCACGGCGCATTTCTTCTCCTCCGCCACCCAGTGGTTGCCGCCCCAGGCCGTCATCCGTTTCGCCTGGCCGCACCGCTGGTAGCCGTACATCTGGCCGTTCACTGGCGGAGGAAGCTCCCCCTCCCGGCCATCCTCCCGAGATGGCCGATGACCCTATAGACCCAATGGACGATGACTGTCCGCCTACTGATAGAGGCGGCAGTGCTCGCTCGAAGCCAGGCCCTAAGCGGCCTTCGAGGTGACCACTTCTCTCATCTTCCTTTTCTTACGATGGCACTTATTCACTGGAATATTCGCAGCATTCGCTCCAACCGAGAGGACTTGAAGTTGCTGCTCTGCTTGCACCGTCCGCTCATCGTAGCCCTCCAGGAAACGAAGCTACGCCCATGCGATCAAATTGCCTTGGCACACTACACCTCTGTGCGTTTTGACCTACCCCCTGTGGTAGGTATCCCAGCTCATGGAGGGGTTATGTTGCTGGTCCGGGATGATATTTACTACGATCCCATCACGTTGCACACCGGCCTGCAGGCAGTTGCCATCCGCATTACTCTCCCCACTTTTACGTTTTCCTTTTGTACCGTTTACACTCCATCGTCATCTGCCGTTACCAGGGCAGACGTGATGCAACTTATTGCTCAGCTACCTGCACCATTTTTGTTAACTGGAGACTTCAATGCCCACCATCCCCTTTGGGGCTCTCCAGCATCCTGCCCGAGGGGCTCCTTGTTAGCAGACCTTTTCAACCAGCTCGATCTTGTCTGCCTCAATACTGGCGCCCCTACTTTTCTTTCGGACACATCTCACACCTATTCCCATTTAGACCTCTCTATATGTACTCCCCAACTTGCACGCCGGTTTGAGTGGTATGCACTTTCTGATACATATTCGAGCGACCACTTCCCGTGTGTTATCCATCTCCTGCAGCATACACCCTCTCCGTGCTTCTCTAATTGGACCATCTCCAAGGCAGACTGGGGGCTCTTCTCTTCCAGGGCGACCTTTCAGGATCAAACCTTTACAAGCTGCGATCGTCAGGTCGCACACCTCACGGAAGTCATTCTCGCTGCTGCTGAATATTCCATCCCTCACCCTCCTTCTTCTCCACGTCGCGTACCGGTCCCCTGGTGGACCGCAGCATGTAGAGACGCTTTACGTGCTCGTCGACGTGCTTTACGCACATTTAAACGCCACCCTACGGTGGCGAATTGTATCAATTATAAACGATTACGTGCTCAGTGTCGTCGTATTATTAAAGAAAGCAAGAAAGCCAGCTGGGCTGCTTTCACAAGCACCTTCAACAGTTTTACTCCTTCTTCTGTTGTCTGGGGTAGCCTGCGCCGGCTATCTGGTACTAAGGTCCACTCACCAGTTTCTGGCTTGAAGGTCGCGAATGACGTCCTTGTGGCCCCTGAGGCTGTCTCCAATGCCTTCGGCCGCTTTTTCGCAGAGGTTTCGAGCTCCGCTCATTACCACCCTGCCTTCCTCCCCCGCAAACAGGCAGAGGAGGCTAGGCCACCTAACTTCCGCTCCTCGAATTGTGAAAGTTATAATGCCCCATTCACCATGCAGGAACTCGAAAACGCACTTGGCCGATCACGGTCCTCTGCTCCAGGGCCAGATTCTATTCATATTCAGATGCTGAAGAACCTTTCTCCTGCGGGTAAAGGTTTTCTTCTTCGTACATACAATAACATCTGGATTGAGGGACATGTTCCCGCATGCTGGCGCGAGTCTATTGTTGTCCCGATTCCTAAGCCGGGGAAGGACAAGCACTTGCCTTCCAGTTATCGACCTATCTCGCTTACCAGCTGTGTCTGTAAAGTGATGGAGCGAATGGTTAACTCTCGATTGGTTTGGCTGCTCGAGTCTCGACGCCTACTTACCAATGTACAATGTGGATTTCGTAGGCGCCGCTCTGCTGTTGACCATCTGGTTACCTTGTCGACCTTCATTATGAATAACTTCTTGCGGAAGCGCCCGACCGCGGCTGTGTTCTTTGATTTGGAGAAGGCTTACGACACCTGTTGGAAGGCAGGCATTCTCCGCACCATGCATACATGGGGCCTTCGCGGTCGCCTCCCTCTTTTTATTCGTTCCTTTTTAATGGATCGACAGTTCAGGGTACGTGTGGGTTCTGTCCTGTCCGACACCTTTCGCCAGGAGAATGGGGTGCCACAGGGCTCAGTTTTGAGCGTCGCTCTCTTCGCCATCGCGATCAATCCAATAATGGATTGCCTCCCAGCTGATGTATCAGGCTCCCTTTTCGTGGACGATTTTACCATCTATTGCAGCGCGCAGTGCACACGTGTCCTGGAGCGCTGTCTTCAGCGTTCTCTTGACCGTCTTTACTCCTGGAGTGTCGCCAATGGCTTCCGTTTTTCTGCCGAGAAGACGGTCTGTATTAACTTCTGGCGCTACAAAGAGTTTCTCCCACCGTCCTTACGACTCGGTCCCGTTGCTCTCCCAATCGTGGAGACAACCAAATTTTTAGGCCTTACATTTGACAGGAAACTTAGCTGGTCTCCACATGTGTCATATTTGGCCGCCCGTTGTACCCGTTCTTTAAATGTCCTCCGTGTTCTCAGTGGTATGTCGTGGGGAGCGGATCGAACCGTCCTACTTCGTCTATATCGGTCGATCGTCCGCTCCAAGCTGGATTATGGGAGCTTCGTATACTCCTCTGCACGGCCATCCATCTTACGCCGCCTCAACTCCATACAACATCGGGGTTTACGACTTGCGATCGGAGCATTTTATACCAGTCCCGTAGAGAGTCTTCATGCTGACGCTGGCGAATTGCCACTCACCTACCGGCGCGATATACTGCTTTGTCGGTATGCCTGTCGGCTACTGTCAATGCCCGACCATCCGTCTTATCGTTCCCTTTTTGACGACTCTCTTGACCATCAATACGAGTTGTATGACTCTGCCCTGCTACCCCCTGGAGTTCGCTTTCGTCGCCTCCTTCACCACCTTAATTTTTCACTCCCTGCAACCTTTCGAGTGGGCGAGAGCCACACGCCACCTTGGCTCCAGGCTCGGTCGTTTTAGCCCGGTTAAGAATTGGACACTGCCGGTTCAGCCATCGCCATCTGCTTACGGCTGCGCCGGCGCCGTTCTGCCCATGTGGGCACTTGCTGACGGTTACACACATTTTAATGTCCTGTCCAGATCTTAACACACTGCGCCTCGATCTTAACCTGCCAAATACTTTCGATGCCATTTTAGCGGATGACCCACGAGCAGCTGCTCGTGTTCTTCGTTTTATCAATTTGACACACCTCGCTAAGGACATTTGATGATGCTGTTTTTTAATCCTATGCCTGTCCGTCTGTCTTTTATCGTGTTTTCCCTTTTAGTTGTTGTGGTCAACTTGTGCCTCGCGGTGCATTCTTAGAGTAGTCAGGGCGCTAATGACCATTGAAGTTGTGCGCCCTAAAACCACAAAAAAAAAAAAGCGTCTGGACCGAAGGTCAGGTCCCCATGCGTTGGCGTGACGCCGTTGTTGTTCCTATACCCAAACCCGGGAAGGATAGACACCTTCCTTCTAGTTACCGCCCCATTTCTCTTACAAGCTGTGTCTGTAAGGTGATGGAGCGCATGGTTAATGCTCGGTTAGTTTGGATTCTTGAATCTCGACGACTACTTACTAATGTCCAATGCGGCTTTCGTCGCCGCCGCTCCGCTGTTGACCACCTTGTGACCTTGTCGACATTCATCATGAACAACTTTTTGCGAAGGCGCCAAACGGTAGCCGTGTTCTTCGACTTGGAGAAGGCTTATGATACCTGTTGGAGAGGAGGTATCCTCCGCACTATGCACAAGTGGGGCCTACGCGGTCGTCTGCCCCTTTTTATTGATTCCTTTTTAACGGATCGAAAGTTTAGGGTACGTGTGGGTTCCGTATTGTCAGACGTCTTCCTCCAGGAGAACGGAGTGCCTCAGGGCTCCGTCTTGAGCGTAGCCCTTTTTGCCATCACGATCAATCCAATTATGGATTGCATTCCACCTAATGTCTCAGGCTCTCTCTTTGTCGATGACTTCGCGATCTACTGCAGTGCCCAGAGAACATGCCTCCTGGAGCGCTGCCTCCAGCGTTGTCTAGACAGCCTCTACTCATGGAGCGTGGCAAATGGCTTCCGGTTCTCTGAAGAGAAGACGGTTTGTATCAACTTTTGGCGATATAAAGCGTTCCTTCCGCCATCCTTACATCTCGGTCCCGTTGTTCTCCCATTCGTGGACACAACTAAGTTTCTAGGGCTCACGTCGGACCGGAAACTGTGTTGGTCTCCACATGTCTCTTATTTGGCGGCCCGTTGTACACGCTCCCTTAATGTCCTCAGAGTTCTTAGCGGTTCATCTTGGGGAGCGGATCGCACTGTCCTGCTTCGCTTGTATCGGTCCATAGTCCGATCGAAGCTGGATTATGGGAGCTTCGTCTACTCGTCCGCTCGGCCATCCCTCTTACGCCGGCTCAACTCCATCCACCATCGGGGGATACGTCTTGCGACCGGAGCCTTCTACACTAGTCCTGTCGAGAGTCTTTACGCTGAAGCTGCCGAGTTACCGTTGACCTACCGGCGCGACATACTGCTGTGTCGGTATGCCTGCCGGCTGTTGTCTATGCCCGAACACCCCTCTTACAAGTCCTTCTTCGCCGATTCTCTCGACCGTCAGTACGGGTTATATGTGTCTGCCCTGCTGCCCCCCGGAGTCCGCTTCCGTCGCCTGCTTCGACAATTGGATTTTGCCCTCCCTACCACCTTCAGAGAGGGTGAGAGCCCGACACCACCTTGGCTCCAGGCTCCGGTTCGTATTTATCTCGACCTCAGCTCACTCCCGAAGGAGGGTACTCCGGCTGCAGAGTATTGCTCACGGTTTGTCGAACTTCATGCTCGACTTGCTGGTCACACCTTTATTTACACCGATGGCTCCAAAACTGACGATGGTGTCGGCTGTGCCTTTGTCGTCGGGACCGCCACCTTTAAATACCGGCTCCTTGACCAATGTTCCAGCTTTACGGCCGAGCTTTTTGCTCTCTATCAGGCCATTCAGTATGCCCGCCGCCACCGCCATTCATCGTATGTCCTCTGCACTGACTCACTCAGTGCTCTTCAGAGCCTTGGGGCTCCCTATCCGGTCCATCCCTTGATTCAACGAATACAGCAGTCCCTCCATTGTTTCGCTGATAATGGCGGTTCTGTCAGCTTTCTGTGGGTCCCCGGACATGTAGGAGTGCCTGGGAATGAGGCTGCGGATGCTGCAGCCAAGGCTGCAGTCCGCCAGCCTCGGCCAGCCTCCCATTGTGTCCCGTCATCTGACGTTTGTGGGGATGTATGTAAGAGGCTTGTGTCCTTGTGGTGGGATGCTTGGTCATCCCTCCAAGGAAACAAGCTCCAGGTAGTAAAACCGCTCCCAACTGCTTGGACAACTTCCTCCCGACCATCTCGGCGCGAGGAGGTCCTTCTGACCAGGTTGCGGATTGGGCATTGCCGGTTTAGCCACCGCTACCTGTTCTCTGGTGACCCAGCCCCGCAGTGCCCTTGTGGTCAGGCATTAACGGTGCGCCATGTTTTATTGTCGTGTCCCCATTTTAGTCAATTTCGTGTTGTCCTGTCCCTGCCATCTACCTTACCGGATGTTTTAGCTGATGACGCTTGAGCAGCTGCTCGTCTTCTGCGTTTTATAACTTTAACTGGCTTGACCAAAGACATTTAACCTTTTTACTTATTTCATCTGCATCTTTGTCAGGTCCTTTTGATGTCCCCCCATCCCCTTGAGTTTTAGCAGGTTCCTTGTGCTCTAACACCAGTGACTGGGCGCTAATGACCTCAGCAGTTGAGCGCCCTTAAACCCTACCAAAAAAAAAAAAAAAACAGATCCTCTTTCAACTTTTTGCAGCCAGTCTTGAAGGAAGTTTCTAATTCAGCTTTATTGGATTCTAATTTATTGTCCATTGCCTCAAACTGTTTATTAAAATTGGTTTGGCTGGCCACAATCCTGTTATTTACCTCAATCATATCAGATTTTAACTCAGGTGTCATTCTAACATTACTGGCTGACATTTTTGCATTACTGGCAGCTATTGCTTGCAATATTACATTTAAATCAATAGCCCCACTATCTTTTGGGTTGCTCACTAGCTGGCTTTTTATCACACTCAGGTGACGAAAAACTAGCTCCAACACCAGAATCATCAAAATTAAATGAAACTTCTGATTGCTCAGTCATATCTAACATCTCCTTTTTAAACTCTACCATCTCAGATGACAATTTCATTTTTAGTTCATGAGGGAAACTATCATCCAATAACTTAACACTTTCTGATTTTTGCTTTACTACAGGGATCTCTAATATTGAATCATTGCCCTTTTTCGCACTACTGTCAGGAGACACTAGTTGGGATTTCACATTATCAGTTCACGCACCTTCCCATTCTACATTTGGACAGCACGGTCACTGATTCTGCATGCGCTGTGCACCTATGTGACTGTCATTCCTCACCAGGTGGTGTTGCTATCACCTGGATGCATGGTGGTAAATGTTCTGGCTGATCAATGTATATGCTCACAGGTTGCACTTTTTTGTGGTACATTTGCTAAATGCTTTTGCAGTTGCTGGTGTGGAAGGGATTCCTTCTGCTTAGGTGCAGCTGTGGCAACTATTTCCACATGTCGCCTGGCTAGCTTGGTGTACAAGGTCTGTAGTGTTAGTGTAAGGCATAATAAGTGCCCACCTGATGGTGGTTCAGCTGCAAAGTACATCCTACTTTGCACATTTATGACTGAATACAGTCTTTGTGCTACATCAGTAACAAATTACGCTAGTTGTTTGCTAGTACAGCTCAGATTTTTACAGAAAACATGGGAACCCACAATATTTTTTCCCCATCAGTTACTTCCTCTGAAAGGGATTAGCTGGTGGTCACGGTGAGCCACACATTCTTGTTCTTATAATAATGCAAATTACAGATTTCATCTCCTCTATCACTTACCTAACCTTGTTCCTGGATGCAGTAATTCTTAGTCTCTTTCCAGTTCACAACCTGAAAAGGTTCTTTTTCTGTGAAATTAAAGTTCACTTTCGCCTTTTGGGCAATTAGAGCTTTAGCTAGTCCTATTATTCAGTTCTATGCTGTAAGGCCAGCTAGAAAATAAACATGTGACATAATGCAGAAAATAATGGTCTTCGGACTTCACATGGCGTTGCATAGTATAGGTCATGGCAACAATGGGAATGTGAACATTGTGAAGCAAGTAGCAAACATTGTCTGTATGCCTTTCTTGTCAAGATGAACAAGTGCTGCTGTCCGTTTTTTCAAAGTAGTAAAAGCATGATACTGTCTTTTGTATGTCATATGCATTAGTGTGAATATCAAAATATGTATACACAGCTCAGAAACAGCCAACATAGGTCCTTCATTGCTTAATTTTGCAGTTTATACCATAAAAAGATAAGTTTCAGATACTTGCATGAGGCCATGCAGAATGTCTGTGGTTCCTACAGTTAGTGCTCTTTCAGGACTGATTCAAACTGGAGGCTGTTCAGCTGCCTGAGCAACAATAGTACATATTTCCAGAATGGGTACAGAAATTTCTGTATCGTGAACAATGGCTGTCATACTTTCTTGGGATGCAACGAAATTTAACTTCATACAAATCAAAAGTACTACTTACCAAGAACATTTTGTCGACTCGTACATGCTAAGAAGTATCAAACGACAACAAAGCTGAACTAATAATCTTGTAAGCTTGTGTTTTGTTCAGTTTGGCATCCAGGTTGATGTTATGTCCCTTGCCTTCAAGAAGGCTTTTGTACACGTCCACACAATGAGTGTCTTGCACCATCTGGATCTCTCATGAACAGAATGAGTATAACTTTACAATTTCTTTGGTATTTGCTCATTTACATTTTTCACTGTGTTGATACCTACTGAGGTCACATGTCCCCAAGGAGGTCATAACATATGCTAAAAAAATTCCACAATACTAAAACGTACTGATGTCAGATTAGTCTTCACAACAAATGTTCTTGAAAGGATAGATCATGTGCAGCTTTCGTCACCTGGAATCACTTGGTGCTCCAATGCTCTACAAATAAGATTTGCCATTAGAAATAGATGCTTACTTCCAGCTAAGCTTGTACAAGGAAAATGTCACACCCTTAAAAGAAAATGTTGGACCTAATTTAGAACTGTTACAAGTTCCGCTCTTATCCCCAGAGCTGATTAAAGTCTTGTGGTACATATGGAATCACCACAGAGGAAACAGTTCATGCGAGGTGCAAGAGAATGGCATAAAGGAAGTATCATGTTTGGAGATGGACGTGACCACACCATGAAGAAATTCCCCAATTTGTGTCGACATGGGCTACGTAACATGTCTAAAATGTTCAACTCGCAGCCATTTAAGACAATATAGAAAGAGGTATCATAAAAATGTTCTACCTGAAAGGCACCAGACATGGGTCTCTCACTTTTCTTATGACAATGTGTTCCATACTCCAAAAATGCTAATCTGTCTTAACCTGTTTCCTTGCGAACTGCAGAAAATGTAAGATAAGAGTCTTGTACCTTGCAACGGGTTATTGGTCATGGTGGCACATATGGCTGCACATTATCAGTAGGCCAAACAATTAAACGGAAACTTAGCTCATTGGAGGCGTGTATCACAACATGAGTCACTATTCAGCCTCTGTTTCAAAGTACTGAGTCATACATTGCAGGTTGAACACTCCATTTGGCCACTGGTGCAGAGTGTAGTTCAAGCTGGAGTTGATTTTCATATCATAATGTGGGCATACTCATTCCAGTTACAATCAAAATGAACCAGGCCATGTATTTCAATATTATTTCATTCCCATTTTCATGGCAAATGCTGTGAACTGTCTTATCTTCTTATGCCTAGGGCCCAAAGGATACAGTGTGCTTTTTCAACATTTTTATAAAGTACATTACCTTGTTCCCACTTAATGTGGACAGACATCTTTAGGTAAAGAGTCAATCCATGAATATTAGGTTGACGCGAAGCACTGGTAAATTTAAATTTAAAATTGCTAAATGGACAAAATAAGAATAGTGGTGTATATGAATAAGGGTTTTCAATGGTGCCATTCTCACCATGAATGGGGATAATGCAATGGGACAGAGCATGACAAGAAAATGTTTTTCTCATTTAAAGGATGATTGTTTCGACATTGACTCTACATTTTCAGAAAGACCTTCAGCATTTGATGATCATCTAAATGCATTAATTCACGATGATCCAAATCACGGCACTCAGGAACCTGACAATGTGATGAAGTATGATCATTTCATCACTGTGCAGCATTTGAATACAACGGAGAAGGTTCAACAATAAAACATTTGGGTACCACATGCCAAACCATAAAAATCAGTTGTTGGCCGAATGTGCATTACCCACTCACTTGCACCAATTAGTATGTGAACGCTACTGAGCATTTCTATCCTGTATCATTTCTATCTTGTATCATTACTGATGACTAGAAAATTTGTCTTTATGCTAATGTAAGGGAAATAATAGAAAGGAATGCTTTAGTCCAAACAAAGCAGCAATGCCACATACTAGCGCGCGCACGCGCAATGTTAGGAATGTGGTAGAGCAGTGACCATGGGGTGTACTGAGAGCTTGACTTCTGTACTGCCTTCACACACTAAATAGAAGTACTTGTTTCTTATGAGGTATTGCAGTGCTGGAATTCTCTGGCCAGTCATTCGGACAGAAGTCGGCGCAGGTGATGGCACTGAAGTCATTCCATGTGTGTGTGCTGTTACGATCATTATTGGGTGCCTCCTACCAGCTTTAAACAGATAATGAATTTAATAATAGTTACTGAGAGATGGGGATGTTTGCACAAGGTAGACTGGAATGGAGAACTGCACCAAACCCACCTTCAGACTGAAGATAACGATAACTAGAGTCCATAGCTATTACTGAAGGGCGCAGTGATGTAAGGCAGATTGTGACTTTGTAAGTAAATTGAGTGCATGGTCTTGCTATTCTTAGGTAGCACTGATTGGGCCGAATGACCAGTTGTTGATCAGATGGTCTCTATCAAAGCTGTTATTTGTGTAACTGTGGAGGATGCAATGGGAAATTACATGATGCAGTGTCCACAGTTGCATTTTTCCTCCATTATAGGAAGAATGATCTCTGGAAAAAGTGCTTCAGACAAACACACATTCTGTCCAACACAAATGAAATGTCATTGTTTCTTATTCTATTTCCACCATGAGAAAACATGTGCACTCTAGCAAATAAATGCAGCACAGACAAATTTCAATATATAAACAAGTCATCCTACTGATTTTATATACATAATCAGAAGATATGTTTTGCACATTTTTTGGCAGCCCAATGGGTGGCAACAGATGGGAGCAGAGATAAATTTGAAGTAAAAAGAAATAGTGTTAAAAAGGGGCACTCTTGATTTATTCAGTGTATTACGTGTATAGACATACAGAAAGTAAAGAGAACGTAACACTCACAATATTAAATTAAAACAAATTTCAGTTACAAGGGTAATGTCCATTAGAACTATCTCAAATTTTCTTCTCATCTTCGATATTATGTGCTTGCTGTCACTGACAGAAAACTGTGCAGCAGACCAAAGAAAGGGAGAAAGAAAAAGTAAAACATTCTCTGTGCCTTAATTTTTACCCAGAATGCCCCATTATTTCTAACTTCAGTCGTGCACCCTGGCACCGAATCTGTGAGGCATTGGACGCTTGTCAGAAGAGGCAACTTCCTCGGAGGTGTCAAAAAATCAATCCCAAAGAACATGAGCTGTAAATGGTTTCATAGCCAGTTCTCTGACAGTGATTGTGCTGCTTCCACACACATTTCCCATTGTGTTCATGTATGCAGTCACAGCCAGTTCATTACATTAATGTCCATGTTGGACAGGTGCTGTTCGACGTAGACTTACCTTTGGTCACATGCTTAATTTGCTGTGGCAAGTTTAGTCACTGAAGCGTAGAACAAATTTTGAATGGTTGTGGATGGAAACATCAGGTCTACTTGGTACATACTGCACATAAGCTACTTTTTATTATTGTGTTTCCAGTCAGGAATCACTCATTTAAAGCACCACATTTGTAAGAAAACCCACACTGACACACCTCTTTCAGGGATACTGGAAGTAATAAACAACAGTATAACATGTGTGTGGCAATGAGTGCCAAAGACTAAAAATCAGATAATGTGACTAATTTTTGGAGTGTTTGCTGTGATTACCATAACCACAGTCCTGGGGAAACGTGAGGAGGATTATAATTTTTTTTCATCCGGGTTTCCTGCTCATCTATTTTAATAATTCTGGCACAGCACACTTGACACAGCATTCTGGCTTGCTCTATGGCGATGTCCAGAATGTCTTATTTTCGCCAGCCTCTGATACAAGCGCATTTTTGTGGTTCCAGTACGGGCCATCAGGGGTGAGCCTGTTGCACCAACTGCTCCACCACACACTAGACACTTGTTTGGCAGACATCCTTGTAACTGGAAGTAAAAGCAAATACATGGTTGTGTTAAGTATTTCTCAATATTTGTTTATGTTACAGTGAACTATAATACTGCATACCCTAAAAGGAGTACCTGTAACTATTATTACCAGCAGTTTGAAGCAGTACAAAATATGATACAATGACCTACCCTACACAATTTGTGATTGACAATCATTACTTGTGACATTCACTCAAGCTCCTGAGTCTCAAACTTTAGCATGCTGAACTACACATAGATTTTCTTCAGTTTCTATTGCATCAAGTTATGTTTTATAACTTCCATTTTTAATATCAGTTAATTGGACCATGCAGAAGTGCATGGACTTTCTATATAATTTGTTAGTGTTATTTCCTGAAACAAATATTTCTGAGTTGTATGTTCCTCCATTCTTGAGACAGAAATAAGTTAATAAAAACAGGACAAAATTATAGGCTTAAAATTTAAGTGATGGCGTTCTAAAGACATAGCAGAACTATTAATAGTTTCAATTTTTCATGTGTAGCTAATATATAATTAAAGAATATGTTGGTTAAATACTAAGCTGTTACGCTAAGCTTAAGTGAATTATATTAAACAATAAAAATTTTATTGCATGCAAAAAAACTCACATTTACATCAAACTAATATGTAGAGGCTGTAAAAAAGCATCTCTCTAGATGATGTCATCAATAACTTTGTTGGCTCATCGTCCCCTTAAGTTAAAATCTTCACACAAGCTTGCAGAGTTTCCTGACCCATCCTATTCCTTAATTTTGTCATCACACTTTTTATTGTACTGAATGACCTTTCCACACGGCAAGTTGAAACTGGAATGCACAGTACACATTCAGTGAGTGTCCATAGTGCGTTGTTGCTTCATTCATTCTGAGAGCCGACATCAGCTACATCAGAAGACGTATTGTCTAGTAACAGTGTTTATGTTTGTAAGCCCCAAAATCAAGCACAGTTCTTTACAATCACTAAAATCCAGAAATTCTTCAAAACTTTCAAAATATGCTCTTAGTTCCATCACTTTTATTGCCTTCTTATCAAACTGTTGCTCAATTTCATCAATCATACTTTCAACAAATTTCCTTGCACTTTTCATAGCTTGAATCTGCTCCTCTACATTCATGAATAGCACACCCTTAACTTCTGTTGCATCCTCCTGCAGTTTCTTAATTTCATTAAGAGTTTCATTTTCTGCACTGTGTCCATTGCAGTCACAAAGACAGTCAATGTGTCTTAAATGTTCGAGAGTTCCAAAAACAAGTAGAGGGATTCGCTAAATTTTAAGTGACTGTCTCTACAAAACTTTACGGGAGTTTGAGACTGCATTTAACTTATCGTCTAATATCACTACACCTACAATGAAATTGGAATTCATCATTTCTAACAAGATTCCTCCAGCTAAACTTGTTAAATCCGTGCCATCCTTCTGTATATGTTCACGCTATTTTCCTAACTTACAAGTCCATTATAATGGCATGTGAACTATGGGATAGGTACTAAAACATCAGATGTCAACAGCTTTGGGTATTTTTAAAAGAGGTTGCTCTAATGCATACTGAATTTCATGCAAAACATCTTCTCATTTGGAAGAACCATGAAAAAGTTTGTGTCTTGAATAACATGTAATGTGAGTTTTATAATGGTGTTTATTCCTAGAGTTAGTGGCAGCAATTGACAAAACATGTGCTCTAAAGTGAATGTATCGCAGCTTATGGCCCTTACTCCCTGGCAATTGAGCGTGGACTCCTGAGATAGAACCACTAAAATTAGTAGCACTGTCGAAAGAACAAGAAAATAATCTGTCATAAGAAAGTTTTCTTTAGTTCAGTATCAATTGCTGTATACATGGATTCGGCTGATGTGCATTCCAACTCAACGATACGTAAAAATGTTTTCTTCACTTCAAACGATGGAGACGGTGCAACATATCACACTACTAAAGACAATGGACTTTGGTTGGATACATTTGATTTGTCTGCCATTAATGAAAAATATTTACACTTGGAAGATGAGATACTGCTCTATGACAAAGACTCTCCTAAACAAGTCAACAATTCTGATGCAGTATACTTACTAAAATATGTGGAGCTTTTGCTCTGAAATTTTAACCACTTTTCACGGTTAATGTCGCTTTTGAGTACTACCTTACTAATTAGAGGTTCATATTTTGTTGTGTGGGGTATTTCTTCCTTACTAAGGAAATACAGACTTTGAATTAATGATTACAATGCTTTGTGATTTAAATCTTTCAAGTTTCAATTTTGTTTAAATATATGTGTATGAATTGAATTGGATCATTTAATCCCTGTAATATACAATTTTCAAGTGCAATGGCTCTTGCATGTTTTTCTGAGTTGGTGTGATTTTCTAGTTTTCCCATGTTTCCAGTAGCTTTCCTAAATTTAGTGAAAGCTACAGAAATGAACACTCTTCCGGTTTTCTGTAGAGCTTCAATATAGTTTTTAAATGCATTTCACACAATTTGCAGAAAGCCCCACCCTGCTCGTGATCAAAGTACAACCAGTTGTACTTACACTCCCATTTTTGCTGATACTTAATCTCGCATTCAATACTTTGTTTAGAATTGCAATTCATGGATTTGCCAGAAATAGCACATTTATCGTTTGAAAACTGTGGAAGGGAAACTGATGACTTGGTAGACCTATGCAGTTCGTCACAATCACTAGCACTTTTCAGTAGTCACACTCATCTGTCTTTTGCAATACACTGTCTTTATTAGAAAAGAAAGAAATTAAGGTTTGTTGTTTCGACATTGCGTTTTGGCACTAACACTTCTTTTTATGTTATAAACTGACGAAGACTGCATGTAGTACACTACATAATCACATCACACTTCCATAGTAACTTGTCGACTGACTGTCACAACCTTAGAACAGCCTAAACAATGCATTGAGCTTTTATACAACGATAAAAGCTTAGATTATACTCATAGAGGAGTGTTGCCAAACGTTCCACTCCCTGAATAAAACAGGATCCCCACTCTTTTACATTTAATAACATTCAAAGTAAGCAAGGTGGTCCACTGAAATAGCAGGGATCTGTGTTCCATAACAGCCATAAACTATTCTCAACTAGAATGATCACACCATCCCCCTCCCTTTTTCCCATGTTGTGCTGAAATCACAATAATTTGTTTAAAAACAAATTTGTCATAAATAATAAAAATTATGTAATTTGACTCATTTGTGGAGTGTCTGCTATGCTTACCGTAATCAGGGTCCCTGGGGAGCACACAGAGTATAATTAATTTCTTCAGCTGCTTTACCCGCATTTCCTTTTTGTCTACCTCATTACCTTGACAGGAAAGGAATGCTCTGTTAAGTGTGCTGTTCACAATTTCCACATTCCACATGTATATAATTTCGGCCAGCCTCTGGCTGAGGCTGATTCTGTTGGTGCTGGTGAGGGCAGTCATGGGTGCCTCTGTCGTTCCCACCACTTTGCAGCATAAAAACAGCTACTTGCCCTGGCTGGCAGATGTTCTTGGAACTGGAAGTATAAGCAAAGACAAATATGTGGTAACTGTTTGTCAATATTCATTTATGTTACAGTGCACTACAATACTGCATACCCTAAAAGGAGTACCGGGAACTACACTACTGGCTATTAAAATCTCTGTTTAATTTCATGTCTGTAGCACATCAAGAAGATGCTGTGATAAGCAAATGATTAGCTTGTCGTGTCATTCACACAAGGTTGGAGTCGGTGGCGACACCTACAATGTGCTGACATGAGGAACATTTCCAACCTTTCTCATACGCAAACAGCAGTTGACCGATGTTGCCTGGTGAAATGTTTTTGTGATGCCTTGTGTGACGAGGAGAAAAGCTTACCAAGCCTATCGCGATTGCAGTTTATCGTATCGCGACATTGCTGCTCGTGTTGGTAGAAATCCAATTACTGTTAGCAGAACATGGAATTGCTGGGTTCAGGAGGGTAATAAGGAACGTCATAGTGGATCCCAATGGACTCGTACCACTAGCAGTCGAGATGACAGGCATCTTACTCGCATGGGTGTAGCAGATCATGCATCTTGATCCCTGAGCCAACAGATGGGGACGTTTGCAAGACAACAACCATCTGCACGAACAGTTCGACAACGTATGCAGCAGCATTGACTATCAGCTCGGAGGCTATGGCTGCAGTTACCCTTGACACTGCATCACAGACAGGAGCGCCTGCGATGGTGTACTCAACGGCGAACCTGGGTGCACGAATGGCAAAACGTCATTTTTTCCGATGAATCCAGGTTCTGTTTACAGCATCATGATGGTCGCATCCGTGTTTGGCAACATCACTGTGGGCGCACATTGGAAATGTGTATTCGTCATCCCCGTACTGGCGTATCACCCGGCGTGATGGTATGCGGTGCCATTGGTCACACATCGTGGTCACCTCTTGTTCGCATTGACGTTACATTTCAGATGTCTTACGACCCCTGGCTCTGCCCTTCATTCGATCCTTGTGAAACCCTACATTTCAGCAGGATAATGCACGACCGCATGTTGCAGGTCCCGTACGGGGAAATGTTCGACTGCTGCCCTGGCAAGGAAATTCTCCAGATCTCTCACCAATTGAAAACGTCTGGTCAATGGTGGCCGAGCAACTGGCTCGTCACAATACGCCAGTCACTAATCTAGAACTGTGGTATCGTGTTCAACCTGCATGGGCAACTGTACCTGCCATCCAAGCTCCGTTTGACTCAATGCCCAGTCATATCAAGGCCGTTATTATGGCCAGAGGTGGTTGTTCTGGGTACTCATTTCTCAGGGTCTATGGGCCCCAAATTGCATGAAGATGTAATCATATGTCAGTTCTAGTATAATATATTTGTCCAATGAATACCTGTTTATCTGAATTTCTTCTTGGTGTAGCCATTTTAATGGCCAGTAGTGTACTATTATCAGCTATATTTGAGACAGTCTTTTTTTGTGCCTATCCGCCACCCAGCATCTCCGCTATATGGTGAGTTGCAACTTTCCTTTCCACAATAGAATTAAAACACAGTAGCACGTAGTAGTATGCTCAATGAATGAGACTCCCCCTGCGGGTCCAGGGTAAGAATAAGCCTGAGGTATTCCTGCCTGTCGTAAGAGGCGGCTAAAAGGAGTCCCTCCCCCTGAAAGGGGGGTAGTTCGCGCCTGCATCCGGAGACAGATGGTTCAACGACTTACATTTGTGGTCATCTTGGTTTTTCGCTTATTCCGGTTTCTTCCTTCCTGTTTCCTTTCTTTGTCCTTCTCCCTCTCTCGCTGTCTTCCCTACTTTTTACCTCGCCTTGTCCTCCTTGCCGCCTTGTCCACCCTCTCCCTGGTCTCACTCTCTCCCTTCTTTTTTCCTCTTTCCTCCCTGTGCATGCCTGAAGGCCGACCCATGCATTTGCACGCGTTGATGGTGACAGGGTAAAGCGTAATTCCCCACCCTGGGTAGACAAGTAGGGCCAGTGCGTACCCCATGGTGGAGGCCAGGCCTGGGGAGGAGTGATTGCCCGAGCCGACACTTTCCGACCATGCCGATTGGTCCTTCTGTCCGTTTCTCGGGAGGTGTGACCTGAGGTGTAAACATTCACCTGAGGTGGGAGTGCCCTCTGGGAGAGTCCCCACAAGGAAGGAGCACGCCATCGGAGACGCTGGCAATCATGGGGGATTCATCCACAATGGATTTTCCTCCTCCTCCTCCTCCTCCTCCTCCTCCTCCTCCTCCTCCCCCTCCTCCTCCTCCTCCTCCCCCTCCCCCTCTCTAGACTTCTGCCCAAAAAAAAGAAACTTTACCAGCCACCAGTGACAAATGTACTACAGCCTGCCCCAAAGTTCCTCGTAGTTTCTACATCTGAGGATGGAAAGGATTTTTCATCTGTCAACCCTTTGGTTATTCAGAAGGGCGTAGATGCCATAGCCGGATCTGTCAAGTCTTGTACCAGGATGCGTAACGGTACCTTGTTGTTGGACTCCTTCGGGCCACACTCCTGTACACGTTCCCTGTCCAGGTGGAGGCTCACCGCACTTTAAATTGGTCGCGTGGTGTGGTATCTAATAGATCACTCGGTGGATTGACGAGAAGATTCAGTCTCTCCTCGCTGAGCATGGCGTGACGGCTGTCCACAGGTTCATGAAAAAGGTCAACAATGACCTTGTACCAACCCGGACATGTTTTTTTGACCTTTGATAGTGTTCAGCTGCTTTTGCGCATTAAAGCGGGCTGTGAGGTTATTTGTGTTCGCCCCTAAGTCCCGACACCTACACGCTGCTACCAGTATCAGCATTTTAAGCACACCTGCCAGTCCTGTTCTAATGCAGCTAAATGCGTCACTCGTGGCAGGGACGCCCATGAAGGTGACCGTCTGCCTCAGTCTTAGTTGTGTCAACTGTTAGGGTGACCATGCAGTGCCCTCTCGCAACTGCCCCATGTAAAAGGATGAACGTGGTATACAGGAAATTTGGGTCAAAGAGAGAGTGTCCACCTCGGCTGCTCGCAAGCTATTTGCTAGTAGGGAGCCCACGCTGCTCCCAGTGCAGAAATACAGTACTGTCCTCACCTCACCTCGCCTCTCCTCTCCTCGGACTACCAAGGAGGTGTCGATGCAGACATGTAATCTGACCTTTAGCGCTATGGTCGTCCGTTTGGCCAGTGCTAAGATCGCCTGGTTAACGTCTCCTCTTCATCCTGTCACCTCTAGCCCACAAACACCTTCATCAGCTTCTGCCAAGGCTAAGACCCAGAAGTCAGATTCACGGGCCTTCAAGAAGGAACCATCCCATGAAGACTTCTTACATAAACCTAGCCATTGACCAGTACTTTGCTTCCTATGAGCCCTCTTGTAAGGTCGTTTGGTCAAAGTTCTCCTTCTCTGCCCCTGTGCATTTCTTCTCCTGTGCCACACAGCAGTTGCCACCCCAGGCCGTCATCCGTTTCACCTGGCCGCACCACGGGTAGCCGGACATGTGGTTCACCAGCAGAGGAAGCTCCCACTCCTGACCATCTTAACATGGTAGCTGACAAACCTATTGAAAAAATGGATGATGACACTCTGCCTATTGATAGCGGCAGCAGTGCTTGCTGGAAGCCAGGCCCTTGGCGGCCTCAGAGGGGACCCCTTCTTGCTTCTCCTTTTCCTTTTCTTCTCACAATGGCACTTCTTCATTGGAATTTTCGCAACATTCGATCCAATGCTTGCACTGTCAGCTCGTAGTAGCTCTCCAGGAAAATGTCTTTTAAGTACTTTTTCCCCACGATTCATACATTTAATATTAAAATAAAGAAATTTAATGCATACACAGAACTGACTACAGCAATATCTTCAGGACCTGTACACAATATGTAACTGACGGTGGACATAATTCTCCAATGTTAACAAACATATCAGTTGGCAACAGAGTGAAGAAAATGTGTTATTACTCCCATTTTCCACGATTATAAGTGATGTGTAACATACAGAATAGTTGTTGTTTTTAACACTGTGCTAACAGAAGCTTAATGTGTGTTCCATCAAATTAAAATGGTCAAAAGTCAAACACGGATTGGTATAAATAAAAATACATATTAAGCAGCTAGTAGTTATAATTCTTAAAGTAATTTCATCAGTTTGAGCCCATTACCTTCCACGAGTTCAATGAGCACTGTCGGACAAAATCTCCCAATCTTCGTAACATCACCACTTATCATAGGTTTAAGGAAAAATTAAGACGCCACAGAAAACTTTGCAAAAAACTTCATCCGTTACATACGATACAGCCTGTAACTGAAAAAGCACGTAACGTAAATGTTCTAGAGAAACAAAATACCTAAATTACAAACACAATAAGTACCACAATGATTTTCAGTGCTTACATTAAAGAAGTAAGAAAAGGTGCAGCTCTAATCCCTAGAAATATTTTGGCAATCATTAAACAAAAAACACATATCGATACACTGTACAAAACAACTCTCAGACTCTGGATTTTGTTGCTTGGGGTCCTGCTGCTTGGTCTTTGACACTGATTCCATTGCTTTTTCAATCCTAGAAACTCGGCAGACTTTTGGCAGAACTTTAAAAGAATTATGAGCCAAAACCAGAAAGATGACCCACAGAGAGTCATGAAGGGAAAGAAGGCATCTGTTCTTCCAAAACTTACTAAAGTGGTATACTCACACCCATAATGTGAAAATTTCAACAAAGTTAAAGAAGGAACTGCACAAGCACAGACTAGTGAACTTCTTAACAAACACAATCTACAGCACACTACGATGTTCAAACTAACTACATAACAGAGATGATGTTACTTACCAAACGAAAGCAAGCACTGGCAGGTCAGTAGTTGCAAAAGCAAGAATTTTGTGTATATGTTGTTTTTGTGTTTGTGTTTGTTTGTGTGTCCATCAACCTGCCAGCACTTTCGTTCGGTAAGTCACATCATCTTTGTTTTTAGATATATTTTTCCCACCTGGAATGTTTCCCTCTATTATATTCATAACTACATAACAGATATCATCTCAGCGGAATAGGGAATAACACAGGGTACCTGGTGAGGATAGCCACACCTCAACACAACTCACAATTCTGCACTCAGGTTACTAATAAATCCCTTACCAACAAAAGAACAAACCAGTAGACATTTTCCTAAATCACAGAATCCAAAAAAGCTGTCTAATCCAATAGATCATATGTTTATAATCATATTGAGAAACAAAGGTGGCAAATGGGAGCGAAAGGCTATTTACAATTTGTACAGAAACCAGATGGTAGTTACAAGAGTGGAGGGACATAAAAGGGAACCAGTGTGTGGGAAGGGAGTGAGACAGGGTTGTAGCCTCTCCCTGTTGTTATTCAATCTGTATATTGAGCAAGCAGTAAAGGAAACAAAAGAAAAATTTGGAGTAGTATGAAATTCTAGGGAGAAGAAATAAAAACTTTGAGGTTCACCGATGACATGGTAATTCTGTTAGACAGCGAAGGACTTGGAAGAGCAGTTGAACGGAATGGACAGTGTCTTGAATTGAAGATAATAGATTAGGAAATGAGACACTTAAAGTAGTAATGGAGTTTTGCTATTTGGGGAGCAAAGTAACTGATGATGGTCGAAGTAGAGAATATAAAATGTAGACTGTCAATGGCAAAGAAAGCGTTTCTGAAGAAGAGAAATTTGTTAACATTAAGTATAAATTTAATTGTCAGGAAGTCGTATCTGAAAGTATTGTATCCATTGTAGCCATGTATGGAAGTGAAACCTGGACGATTAATAGTTTGGACAAGAAGAGAATAGAAGCTTTCAAAATGTGGTGCTACAGAAGAATGCTGAAGGTTAGATGAGTAGATCACATAACTAATGATGAGGTATTGAATGGAATTGGGCAGAAGAGAAGTTTGTGGCACAACTTGACTAGAAGAAGGGATCAGTTGGTAGGACATGTTCTGAGACATCAAGGGATCACCAATTTAGTATTGGAGGGCTGCGTGGAGGGTAAAAATTATAGACGGTGACCAAGAAGTGAATACCCTAAGCAGATTCAGAAGGATGTAGGCTGCAGTACATACTGAGAGATGATCCAGCTTGCACAGGATAGAGTAGCATGGAGAGCTGCATCAAACCAGTCTCAGGACTAGACCACAACAGATGTCTATGGCCTCCTCATGTCTTGCTGCTACCAATGAAATTGTATCAACCAAGGCAAATAGATAAATTAAAATACTAGAAGTGTAGATGGCAAAAGGTGAATAAGGGTAAAATTGGCTGACTCACATTTAGGTGAGACAAAGGCAAGTTGTCATAACTGCTGCTGCTTAGCAGACAACTCCAACAAGTATACGATCACAGTGTATGCTACTGAACAGGCCACAGCCAGGAAAGTTACACACAGTTCGTGAGTATACATCAATGTCTTCCATCTCAGCATTTCTTCACACTAATTACTACTTCCTTCACTCCGTTTTAGTTTTCTACATTTTTCATTTTCTGACCTGCCTATTTTCCACTGTCCGCATCCTTGTCCCATCTTTGTTATTGTTATATACAATGCACTCAGTTTTTTGCTCTTATTAACTCATGTGCAATGTTTTAGCACTAACCTCTTTCTTGCCGATTACTCTGTGCTCCACCTCAAAGTTCTCAGGTTTTTGAATCTCGTCCAGTACAGTCCCAAACAATCAGTCTTCCCTTCTCATCCTGACTGGTAAGTCTTCCCTAACCCAAGGTTCTAGGTGACTTTTCCAAACTCAATCCCTTTTTCTAAGCTTCTCCAGTTCCTTTCCCTTCATCCCTCTTCCTTCTCTTTCAACCCTTCTCTGAGGACGGAACCAGTGGCTCCAAAAGAGTGTGTGTGTGTCCTCCTGCCCTGCTGAGCAGATTTTTTATCTATCTAATGGAAACATAGTGTCAGACTATCACAAACTCTGTTGAGGCTGCCATACATGCTGTGGTGGGAGGAATACTTACGATAGTGACAATAGACACGGGTGATGCAGCAAGTGTTATTTCCCAAGGCCTGTTTGAAAAATAGTGTCACCTGATTAACCTGCCTAATTCATGGCAGGATTTTAGTAGCTATAGCATAGCACACAATCTCGGATAATTAAAGACAGACCTGTGTTCTGCTGGTGACAGGGAATGTAGCAATGATAGGCATGCTGCTCATAATAAAGGCATTAATCATGGACTGACTAATAGATGTTCATTTGTCTTGTGAGAAGAAGGCTATAGTAGATGCCTACATGGAGGAAATTCTATATTAGTTTCACAAATGTAGAGCACAGTTTCATCTCATTGGGATGAAAATTGCCAAGTGAAAAAATCACAGTTTGTCGACAGATAAAAAAACAAATCTTGACACCAGCATACCGAAATACTCACTCGACTGAATTTATTTAAACACTGAGATTCTCACAACTTCAATTTTTCTGTTCAGTATTCAGAGAAAAGGTTTAGTTAATATTTCAGGGAAATGAGCTGAGATATTTGGAGAAAAAGCTAGTGTTATATGAATATTTTAGCACATGAACCATTCTGTCTACCTTTCTGCCCATTCCTTTTTTGAAATGGACAGCTGTAGTGAAAGAGGTACACATGATGGTATATTGGGAAGCAATTGGGCCATAAAACAGGCCAATCTGTAACCTCTTGTTAGCTGCAGCTAAGGCTGTGAGAAGTATTAGGCTGGTATTGCCCCTGAGGGAAATTAATAAAAGTGTAATCCTGTGTGAATCTGACCAGAAAATTTTAAATGAACAAATCCAGTGGATCCAAGGGATCAAGTACTTCATTTCCATTAATTTGAGTTTGTCATACTCGCAGATACTTCTAGAAAGACCATGCTTTTATCGTTACAGGTCATACCTACCAGTTTAGAATGATGTCATTTACTCTGAATATGAGTGGTGGTTTGATTATAGCACCAATGGATTATTTATTAGGCCTGCAATTACTAAAAAGAATTACTTTATTTGTGGATGATTTGTTGACTGCCACACTAACTTGGGAAGAGCATGAGGAAATGGTAGAGAAAGTTTGATATCAATTTCAGCAACATGATGTTACAGGCAATTTCAAAAAATGAAATTTGGTGGTGTAAAAATGAATTTCTTGGAGCACATTATTATGCCTTAGTGCCCTAACTGACTACAAAAATACCATTTCATTACTTTCCAGTATCCCAGACAAAGAGGCAATTAAAAGTACCTTTAGATTTATCCTACTTCTGGTGTAACTTCATTCCAGACCAATTATTAAATGCAGAACTATTACTGAACTTTCTACACAAACAGATATCATAGATTTGGTCAGAAGTATGCCAATCTGCTTTCAGTAAAATCAAAAATGCACTAGCTAATTCACAATAATTGTACCATCTGGATATGTACCGGGTTGGGAGCTTGTCTCTTCCAAATCAGAGGCATTTACAGTACATGAACTGTCTGTGCCATACTCTTTGCTAGTGAGCCTACATGGCCACTGGGTTGGAATTTCCCAAAAGTGCATATAATTGTGAGAACTTCTATCACTGTTTTGTTGGTAATCACACCAAAGTATACTGTGATAACCAGCCTTTAAGCTTCCTTCTCAATTGAAAATTACTGCATGCAACACTGGTTCAGTTCTACAATACGGTTTTGAAATAGTTTACGTAAAGGGAGAGAATGATGTAGTAACTTGGGATCTGAGGGATAAAGTACTAAATATAAAGTCTTACTGATGCAAGATAACATTTCTCATCTGCATTAAATATCTTTAGTTACGTGTCTCATCTCCGTGACAGAGATCCCAGGTGGAGAGAAATCTGAATACAATTTACCCTTAACCCACCTGAGGCACTAGTTACATACTGTGTGCTTCACAATAATGTATTACATTATTGCTGTCACATGAGGTATGATAACTGGTAAAAGCTAAGCTTATGCACCCATAGAGAACTGGGGATCATGGAGTGGCTAGATGTGCTGAGAAAATCAATTACTATTGCTATTTTCCTTTCCGACAAAGCAGCGTGTAATGGATTATTCAGAAATGCCTAGTCTGTCAAAATGTTGAACCTTCAAGCCATGGCTCCAAAGGTGAGCTACACCTAATCATTACCAAGAAACCCCTGCAGATCCTTGCCATTCACTTAAGGTGGTCCCCTTTCCTGGTACTGTGCAGGTGTGAAACACATTGTTGGAATATGAGAGCTATCTTCCAAATACGTCAACTTACATATCTTGAAAAGCGCCACTAGTGCAGTGACAATATGACAGGCGATTAAAAATTACACTCCACATGTTGGGAATCAAGAAGTAATCATTTCTGATAATGGACAAAACTTTACTAGTGTAAAATGTAAAAAGTTCCTAAAATCAAGTTGCCATCCTGAAAGTAAACCAGGAGAAAGAGAGCTTTCAGAGTTGGACAGATTAATGAGAACTTCTGCTTTAAACAACAAATTTTGGCCAAATTACTTTGCATTATTTTAAGGGTATTTTAATAATCTACTTCATACCTCTATAGTATGTTCTGCTCCTCTGTTTGTCTCAACCTCTTCACCCTCTGGAAAGGCAACTGTCGGATTTGTCACAACAGACATGCCTACTGAACTTTAAACTGTCATCCCTCCTTCGTTGCTCAAGAAGAGACCAAAAGCACAAGCTTCAAATATTTTCTGATTAAGCAGCCCACAATCTAACAAAACCAAAGAGAGAGAGAGAAAAAGAAAATGCTGAGTAGTCCACTATGCCTCACTAATGAACATATCAGTGAATGAACCATGTAAAATGTGCCCTGCAGGAATTCCACCCCAGAAGAGTGTCTTGCCAATATACAGAAAAGTGCAAAGAGTCATCAGAAAAGAGATAGAGCAAGATACCAAATGGGGAACAAAAAATTATAACATAGAACTAGAAGAGACTCTTCCCAACATGAAACACATGTGATAAAGAGGCAGAGGGGATGCTGGGCGGTTGAAGGATGTCATGGAGTGGGAATCTCATGGAAGTGGAGGAAACCAAGAAGAGATTAAAGTGACAAATCTCATGCTGTAGAGAAAGTTGTTTTACAGTTGTGGTTCTTAGACGTTAAACACATTGAAATCATCAATAGATGCACCAGACACCCATTCTAATGTGAAGTTTAGATTTCTGTGGGTGCATAATGACCACTAAACATTGGTTGTAAGCCAGCTGGAGTGAGATATGGGCTACCAGATCTATTTGAAGGACACACTGATATTGGGTCTGGGGGATGAATTGAAGAGTTGAGTAAAAAAAGTTATTCCTCGTGTCCAGACATTAATAGACAGGACGAGCCTACCTTCAGAAAGTATCAGACTCAACAGCAAAATTCCTATCTCGAATAATTTTCCTTGACAAGTAGTTCATCCCTCAGATGTGTTCCATACAAAATGACCTTATTTCATGGTCCATTTGATTCTCTCCTTGTGTAGAGTATAAAATTAATTATGGTTCAGGGGTATAGCAGATACATTAAGTATGCATACGTAGCAAAGCTGGGTCTGCAGAGCTAGTTATGTGGAATTGGAACAGACAAGAAAGCGTGGTCTGTTCCCCAGAGTCTAAATTAATAAACCTACTTTAAAATATGTATTACAACGGAATCATGATTCAAGTCATAAGTATGACATCCATGTAAGCTTATAATCAAACTCTCAGCCCAGTAATATCATGGATTCTAAAAATTTAGAAAAGTGAATGTTAAGTCCAGGACATCAAACTGCATGAAACAAAAAAATAAAATAAAAACAGCTCCATTTGCAAAGTGAAGGTAGGTGAAAGTAACAAGATAGATTAACTCTTTAGAAAACAAGAATTGGTGACATTCATGTGAATGTTCCATTTTCTGTATCAGACTAATTAAACACTAGGTTAATTATACAGAAATGAGGAAAAGGTGTGTGTACTTTTAACTCGCAGAAGCATATACTGCAAAACGTTGGCCAGATTTACAGCAGCTTCAGAATATGATAAAAGTATTATGTGTGGAGTACTTGAGTGAGTCTAGTTTAAGGTGCTCATCTCTAAGGCCTTGACCACAATAATGGAGGCATGCAGAATATTTTACAGAGCTACAGGTGGGTGGGAGGGAGAGGTCCAATTTTAAATGGATATATTTACTAACAAAGAAACATGACTCACTACTCAGAGAATAGGGCAAATGGACATACTGTAGTGAAGAACAATGAGTAGGCCTTTAGTTTTAATGCACAAAAATTAGCCACACACAGAATGTCACATACAAACACACTAATGGAGCATTTGAACTCTACAAAACATGGAGTGGAAGATTCTATACATCCATCTTCTCACAGATGGTTGTGGGCCTTGACTTTTCAGTACGGACTTTCCAATCAGTACAACTGAACAGCCGGCATGTGATGTTTCAAGTGATCACTGTATTAAAAATCTACAGGTGCCAGTCATTGAATATTGGCCTTTGTTCTGACTGGATCAGACGTGGGAATCTTCCAACACATTGAAAAACAGTATTCTCTATAAAATAACAATTTGGCAATTTAGATGGCTAACAAGTGTTCAATTTGACACTCTGTACCTGGAGAAAAATGTTATTTGAAAATCGTACAGATGCCACACCACAGATACAAGTGTTGAAAAGCACAGAAGGGGAACAGTGTTTGGGAGGAGAGAGAGAGCCAAAATGCTATTCAGTCTGTACAATGAACAATAAGTTTAAAAAAGAAGATGAAAGGAAAACATAGAGGTTTTTGAATGAATTTTAATTCTGTGAGAGATTGAAAATCACTTTGGAGAGCAGTTAAATAAATCACTTTAAAGAGATTGTAAGATGAACAACAAAAGCAAAACAAATGTATTGGAAAATAGTCTAATTAAATTAAGTGATTCTGAGTGAATTAGATCATGAAATTAGACACATGAAGCAAGACATTATTGTATAACAGGATTCCATAAAAATATGTGGTATTCTCCCTTGGTTTAAACTGACTAAGGAGTTAGGTATTTTATCTAAAGATATACAGTACAAGTTTTCTCTTATCAAATTTGTTGTACATGATCCAGAAGAGTTCATCAGTCTTCTGAGTAGTTCAGGATGGGCCACAACAAACCACTTCTATCCCAACTACTTCACCTCGCAGTGTACCACACTCAATTATTTTCGGGACTACTCTAATCTCTCCCTTCTCCTGAAGTTCTTTTCTCTGTAGCTCCCCCAGGTATGATGGAAGATACTCTTTGCTCTCTTAACATGTGGCCTGTCATTTTGTCCCTTCTTGTCATTGTTTCTGTGGTTAAACTCTTCATTTCTTATAGTTTGGGCCACTGATTTTCAACATTCCTATGTAGAACCACATCTCTAACACTTTGATTCCGTCCTTTTCTGGTTTTCCCACAATACTTAATTGACATCTACACAATTATGTGGCCCTTCTAAATTTACGATGCTCCCCCACCCTGACCCCCACACCCCCAGTCTTTTATGACTTATGAAGAAATGTTAACTGTGCCTCCAACATTATTTGATTGCACGTCTCCCAGTACTTTGTTTAACTCTTAATCTTCATTGGATAACCAATGCCTTCTAACTCCTCTTCTATCGTGTCATCAGACAAATTGTACTCCACGTAGATGCCTTAATATACATTTTCCACCTATCAGCTCAATACTCTTAGTTCAACAGTGGAACTACTTTTGCACTCTTAATGTTTGTTTCTTTGGTTTATTTTCACCAAAGGTTGCCTTGACTCTTTTATATGCTCAATAGTCCTACTAACGACTATTTCACTTTTGTTTTCTTCACATTTTTTCTGCAGTAATTTCACTTTGGCTTTTCTGCTTTCCTATTTATTTTACACTTAAATGACTCGTGTATTCCTATCTTTTACTGCACGTTTTTGTATTTCCTTACTTAACAAATCAATTTCAGTATTTCCCCTGTAACACAATGTTTCTTTACAGTCACCTTGTGCATACTTACATTGGCCTGTCCAATTTCTGTGATTATCCTTTTCAGATAAATCCATTTCTCTTCAACTGACCTGCCTATTGCAGTATTCATTACCACAGTATTTACTGCTTCAGAGAACTTCAAACACACACATAATTCTTCAAAGTACCCCACTTCCTTCATCACCAATAGTTCTGGACTATTCTCATAAGTTTCAGTCTATTCTTCATCATTACTAACATCATTACTAAATTGTGATATGACTCTCTATCTGCTCCCGGGTACACCTTGCAATCCGATATCAGATTTTGCAAAAGGTCTCAAAATGATGTAATCCAGTTAGAATATTCTCATGACTCTAGGAATTTTTGAAATATACCTCCTCCTCGATTAATTTTCGAATAGTATATTCATAATTAATAATAAACTTGTAGAACAATTGAATCTGTGTTTTTTACTTTGTCACTCACACTGCCAAGTTCATACTGTTCTACAATTGTCATCTATTTCATCGCCTACTACAGCATTCCAATAACTCGCGGGTATTAGATTTCCATCTTCCTTTCATAAACATTTTGTCATGTACTTTCACTCTTTATCAGATTGTGACATTGGCAGATATACCTGAACCAATAGTGGTTTCTTCCCCTGTCAATTCTGATGATCATAATCTTATTACTGAACTGCCCACTGTATTTACCCGCACAGATTCACACCCAAAATCTGGGTAAGCAGTTGTAATGTGCATCACCCAAGTCAGCAGATACAGCTAGAAGTTCAACAGCAGCCAGAGGCTGACACTCATGGATGCTCACAGAGCCTCTCATCTGTGCACTCTACTGGCCAGCTGACAGCTTTTGGAGACAGGACTGGCCAGCTCTAACTCAGTCACATTTGCCTTGATGTGTGTGTTACCTCACTGTTATAGTGCACCTCTCCATTGCCAGTGTGCCTATTACAAGAAGCTGTGTCTAGGCTTAATAAAGTTCATTGTGTCTGTCACAACATAGTGTTCTCTTGTGGGATTAGAACATACGCAGTGACTCATTCCATTTTAGCCAAGGTATCTTTGGGATTATCTGACTGCCTCTGCTTCTTGGCTTTAGAATTCTGCCATGAATTATTACAACTTATTCCATGAAAATGGACACTGAAACTATTTCACAACATATTAGTTGGAAAGATATTTGCTATGACTACAAGGAATGACAGCATCTGAACTGAAGTTTTGCTTAATGGCTTACCACACAGATAGCCCTCACTTCTCTCTTGATTGTTTTTGTTGTTGTGGTCTTCAGTCCTGAGACTGGTTTGATGCAGCTCTCCATGCTACTCTATCCTGTGCAAGCTTCTTCATCTCCCAGTACCTACTGCAGCCTACATCCTTCTCAATCTGCTTAGTGTATTCACCTCTTGGTCTCTCTCTACGAATTTTACCCTCCACGCTGCCCTCCAATACCAAATTGGTGATCCCTTGATGTCTCAGAACATGTCCTAACAACTGTTCCCTTCTTGTAGTCAAGTTGTGCCACAAGCTCCTCTTCTCCCCAATTCTATTCAGTACCTCCTCATTAGTTATGTGATCTACCCATCTAATCTTCAGCATTCTTCTGTAGCACCACATTTCGAAAGCTTCTATTCTCTTCTTGTCCAAACTATTTATCGTCCATGTTTCACTTCCATACATGGCTACACTCCATACAAATACTTTCAGAAATGACTTCCTGACAATTAAATCTATACTCGATGTTAACAAATTTTTCTTATTCGGAAACACTTTCCTTGCCATTGCCAGTCTACATTTTATACCCTCTCTACTTTGACCATCGTCAGTTATTTTGTTCCCCAAATAGCAAAACTCCTTTACTACTTTACATGTCCCATTTCCTAATCTAATTCCCTCAGCATCACCCGACTTAATTCGACTACATTCCATTATCCTCATTTTGCTTTTGTTGTTCATCTTATACCCCCCTTTCAAGACACTGTCCATTCCGTTCAACTGCTCTTCCAAGTCGTTTGTAATTCTGTCAGAGACAGCAATGTCATCGGTGAACCTCAAAGTTTTTATTTCTTCTCCGTGGATTTTAATATTTACTCGGAATTTTTCTTTTGTTTACTTTACTGCTTGCTCAATATACAGATTGAATAACATCAGGGATAGGCTACAACCATGTCTTACTCCCTTCCCAACCACTGCTTCCCTTTCATGTCCCTTGACTCTTGTAACTGCCATCTGCTTTCTGTATGAATTGTAAATAGCCTTTCGCTTCCTGTATTTTACCCCTGCCACTTTCAGAATTTGAAAGAGAGTATTCCAATCAACATTGTCAAAAGCTTTCTGTAAGTCTACAAATGCTAGAGACGTAGGTTTGCCTTTCCTTAATCTTTCTTCTAAGATAAGTCGTAGTGTCAGTATTGCCTCACATCTTCCAACATTTCTACGGAATCCAAACTGATCTTCCCCAAGGTCGGCTTCTATCAGTTTTTCCATTCGTCTGCAAAGAATTCGCGTTAGTATTTTGCAGCTGTGACTTATTAAACTGATGGTTTGGTAATTTTCACATCTATCAACACCTGCTTTCTTTGGGATTGGAATTATTATATTCTTCTTGAAGTCTGAGGGTATTTCGCCTGTCTCATACAACTTTCTCACCAGACGGTAGAGTTTTGTCATGACTGGCTCTCCCAAGGCTTTTTTTTTTTGTTTATGTTTTTTGGGGTTAAAACTGCTACGGTCATTAGCGCCCAGTCTGTGACTTAATACTGTCATTTTCACTATTGGAACGGTATCAAAATTGAGTGATACTTTGACATGTAAATTAGTCTACTTTATATATTTTCATTCACTTATGTCATATGGTATTACGTTTTGGGGTAACTCTTCCCATTCTAGAACGATATTTTTGGCTCAGAAACGGGCAGTTTGGGCAATAAGTGGTGCGAGTTCACGAACCTCTTGTCGACCTCTGTTCACAAGTCTCGGTATTTTGACATTGGCCTCTCAATATGTATATTTCTTATTGTCGTTTCTTGTTACCAATATTAGTTTATTTCCAACAATAAGCAGCTTTCACTTGGTTAATACTCGGCAGAAAGCAAACCTCCATTTGGATCGGACTTCCTTAACTCTTGTGCAAAAAGTTGTGCAGTATACTGCTGCATCCAATTTCAATAAGCTGCCACTCGAATTCAAAAATACTAGCAGTAATCCATGCACTTTCAAATTGAAACTGAAGAGTTTCCTCATGGGTCACTGCTTCTACTCTGTCGAGGAGTTCCTTGAAAAAATTAAGCTGATTCTCATTGTAATGCTGATAGCGCTTGCTTAAACTTATGGACTGATTATCTTTCAGGTTCTGTTGTTTGTCTCTTCAGTTTTGTTTACAGAGGAGGCAATGTTTGAAAGAGCTAAAATAAATTTCCACAACCAACATACATAGGTATGCTACAGTAAAGGCTAGACATCAATATCAGTTTAATGCGTGGGCTGGTATCTTAGGTCTGGTAGGATCATATGTTTTCCCAGTACAGCTTACAGTTGCTGCCTACTTTGACAGGCCCCAGCTAGTAAGAAACATGTGATTTATGTCTGATGGAGCACCATTACATTCCAGTCTCAGTGATCTGATTGTATTGAACGGATGTACAGGTGGAGGAGGACCAGTTCCGTGGCCTGCACGTTCTTCAAACTGCAATCTTTTGCAGTATTATCTCTGGGGATAGCTTAAAAACTGCTTCATCCAGCTGATCACAATGCACAAATGATACATCAATGTGACGCAGAAGCCCACAAAAGCATTCAAAACTATTTGAAATTGCGCAACAGTTCACTATTTGACGAGTACATGTATGTTCAGGAAGAAGCAGATGACATTTTTAGCATTTATTATCAGTCTCTACTTTCCTAAGCCCTGATCAGCTAAATTGTAAAATTTTGTTAATAATTCAGAAAGAACTGTTTTTAGAAATGTGTATACATAACCTTTTTTTTATTTCTTTTTCCATAATAAACCTTTCTCCAAAGTTTTTGAAAGTAGCTGTGCAAATAAGTTAAAGACATCAATACAAATATATTTTGTTGCAGATACAGTATAGAATAATTTTTACTAAGTATGTAGGTGAACTGAGTATATTGAAGTACTATATTAGAATAGTGTAGTTTTTCATGTGGTGTTATGGTGTTGGGTAGTTGTACCAAGTTTCTGAGGTCATCAATACCATTTCTTTCGTAGGGTTTCTATATTGCATTATTTTCTGAGGGATGTTTATTATTCTTATGTTAGTTTGTCTCCATCCGAAACCCTCAGTTCCTTGTGGCAGACCCATATATTAAATTGTTGGGTATTAAGGGCTGAAATGATTTTCAAGTGGACAATGTTTGTTTTTTAATGCCATAACAGCGAGGGTGTGATGTACTTATCACAATTTTTTAATTTGTTTTCTCTTCCTTTGTGAAGTTTATGTTTCTGTATTCCTTACAGTAATGTGTTACGTAGGTATCATATGACCTGTCAGAACTAGGTACATGCTTAGGAACTAATTATGTGATAAAGAGGGTGTCCTATATGTAGGATGTCTGTCGTGTATCATAATTACATTTGTGGGACTCACTTGTAGGGAAATTGATGACATTTCAAAGTTAGTAGCAGTTAACACTACATCAAACCAACGTTTCAGCAATCATGTAGTATTGTAAGTCATGAACCCTTTTACATGCAAACCACATTAGACTTTACACATCTTTTGGTTTTTGCATGGGAAAGGTTGCAGTGAGACTGTTCCTCTTGGACCATCACACAGTGATCTCTTCTGTGAATTCTGGAGTCTTGATGCTCTGTCTTTGATGGCTTCCTTTTACACATGCATATTTGGGCATTTGTCTCCAGGGAGGAAGTTACAATATGGCATCAAAATTCAAGATGCGCCAGTTTCCCATTATCTATGCACATGTCACGCATTTTGTTCAGCTGTGTCTGGAAGCGCTATCGAAGTGAAGTATCATTTTTCCCCCTGACAAATCTTCTGTACAGGCTTATGTTATGATCAGCACAATTAACTCCTCCAACATTTTCACAGCAAAGATGAATCATTTGAGGTTGTTTGATCATTATGTTTTCTTTTTACTCTTCAAAAACCTTTTTCACTCTGTGTAGTCATTTGACTGGTGTGGAGGTGGAAAATTTGTGACCACACTATTGCCATTTCATCTGTTAACTACTATATTGCTTGGCTTGTGACTCCTGAAATAAATTGTTTCCTGTTCTTCTTGTTCAGTATGGGGCATCTGAGATCAGCTTCCATCTAATTGTCCATGTATCTTGGATTCCTTTATCATATAATTCAATAAGGAGGGGTAAATGATGTGATGCAATTGTCAAAACCAGGGAAAATAGTATTTCCCCAAACTCGGCAACACTGAATAATACTGAAGAACGATACTTGCTCCTAAACCCAATTGTTTGTAGTTCTGCAGTACGGTGGTATTTTAATTTGGGCAAGGATACACATTTTTAAAGTATCAAGTCCTTGCAGCTTCAGTCCAAGTTTTGTAGCCACACTATATTTGTTTTTCTACAATGAACTGCTTGCACCAATTTTTACTGAAATATGGCACCATTCTTTTATCAGTGCTATGATTTCCTTCATGGAGTGGATTGATTGTTTTGGAATCATTTGCCAAGCAAGTGAAATAACTGCCTCATGTCAGTCAGCCTGTTTCGCTTATTTAGATCATCATAAGTCTAATTTAGTTACTATGAATTTGAATCTGCAATGGGAAAAAATTTGCAGCAACATGTTCCACCTCAATTCTTCAATATAACTGCTAACTGAAATTACTTCAGTAAATGACCTAATTTCAATTGAAGTCACATCACCGAGTCTATTAAGCTTGAAACATATTGGTATGTGACTGTAACAGTCATTATTAAAAATGACCAAACCATTTGAAACGGTCTTCAATTGTTGGGAACATAATATTGGTGAGACCAATCTTTATTAAACTCAGCCAAGTTACCTTCCTCCCAGTAGCACCATTTTCATTCTGTCTCCTTTCCCTTGCACCTACCATTTCTCCTCTTGTTCCATTCATTCAAAGTGTGTTCACATTCGATAACTAGTTGTTGTCCTTCAACACATTCAATTACTCTATCTGCTTTACCAGTTCTCAATAGTTTTCCTGGAGAATTATCTAAATCTGCACTATTTTCATCACCTGAATCCTCATCAGTCACACCATTTCAGGGATTAGTGGGACAGAGTGCTGTTGGTGAAATTTGCCTGCTGGTGTTCATAGTGTCATCACTCTATACATCATTTCCAAAGATTCTCTAAGACTGATCGAAATTGAAACACATATGTAAGAAAAATAATAGTGATTTAACATTTACTATAAATGAACTCCCTTTTTTGTGACTGGCACAGTATATGTAATAGGGCAATATATAACACTGAATGCTGTGTATCACTGTTGGCAACATACTATTTTAACTCAACATAATAAATTGTTTTGTTTTCAGTTTGCGGATATGAAACTAACAGTTTCAAACAAGTAAAGTGTAAATTACACAAAAGTGTTTGTATAGAATGAGATACCATTCTGCCTGTTTCGAAGCATGGGAACATTAACACGGAAATTAATCAAATATGATTTATGATGCCAGTAAACTCCACTGCAACAAAGCTACATGTAAAACATCACTATGAAATAGAGGAACACAAAAAACTAGATCCAAAGGGAATGACAAACTTACCTAAGATAACAGATGTCCATGCTCTACAAGTTATCATCGGACGCCACAGTCAAGGTCTAGTGGGTATGGTGGCAAAGCTGCAGGGTCAGCCGTATCAGGTGCGGTCGGCCAGGCCACTCGAGCGCAAAAAACTGCTGTAGTCATATTAACCCAAGTCAGAACTACAAAACACAGATACAGAGAGGAGTTAAACAACTATATGTCAGCCCACAATGGACAGAATAAGAGAGAGCTAGAAATGGACGTATAAAAACGCTAAAAAACACCATACAGAAATGTAGGTCATAAACTAAAAATTTAATGGCCTTTACTTTGGCAGATAAAATGTAAAAGGCAGTTACAGCCCGCAAACAGCGATGGCTAAAAAGGCATTAACAATATGCTGCAGAGTTCCAATAATCTCATCCCCACAGGTGAGATGGTGAGAAACCACCATCCATGATGCTGGGAGAGGCTTCATCAGTCGACAATGTGGAAATGTTCCCGTGAAGCGAGCACCATTGGTGATGGAAATGGGACACCACTGCCCGACAAACGACAACAAAGACCATCGGAGGGAACATAGTAAGAAGTGGGCTGATGTATGAGCACTGCAGCTACCACTAACGGGTGCAATCGGCTGGGCGCAAGGCATTTCGCTCACAATGAACTGCACTCGGAAGGCACAGTGCTCGCGAGATACTGCACTCCCGAGGCAGTGCAGTTGACCAGAACCATCAGGTGTGGTTGTGAGGCAGTGTACTTCGCCAGACACAAGAGATGCAGTGGAGATGCTGTGCAGACGGCCAGGACAATCAGGGTGGGTCGTGAGGCAGTGCAGTCGAAAGGCATTCAGGTGGGTTGTGGGGCAGTGTGGTCAGCCCAGACAATGGGGTACGGTCAAACGTAGTGCATTGGCCATGCCCTTCAGCTGTGGTCGTGAGGCAGTGGAGTCCGCCAGTCCCTTCAGGTGTGGTCACGAGGCAGTGCGATAAGCCAGGGCCATCAGGTGCTTGTTGGTTGGTTGGTTGGTTGGTTGGTTGGTTTGAGGATTAAATAGACCAAACTGCAGAGGTCATCGGTCCCTTGTTTCATAAACACAGAGAGCACAGGGAAATCATCCATTAGTCATTCGAAGCACAAGATAAAAATTCCAGGGGACGAAAATCCCCAAGGTCAATAATAAAGAGACATGGAAAATGGAGCACAGCAACAAACACAACACAGAGAAGAAAGGCAGAAGGAAGTAAAACTGTACAGCAGAGGACTGAGGCTGGCTGACCATGAAAATAATAGGATAAGCCAGCCACCCTGCAACACGTTAAAACCTCTAGCCTGAAAGTTTAGGATGGAGTCGGATGACAACACAAAACTAAGTAAAATATACAGCACAAAAGAGGGTAACGCAATAAAATTAGAGGGACCTATAAGACCCATTTGCTCGAATAAAACATAAAACACGATCTACCATAGAGACATTGTCACCTAAAAGAGATGATAAATCACCCTGGAGATTAAAAGTTCGCCTGAGGGCAGTTAAAAGACGACAGTCCAACAATATATGGGCCACCGTCACGCTCGCACCACAGAGACAATGAGGGGGGGGGTCCTCTCGACGCAGCAGATGACCATGCGTCAGCCAAGAGTGGCCAATGCGGAGCCTACACAGAACAACAGAATCCCTGCGAGAGGCCCGCATGGAGGAACCCCACACAGTCGTGGTCTCCTTTACCTGCCGCAGCTTATTGGGTGCAGACAGAGTGCGCCATTCGTCTCCCCACAACCCGAAGACCCGACGGTGCAAAACCGTTTGGAGACCAGTTTCAGGGAGGCCGATCTCCAACGGCAGTTTGCGGGTAGCCTCTTTGTCTAACTTGTCGGCGAGTTCGTTTCCCGCGATCACAACGTGTCCCGGGGTCCATATGAACACCACCGAACGACCATGCTGTTAAAGAGCGTGAATGGACCCCTGAATGGCACCAACAGTGGGATGGCGTGGGTAGAACTGGTCAAGAGCCTGCAGACTACTGAGCGAGTCACTGCAAATGACAAAGGACTCTCCAGTGCTGGTACGAATATGCTCAAGGACACGAAAAATGGCTGTCAGTTCTGCGGTGTAAAAACTGCAGCCTTCCGGCAAGGAGTGCTGGTCGACATAGTCCACATGAGCATCCCCCCTGTGGGTCCGGGGATTAGAATAGCCCCGAGGTATTCCTGCCTGACCTACGAGGCGACTAAAAGGAGTTTCAACCGTTTCGGCCTTCCATGTGATGGTCCCCCTTGGGGTTTGACCTCCATTTTTCAAAATTCTACAGAAGTACAAGCCTTTTGGGGAAGGACACCTTACATGGTGTACCACTGGTCCTAGGTGCACTAAGACCTTGGCACTCAGCATTGCACTGGCGTTGTAACCATACCCACTATTTCTCAAATTGGGCCTCAACGCGTCATGGGTTGTCCAAGTTACGCCCATAGTGCATCTCCATCTGCACCAGCGATCATGATGGACTTTCCATGGCACCAGAAATCCAGCACGGTAGCCAGCCCGTTGTGGTGGGGTCGTCACGTACCCTCTAGGCTGTAGCCCCCTGACAACACAGGGATCGTACTGCCAATACCTGAGCTGCACCCTCCCCATGTCGGCCAAGGAGTAGATGCCCGTCTCCTTGGGGCATCAGGACTCCCGGCAATGGTCATCCTGCCAGGTGGCCCTTGCTGTGGCTGGGTGGTGCCCGTGGGGAGAGCCCCTGGTTGGAGTGGGTGGTATCGGGGTGAACGTTTCGCAGATGAAACGTCAACATGTATCAGGTCGCTCTGCGGCCGAGTCTTTCAAAAGAAAAGGTACCGTTTCTAGTTCTAGTTCTGGTTCTCCGGCCCTTTCCCCCTTGGCCACTCCATGGGAGGAGGGACAGGCCCGCCGGCTTGGTGCGAAGTACTTCCCCCGCTATTTGGTCTGTTCTCGAACCGATGGGGGGACATTCGCCACCTCCAAGCCCATGTTCTTTGTTCAGCACATTGAGGACGTCTTCGGGGAAATCGAGGCTCTCAGCAAGATGCGTTCAGGGTCCGTACTTCTCAAGACCACCTCCGCCACACAGTCGGCGGCGCTCCAGGCGTGCGACCGCCTAGGGGACATCCCAGTATCCATTGTCCCACATCTGGCACTAAATAGGACGCAGGGGGTTATTTTTCATCGTGACCTCCTGCTACAATCTGATGAGGAGCTCAGGGCCAACCTGGAGCGCCGAGGCGTGCATTTCGTCCGGCGAGTCCGGCGAGTCCAGCGCGGCCCCAAAGACCGTCGCATCGACACCGGGGCCTTAATCCTCGCCTTCGAGGGGGACGTTCTCCCAGAGAAGGTAAAGGTGATGTGCTACCGGTGTGACGTGCGACCTTACATCCCGCCTCCTATGCGCTGTTTTAGGTGTTTGCGGTTTGGGCACATGTCATCATGGTGTGAGGCTGAGCCCCTTTGTGGCGATTGTGGACGTCCTCTTCGTGAGGGACATACATGCACCCCACCACCTTGGTGCGTTAATTGTCCTGGCGTCCACTCGCCTAGATCATCAGACTGCCCCGCATATCAGAAGGAGAAGAAGATACAAGAAATCAAAACTTTGGATCGGCTCTCTTATTCTGAGGCCCGGAAGAAGTACGACCACCTCCATCCCGTGTCATTGACCACTTCGTTCGCCTCAGTTGTGTCCACTCCTTCCGCGGTACCCTCACCCCTATCCTGTCCCTCCTCCGCCTTCTCCGCCCATCAGGGGGCTCTGCCTCCGCCTCCCAAATCCCTCACTTCCAAATCCTCCTCCCCCGTGGCCCCCACCCCCTCTGCCCCAGGGGCCACACTTCCTTCCTTCCTCCTCCTCCTCCTCCTCCTCCTCCTCCTCCTCCTCCTCCCCCCCCCCCCCACGCCACCTGAGAAGCGATCCTCTTCTCAGGCGTCCATCGGGGAAACGTTCCAGACCCCAGCTTCCGAGGTCCGGCGTTCCAAAACGGACCCCGCGCGTGAGGACCTTCTTCGGGTCCAGCCCGCCATACCTGTGCCTCCTCAGCCTTCCAAGAAGGCCTCCAAGAAGAAGCCTCTATGCCCCTCTCCACCCCGGCGCGTTTCGTCTGACGCTCCATCCGTGAGTCGCTGCTCCCGGCCGTCCTCAGTTTCGCCGGGACGCTCTGCTGCCAGGCGCTCCGCCGGCCTTTCGTTGGCAAATGATGCAGCCCATCCTACACAACCAGGGACAGCGGCCGCAGCTGGCGACGAGTCGATCGAACCGGATCCGCCTCCCGTCGGTTGTAGCGTAGTTCCCTCGCAACCTGGCCCTCCCCGGCCGTCGAGGTTGACCAGCTCTTCCCCCGTCTCGTTCCCCCAACCTTTTGACTAGCGATGGCGTTGTTTCATTGGAACATACGAGGTATTCGATCTAATCGGGAGGAATTGCAACTGCTCCTCCGCCTGCACTGTCCGCTCGTCCTTGGTCTCCAGGAAACCAAGTTTCGCCCGACTGACCGTATTGCCTTTACCCACTATACCTCGGAGTGGTATGACCTCACCCCTGTGAACGGTATCCCAGCTCATGGTGGGGTCATGTTGCTTGTTCGGGACGATGTCTATTACTATCCCATCCCATTGACCACCCCACTCCAAGCAATAGCTGTCCGTATTATTCTTTCTGCTTTTACTTTTTCAGTTTGTACCATCTACACTCCACCATCATCTGCTGTTAGTCGGGCTGACATGATGCACCTGATCATTCAGCTTCCCCCGCCGTTCTTACTGTTTGGCGACTTCAATGCCCATCATTCCCTTTGGGGCTCTCCTGCATCCTGTCCAAGAGGCTCACTCTTGGCGGATGTCTTCAACCATCTCAATCTTGTCTACCTCAATACCGGCGCCCCGACTTTCCTCTCGGACTCTACTCATACCTACTCCCACTTGGACCTCTCGATCTGTTCTACCACTCTTGCCCGTCGGTTCGAGTGGTATGTCCTTTCTGACACCTATTCGAGCGACCACTTCCCCTGTGTCGTTCGTCTCCTGCACCACACCCCATCCCCACGTCCTTCGAGCTGGAACATACTGAAAGCTGACTGGGGACTTTACTCCTCCCTGGCGACCTTTCCGGACCACGATTTTCCCAGTTGTGACAGTCAGGTCGAATACCTCACGGCTGTTATCATCAATGCTGCCGAACGTTCCATTCCTGTCCCCTGGTGGAACGAGGCTTGTAGGGACGCTATCCGTGCTCGACGACGTGCTTTACGCACCTTTCGCCGCCATCCTACGTTGGCGAATTGTATTGAATACAAACGACTCCAAGCGCAAAGCCGTAGAGTCATCATAGACAGCAAAAAGCTTGTTGGGCCTCTTTCACCAGCTCCTTGAACAGTTTTACACCCTCTTCCGTCGTTTGGGGTAGCCTGCGCCGGCTGTCGGGCATTAAGGCCCACTCCTCGGTACCTGGCCTGACCTCTGGTAATGAGGTCCTTGTTGATCCTGTGGCTGTCTCCAACGCCTTTGGCCGCTTTTTCGCGGAGGTTTCAAGCTCTGCCCATTACCATCCTGCCTTCCTTCCCAGGAAAGAGGCAGAAGAGGTTCGGCGACCTTCCTACCACTCGCTGAATCTGGAAACTTACAATGCCCCCTTTACTATGCGGAAACTCGAACGTGCGCTTGCACTGTCCCGGTCCTCTGCTCCGGGGCCAGATGCCATTCACGTTCAGATGCTGGCACACCTTTCTCCGGCGGGCAAAAGCTTCCTTCTTCGTACCTACAATCGCGTCTGGACCGAAGGTCAAGTCCCCATGCGTTGGCGTGACGCCGTTGTTGTTCCTATACCCAAACCCAGGAAGGATAGACACCTTCCTTCTAGTTACCGCCCCGTTTCTCTTACAAGCTGTGTCTGTAAGGTGATGGAGCGCATGGTTAATGCTCGGTTAGTCTGGATTCTTGAATCTCGACGGCTACTTACTAATGTCCAATGCGGCTTTCGTCGCCGCCGCTCCGCTGTTGACCACCTTGTGACCTTGTCGACATTCATCATGAACAACTTTTTGCGAAGGCGCCAAACGGTAGCCGTGTTCTTCGACTTGGAGAAGGCTTATAATAGCTGTTGGAGAGGAGGTATCCTCCGCACTATGCACAGGAGGGGCCTACGCGGTCGCCTGCCCTTTTTTTTATTGATTCCTTTTTAACGGAACGAAAGTTTAGGGTACGTGTGGGTTCTGTATTGTCCGACATCTTCCTCCAGGAGAACGGGGTGCCTCAGGGTTCCGTCTTGAGTGTAGCCCTTTTTGCCATCATGATCAATCCAATTATGGATTGCATTCCACCTAATATCTCAGGCTCTCTTTGTCGATGACTTCGCGATCTACTGCAGTGCTCAGAGAACATGCCTCCTGGAGCGCTGCCTTCAGCGTTGTCTAGACAGCCTCTACTCATGGAGCGTGGCAAATGGCTTCCGGTTCTCTGAAGAGAAGACGGTTTGTATCAACTTTTGGCGATATAAAGCGTTCCTTCCGCCATCCTTACATCTCGGTCCCGTTGTTCTCCCATTCGTGGACACAACTAAGTTTCTAGGGCTCACGTTGGACAGGAAACTGTGTTGGTCTCGACATGTCTCCACATGTCTCTTATTTGGCGGCCCGTTGTACACGTTCCCTTAATGTCCTCAGAGTTCTTAGCGGTTCATCTTGGGGAGCGGATCGCACTGTCCTGCTTCACTTGTATCGGTCCATAGTCCGATCGAAGCTGGGTTATGGGAGCTTCGTCTACTCGTCCGCTCGGCCATCCCTCGTACGCCGTCTCAACTCCATCCACCATCGGGGGATACGTCTTGCGACCGGAGCCTTCTACACTAGTCCTGTCGAGAGTCTTTATGCTGAAGCTGCCGAGTTACCATTGACCTACCGGCGCGACGTACTGCTGTGTCGGTATGCCTGCCGGCTGTTGTCTATGCCCGACCACCCCTCTTACGAGTCCTTATTCGCCGATTCTCTCGACCGTCAGTACGGGTTGTATGTGTCTGCCCTGCTGACCCCCGGAGTCTGCTTCCATCGCCTGCTTCGACAATTGGATTTTGCCCTCCCTACCACCTTCAGAGAGGGTGAGAGCCCGACACCACCTTGGCTCCAGGCTCCGGTTCCTATTTATCTTGACCTCAGCTCACTCCCGAAGGAGGGTACTCCGGCTGCAGTGTATTGCTCACGGTTTGTCGAACTTCGCTGCTCGACTTGCCGGTCACACCTTTATTTACACCGATGGCTCCAAAACTGACGACGGTGTCGGCTGTGCCTTTGGTCGAGGAGCCGGTATTTAAAGGTGGCGGCCCTGACGACAATGTTCCAGCTTTACGGCCGAGCTTCTTGCTCTCCATCAGGCTGTTCAGTATGCCCGCCGCCACCGCCATTCATCGAATGTACTCTGCTCTGACTCACTCAGTGCTCTTAAGAGTCTTGGAGCTCCCAATCCGGTCCATCCCTTGATTCAACGGATACAGCAGTCCCTCCATTCTTTCGCTGATAATGGTGGTTCTGTCAGCTTTCTGTGGGTCCCTGGACATGTAGGAGTGCCTGGGAATGAGGCTGCAGATGCTGCAGCCAAGGCTGCAGTCCTCCTGCCTCGGCCAGCCTCCCATTGTGTCCCGTCATCTGACGTTCGTGGGGATGTATGTAAGAGGCTTGTGTCGTTGTGGTGGGATGCTTGGTCATCCCTCCAAGGAAACAAGCTCCGGGCAGTAAAACCGCTCCCAACTGCTTGGACAACATCCTCCCGACCATCGCGGCGCGAGGAGGTCCTTCTGACCAGGTTGCGGATTGGGCATTGCCTGTTTAGCCACCGCTACCTGCTCTCCGGTGACCCAGCCCCGCAGTGCCCATGTGGTCAGGCATTAACAGTGCCACATGTTTTATTGTCGTGTCCCCGTTTTAGTCAATTTCGTGTTATCCTGTCCCTGCCATCTACTTTACCGGATGTTTTAGCTGATGACGCTCGAGCAGCTGCTCGTATTCTGCGTTTTATAACTTTAACTGGCTTGTCCAAAGACATTTAACCTTTTTACTTATTTTATCTGCATCTTTGTCAGGTCCTTCTGATGTCCCCCCATCCCCTTGAGTTTTAGCAGATTCCATGTGCTCTAACACCAGTGACTGGGCGCTAATGACCTCAGCAGTTGAGCGCCCTTAAACCCTACCCAATAAAAAAAATCCGCATGAGCATAAGCATACCCCACACGGCCATCAACCATCGAGCCATCGGTATAGATAGCCTCAGAGGCATGGTAGGCGCCTAGGAGAGCAAGGAAATGGCGGCGCAAGACTGCAGGAGGAACTGAATCTTTTGGCCATCGGGAGAGTTCCAGCCGAAGCTGCGGCCGACAAATACACCAAGGTGGTGTATGTGAGCGGACCTGGAAAGCAGATGGAAGAGGCAAACACTCGAGTTCATTAAGGAGCGACCAAACACGGATCCCAATTGTATGGCCTGACCGCGGCCGCCGGTGTGGGATATGAACTGCAGCATTAGCGAAAATGAGACGGTAGTTAGGGTGATGGGGCGAACAACAGATGTGGGCAGCATAGTTGGCTAACAGCTGTTGACGCCGAATACGAAGTGGAGGAACCCCAGCCTCAGCAAGGAGGCTATTAACAGGGCTGGTGCGGAATGCTCCTGTCGCCTGTCGAATCCCACAGTGGTGAACGGGGTCCAGCAGTTGTATCACTGAGGGTGACGCTGAGCCATACGCCACACTCCCATAATCCAGTCGGGACAGCATGAGGGCGTTGTAGAGCTGCAGCAGCGTATTACGATCTGCACCCCACGTTGTGTTGCTGAGGCAGCGGAGGGCATTCAGATGCCACCAACACTGACGCTTGAGCTGACGAATATGTGGAAGCCAAGTAAGCCAGGCATCGAACAGCAATCCCAGAAAACGGTAAGTGTCAACAACCCTGAGCATGGCATGCTGAAGATAGAGCTCAGGGTGGGGATGGACAGTACGACGCCGACAAAAGTGCATAACACAAGTCTTCGCTGATGAAAATTGAAACCCATAGGCTAGGGCCCACACCTGCGCCTTGCGTATGACTCCCTGAAACCTACGTTCTGCAACACTAATGGTGGAGGAGCTGAAAAAGATGCAGAAATCGTCAGCATATAGCGTGGGTGAGACAGACGACCCTACTGCTGCTGCAAGGCCATTAATGGCCACAAGGAAAAGGCGCACGCTCAATACAGAGCCCTGTGGAACGCCGTTCTCCTGGATATGAAGTGAACTATGGGATGTGCCAATTAAAACGCGGAATGTCCGAATAGATATAAAATTCTGAATAAAAATGGGGAGAGAGACCCAGAGACCCCACCCGTGCAACGTGGCGAGAATATGGTGCCGCCACATCGTGTCATATGCTCTGGAGAGATCGAAAAAGACGGAGACGAGGTGTTGGCGCCTGGAAAAAGCAGTGCGGATTGCAGACTCAAGAAAGACCAAAGTATCGGCGGTGGAACGGCCCTGACGGGAGCCGCTCTGGCATGGCTGCTCGAGTCTCGGGGTCTTCTGGCTCCAACACAATCTGTGCAAGCTATTGGAACGTATGGTGAGTCGGCGGCTATTTGTCAAGCTGATGGGCCGATAGCTATCCACATTAAGCGGGTCCTTACCAGGCTTCAGCACCGGAATGACGGTACTCTCCCGCCACTGCGACGGAAAGACACCATCGCCCCATATGCAGTTAAAGATGGCAAGAACACACCACTGACAGTCCAGGGACAGGTGTTTGAGCATCTGATTGTGGATGCCATCTGGCCCGAGGCTGTATCGGGGCACTGTGCCAGGGCGCTCTGGAGTTCCCACAAACTAAATGGGGCGTTATAAGCCTCAGGGTGGCGAGAAGCAAAAGAAAGCCATTTGCCTTCCTCCCAGCGTTTGAGCACGCTAAACGCAGGCGGGTAATTCCCTGACGCAGAGCCCCGAACATAGTGCTGTGCGAAATGCTCGGCGATTGCATCGGCATCGGTGGATACCGTCCCGTTGAGGGTAAGCCCTGCGACACCTGTAGAGTGCTGCAATCCAAAGATGCGCCCAATCTTCATCCACACCTGTGAGGGTGAAGTACGGGAGCCAATAGTGGAAATGCACCTCTCCCAGCACTCCTGTTTCCGCCTTTTGATGAGCCGCTGTGCCTGAGCACGGAGACGTTTGAAAATAATGAGGTTCTCCAAAGACGGGTGCCGCTTATGTCGCTGAAGAGCCCGCCGACGTTCTTTAATGGCTTCAGCGACCTCTGGAGACCACCAAGGCACTGACTTTCGCCGGGGGCATCCTAACGAACGAGGAATGGTACGTTCCACAGCAGAAGCAATCGCTGCAGTCAGTGTCTCAACCGCCACATCGACGGTACCGTGGTGGAGAGAGTCAACAGTGGCAGCAGAGGAGAACGTTTCCCACTAAGCCTTGCTAAATGCCCATCTAGGCAAGCCTTCATGGGAGCGACGCTGGGGTAGTGAAAGGAAGATTAGAAAATGGTCGCTACCATACAAGTCGTCATGGACTCGCCAGTGGACCGATGGTAGAAGCCCTGGGCTGCAAAATGACAGATCTATGGCCGAGAACGTGCCATGCGCCACACTGAAATGTGTGGCGGCGCCAGCGTTTAAGAAGCAGAGGTCGAGTTGGGAGATGAGATTCTCGACATCTCTGCCTCGGCCAGTAATCTTCGTTCCACCCCACAGGGGTTATGGGCGTTAAAATCCCCCAGAAGAAGAAAAGGCGTGGGAAGTTGGGTGACAAGTGCAGCCAATTCGGTCAGGGAGACTGTACCACCTGGAGGGAGATAGACAATGCAGACAGATATGTCCTGGGTAGCCCTATCGCGGACAGCCACAGCTTCCAATGATGTTTGAAGGGGCACAGGAGCAGTATATACAGAGGTAAGGACATACAATAGTGTGTCAGGTGGAGCCTGCGTGTAAGTACTATGGTTGCAGTAATAACCCCTGTATCCACGAAGGACAGGGGTCCGCATTTCTGGGAACCAGGTTTCCTGGAGGGCTATGCAGAAAGCAGGTGTCGTGCTTAGAAGCTGACGTAACTCAGGTAGATGGCTAAACTAACCGCCACAATTCCACTGGAGGATTGTACAAAGCGTATCCTGTAGGGGCATGCAGGCACTGAAAAATGAAATTACTTCGCAGGGTCACATGCTGCCATCGACTGAGAGACGGACGTCGCTACGTCCATCGTTTCTGAGGAGACGGCGAGATCTAGGTCATCAGGGGACGCAAAGAGCTCGACCTCATCCTCAGAGGCTGAGCTGCCAGGAAGCGGTGGCGCGGGAACCACTGGGTCCTTAGGCTTCTTAGAGAGCTTCCTCTTCTCTCTCTTGTCTTTTGGAGGAGGGTTTACATGCTGGGAGGGCTTTCCTGACGCATTATCAGGAACAGACGAAGAGCGTGAAGGCCTTCGACCAGCAGCTGGTAGCTGCTTCAGCTACTGGCTAGTGTCTTGTGAGACAGTGGGGAAGTCCTTGGAAGGGACCCCCTCAAGGGATCCCTTCCGAACAAGTGAGGCCGGGGGAGACCCGCGCATCACCGGCTGATCAGCCTGAGGGGGCCGTCGCCCCTCGGGCCGAGAGGCCTGAGGGGGCCGTCGCCCCCCAGTTGTTCGGGGCGCACTGCTCCCAAACTGTGTGTTTTGGGAGCAGTGGAAAAGAGAGTGGCCCCCACCTGTGGTGGGGCAGGCGTAACGTGACTGTTCGGTGGACCAACTGTGAGAGGAACCGTTGCAGGAACTGGTGGCGGCAGTGTTACAGCAGCATAACTCCTCAACATAGGTCTGGGGTTGAGCCGTTCTAATTTCTTCCTTGCCTCTTGGTAAGTTAAACGGTCCAGGGTCTTAATTTCTTGTATCTTCCGCTCTCGGTGGTAGACTGCACAGTCTGGTGAGCAGGGAGAATGATGCTCCCCACAGTTAACGCAGGTGGGAGGCGGAGCACACGGAGCATTGGGAAGAGAAGGTCATCCACAATCTCGACACGTGGGGCTGGCAGTGCATCTGGAGGACATGTGTCCGAAGTTCCAGCACTGGAAGCATCGCATAGGGGGGGGGGGGGGGGCGGGACATAGGGCTTGACATCGCACTGGTAGATCATGACCTTGACCTTCTCAGGCAAGCAGTCGCCCTCAAAGGCCAGGATGAAAGCACCGGTAGAGATCCTATTATCCTTGGGTCCCCTAAAGACACGACGAACGAAGTGTACAGCTCGTCATGCCAAGTTCTCCCTTAGCTCTTCATCAGACTGTAGCAAAAGATCTTCATGAAAGATAATCCCCTGGACGAAATTCAGTGACTTCTGGGGAGTGACGGTAATGGGTATGTCACCAAGCTTCTCACAGGCGAGTAACGCCCTTGACTGTGCAGAGGAAGCTGCTTGTATCAAAATCGCCCCACTCCGCATTTTGGAAAGAGATGCCACTTCCCCGAACTTATCTTCAAGATGGATCACAAACGACAGAGGCTTCGTCCCCAAAAATAAATCCCCATCAGTTCTGCTGCACACAAGGTATCACGGTGAATATGGCTCCTGTCTGTCCGCAGCCCTGCGTCCCTCCCAGGGCGTGGTTAGGGAAGGGAACGATTTGGGGTCATATGCCACAGCGTTAAAGTTGACTTTACCGCGCTTAGAGACGTTGGTGGTCGTGCGACCACCGGATTGAGACTTCACCCGCTTCATTGCGGGGTATCTGCCCCGATGCCACTCACTCCGACATGGGGCTCTCCCCACGGGCGCCACCCAGCCACAGCTAAGGCCACCTGGCACGATGGCTGTTGCCAGGAGTTCTGATGCCCCAGACAGACGAGCATCTACTCCTTGGCTTACATGGGGAGGTGTCAGCGAAGGCATCGGCAGTATGATCCCTGTTTGTCAGGGGGCTACAATCTAGAGGGTACATGATGACCCCACCACAACGGGCTGGCTACCGTGCTGGATTTTGGGTGCCATTGGCAGTCCATAGTGATCGTGGGTGCAGATGGTGATGCACTAAGGGCGTAACTGACACAATCCATCAGGTGTGTATGCCCAAAATGAGGGATGGAGGGTGCAGTTACGACACCAAGACGATAACGTGTGCCGAGGTCTTAGGGCACAGAGGACTCGTGGTGCACCACGTAAGGTGTCCTTCCCCAAAAGGCTCGTTCTTCTGTTGAATTTGGAAAAATGGAGGTCAAACCCCAATGGGGACCATCACATTAAGGCCGAAACAGTTGAGACTCCATTTAGTCGTGTCTTACGACAGGCAGGAATACCGCGGGCCTATTCTTACTCCTGAACCTGCAGGGGGGGCCATCGGGTGCTGTGTTGAGGTGTGGTGGGCAGCCAGGCCCATCTGGTAGGGTCATGAGGCAGTTGCGTCAGCCAGGCCCATCAGGTGAGGTTGTGAGGTGATGCAGTTGACCAGCGCCATCAGGTGGGGTCCTGAGGCAGTGCGCTCAGGCTAGGCCCATGTGGTGGAGCATAGTGAGGTGGTGCAGTCGACACAGCCCATCATGTGGTGTCTGAGCTGGTTCAGTCGGCACAGCCCATCAGATGGAGTCTAAGGCATTGAAGCCAACACGGCCCGTCAAATGAGAACGTGAAGCAGTGGGGTTCTGAAGCGGTGCACTCTGCCAAGCCCATAAAGTGACGTTGTGAGGGGGGTATTTGGTGAGTCCCATCAGGTAAGGACATGACGATGCACAATTGGCCAGGTCCATGAGGTGCGGTCGTGATGAGGCGCAGTCGGCCAGGCCCATTAGGTGGGGTCGTGAGGTGGCGTGGTCGGCCAGGCAAATCAGGTAGGGAAAAGAGGCAGCATGGTCGGCGAGGCACATCTGGAGGGGTTGTGACGCAGTGCAACCAGCCAGCCCCATCAATTGGCGTCATGTGACAGTGAGGCAGTGCAGTCGAACAGGCATATCAGTTAAGGTCATGAGGCGGTGCGGCAATGCAGTCAGCCAGGCCCATCAGATGATGATGATGATATGATGATATGATGATCTGATGATATGATGATGATATGATGATGATATGATGATGATATGATGATGATATGATGATATGATGATATGATGATGATGATATGATGATATGATGATGATATGATGATGATATGATGATGATATGATGATGATATGATGATGATATGATATGATGATATGATATGATGATATGATATGATGATATGATATGATGATATGATATGATGATATGATATGATGATATGATATGATGATATGATATGATATGATGATATGATATGATATGATGATGATATGATATGATGATGATGATATGATATGATGATGATGATATGATATGATGATGATGATATGATATGATGATGATGATATGATATGATGATGATGATATGATATGATGATGATGATATGATATGATGATGATATGATATGATGATGATATGATATGATGATGATATGATATGATGATGATATGATATGATGATGATATGATATGATGATGATATGATATGATGATGATATGATATGATGATGATATGATGATGATGATGATATGATGATGATGATGATATGATGATGATGATGATATGATGATGATGATGATGATATGATATGATATGATATGATATTATATTATATGATATGATATGATATTAGATGATATTATATGATATTATATGATATTATATGATATTATATGATATTAGATGATATGATATGATATTAGATGATATGATATGATATTAGATGATATGATATGATATTAGATGATATGATATGATATTAGATGATATGATATGATATTAGATGATATGATATGATATTAGATGATATGATATGATATTAGATGATATGATATGATATTAGATGATATTAGATGATATTAGATGATATTAGATGATATTAGATGATATTAGATGATATTAGATGATATTAGATGATATTAGATGATATTAGATGATATGATATTAGATGATATGATATTAGATGATATGATATTAGATGATATGATATTAGATGATATGATATTAGATGATATGATATTAGATGATATGATATTAGATGATATGATATTAGATGATATGATATTAGATGATATGATATTAGATGATATGATATTAGATGATATGATATTAGATGATATGATATTAGATGATATGATATTAGATGATATGATATTAGATGATATGATATTAGATGATATGATATTAGATGATATGATATTAGATGATATTAGATGATATTAGATGATATTAGATGATATTAGATGATATTAGATGATATTAGATGATATGATATTAGATGATATGATATTAGATGATATGATATTAGATGATATGATATTAGATGATATGATATTAGATGATATGATATTAGATGATATGATATTAGATGATATGATATTAGATGATATGATATTAGATGATATGATATGATATTAGATGATATGATATGATATTAGATGATATGATATGATATTAGATGATATGATATGATATTAGATGATATGATATGATATTAGATGATATTAGATGATATTAGATGATATTAGATGATATTAGATGATATTAGATGATATTAGATGATATTAGATGATATTAGATGATATTAGATGATATTAGATGATATTAGATGATATTAGATGATATTAGATGATATGATATTAGATGATATGATATTAGATGATATGATATTAGATGATATGATATTAGATGATATGATATTAGATGATATGATATTAGATGATATGATATTAGATGATATGATATGATATTAGATGATATGATATGATATTAGATGATATGATATTAGATGATATTAGATGATATGATATTAGATGATATTAGATGATATGATATTAGATGATATGATATGATATGATATTAGATGATATTAGATGATATGATATTAGATGATATTAGATGATATGATATTAGATGATATGATATGATATGATATTAGATGATATGATATGATATGATATTAGATGATATGATATGATATGATATTAGATGATATGATATGATATGATATTAGATGATATGATATGATATGATATTAGATGATATGATATGATATGATATTAGATGATATGATATGATATGATATTAGATGATATGATATGATATGATATTAGATGATATGATATGATATGATATTAGATGATATGATATGATATTAGATGATATGATATGATATTAGATGATATGATATGATATTAGATGATATGATATGATATTAGATGATATGATATGATATTAGATGATATGATATGATATTAGATGATATGATATGATATTAGATGATATGATATGATATGATATGATATGATATTAGATGATATGATATGATATTAGATGATATGATATGATATTAGATGATATGATATGATATTAGATGATATGATATGATATTAGATGATATGATATGATATTAGATGATATGATATGATATTAGATGATATGATATGATATTAGATGATATGATATGATATTAGATGATATGATATGATATTAGATGATATTAGATGATTAGTGTTCTAGGGCGCACAACAGCGAGGTTATCAGCGCCCGTTTCCAAAAGTTCAATTCAGAGCCGAATCGAGAGAGAAGTGGTATTTTTCAAATTGTGAGATTGGACACAGCACATCAAAACAGGGAGATAAAACTAAAAATAAAATAGCAGTACAAACAGGGAAAAATAAGTAACGGTGGCTGAGTGACCACTTACAAATAATGGTTGACCAAACCACTGGACAGCACATTAAGACTTCAATCCCAATATTTTGGGAAGAAGGCCAGACATCACACATAAACGTAAAACTCTAGCGACACTCGCCTCATTATTAGTTAAAAGAGAGGGTAGGTCTGGTGGGGAAACCGAAATCTTCCCTCAAACCCGCATATAAAACACACTCGGTTAAAATATGCCGTATCGACAACTGTGTCCCACATGTCTGACACGTTGGTGGCTCCTCACGACGTAACAGAAAGCCATGTGTCAAAGGACAATGTCCTATTCTAAGCCGTGTAAGGGCTACTTCCTCAGCGCGTCGTTGTCGGAAGGTGAGCCACGGTCGGACAGAATCCTTCACCGCTCACAACTTATTATCCCTCACGTCCAGCCACTGAGCCTCCCACCAACGCATGACCTTCCGAGTCACGAAAGACGTAATGGCCTGCAGGGGGACGGAACAGCGAGCAGGAGGTGGGATGGAGCAAGCCTCCTTGGCAGCCGCATCTGCAAGTTCATTTCCAGGAATCCCTATGTGCCCCTGGAACCCAGCAGAAAATCACAACCTTACCCTGCTGTTGCAAGAGCAGGAGTGCGTCCTGCACCTCTAGCACCATCCGATCTGCTGGGTACATTTGTTCAAGAGCGTGAAGAGCACTTTGGGAATCGGAGCAGATGATGAATTTCGTGCCACGACGTCGGCGCATATGCTCTAATGCTTGCAGAATGGGAAACAGTTCTGCATAGTAAACTGAGAACTGCTCTGGGAGCCCTATCCGATGGACAGTATCGGGAAACACAGCAGAGCAGCCCATAAAATCCCCCTGTTTAGAACCATCCGTGTAAACAGTAGTAAAATCGGAATGGCGTTCTAAAATCTCAGTAAGTTTAATTTTAAAAAGGTGGTCCAGGGTACAATACTTCCTGTAAGCAGCCAGATCAAGAAGTAATCTTGGCATTTATAGTCGCCAGGGAGATCCCCTGCTCCATCCCTGGTGGAGGACCTTAATGCTCTCCAGGTGTACCGACTCGAGACTCTCCTTTGCACGGATGCCAAACGGCTTTGTTGCCGCCGGACGGTGGCGGAAGAGACGTGCCAGTGCTGGCTGGGAAAAAGTGTCGGACGCCAATGAAAGAGGAGTGGACTTGGTCCTGTACGCGTGCCGTACCACGAGGAGAAGACGCCGAATGGACAGCGGAGGCTCTCCCGCCTCGACACACAGACTAGCAACCAGACTCGTGCGATAAGCCCCCGTTGAAAGCCTAATACCCTCATGGTGAATCACAACCAACATTTTGAGGTAGGAAGGTCTTGCAGAGCCATAAGCTTGACATCCATATTCCAGTCGAGGTCGCACAAAGGCCTTATAAAGTTAGAGCAGACGTGCCCTGTCAGCGCCCCAGGATCTTTGACTGACGCATTTAAGGACGTTTAAAGCCTTGAAACAGCGGACTTTTAGATCCTTTAAGTGTGGCAACCATGTGAGCTTCTCATCAAAAATAAGCCCGAGATATTTCACTTTTTCCATAAAGGGGAGAACCGTGTCTCCTAGTTTTAAGACAGGGAGATTAAAAAGAGAACGGGAACGGTTAAAATCTACACAAATGGTCTTCTCCAAAGAGAATTTAAAGCCCGTGGTCTTAGACCATTCCTCCAATCGCACGAGTGTCAGCTGTAATTGGCGTGTAGCAGCTGTGACGGAGGAAGACGCACAGAAAATGGAGAAATCGTCCACAAACAAGGAGCACTGCACGGGCCGTCGTACTGTGGACGCAATACTATTGATGGCAATTGCGAAAGCTGTCACACTGAGGACACTTTCTTGAGGGACACCGTTCTCCTGCTTAAAACGGTCAGACAGGACATTCCCAACCTTATACTTAAAATACCTGTCCGACAGAAAGGATCGGATGAGTGTGGGTAAACGCTCCCGGAAACCCCACTCATAAAGCTGCCGCAAAATGGTATGCCTCCAGGTAGTATCGTACGCCTTCTCCAGGTCGAAGAAAACCCCGATAAGGTGTTGCTTACGTAGGAAAGCATCTTGTATTGCTGTTTCGAGTAGGATCAGGTTATCTAGGGTGGAATGATACCTCCTGAATCCACACTGGCAGCGGGTAAGTATGGATCTAGATTCGAGAACCCACACCAGGCGCCTATTGACCATACGCTCAAATGTCTTTCCGACGCAGCTCGTGAGACTAATGCTACGGTAGCTACTGGGTTCGGTCCGATCCTTCCCTGGTTTTAAAAGCGGAATTAAAATCGATTCTTTCCACGAACTAGGAAAGTCGCCTGTCTTCCAAATTTCATTAAAAAGTTGAAGGAGGACTTCCTTTGACCGCAGATCCAACTGCTGCAGCATGCTATACGATATCAGGTCCGGACCAGGTGCGGTATCCCGAGATATGGACAGTGCAGAGTCCAACTCCCACAAAGAGAAAGGCTGGTTGTATTCCTCAGTGTTCTGCGAACGGAAATCAAAACCAGCCCTCTCCTGTGTACCCCGATAGCTCAGAAATTCGGGGTCCTGGCTAGAATCGGCCGTAATAGTTTGAAAAGATTCTGCCAACGCCCGGGCGATGTCTCTCGGAGATGTTAGGAGACACCCCCGCTCACGTATAGCGGCTAGTGGCGGTCGAGAGTATAGCCTTGAGATCCTCCTAATGGCTTCCCATACTTTGCTTGAAGATGTGGACCTATTGATGGAGTTCAGGAACTCACGCCAAGACGTCTGTTTACTCTCCCTAACGATTTTCCTCGCCCGCGCCCGTGCTATCCGGAAAGTTGTCAGATGCGCAGCAGTGGGGCACTGACGGAATCTCCTCAAAGCCGCCCGCCTGTCTCTGATGGCGGTACGACAGTCGTCATTCCACCAAGGGACAGGCTGCCTCACAGGTGTTCCCTTTGACTTTGGTATGGATACATCAGCGGCATGGTGCATCACCGCCGTAATGTGATCCACCCAATCCTGGACGCCTTCACACCGTTCAAAAACAGCCAACTGCCGGTAGAGCGTCCAGTTTCCCTTCCGGAACAACCATTTCGGCGGCTGTGCGACACGACCCATTTCAACTGGCAGATGGAGCCAAATAGGGTAATGGTCGCTGCCATGAAGGTCGTCGTCGACGACCCACTGAGCAATATCCGCAAGCACAGGTGAACAAATAGAGAGGTCTATGGCAGAAGACGAACCTGAAGGGGTGCTAAAATGCGTGGCCTCACCTGTGTTCAGCAGTATGATGTCGGAAGTCCTGAGCAACTGCTTAATCATCTGGCCTCTGGCGCAGGTTTTGTTGGAACTCCGTAATGCATTATGAGCATTAAAGTCTCCTAAAATGAGAAAGGGACGGGGTAGCTGATCAATGAGCCGTGCGAGGGCTTCACTGTCAATGAGCTCAGCGGGTGGTAACTACAAGGTGCACACTGTAACATGAACCTGGGCCAGGATCCGAGCTGCAACCGCTTGTAGCGTTGAGGTTAAGGTCACAGGTGAGGAGTGGAATGTGTCCTTAATGAACACTGCCACCCCACCCTGAGCCCTATTACCAGTCAGGTCGTCTTTCCTGTACATGTGATATCCCGTGAGTACAGGCGTGTCAGTCTCTTTAAAATGTGTCTCTTGCAAAGAGATGCAAATGGGGTTTGCCTGTACTAACAGCCGCAATTCTGCAAGGCGAGGTCTGACTCTATTCAGATTCCACTGAAGTATGGGAGCCATATCAGCGTTTCGGTTTAGGTTTCCCCCTGTCTTTGCGCCGCGCTGGTGAGGCACTTGTAGAGCGAGTGGCAGCAGAGGGGCTGCCAGGTTCTGGGGAAGAGGTATCAAAATCCATGACGATGTCCTCCTCATCAGTCAGGGATGCCATGACGACATCCGATGGTGCCTTTGGCAGGTTTGACATCAAATGCTGTGCCCCTTTCCCTGGTCCCGTTTTCTTTGTGGAAGCTGGGGATGGGGGAAGTGGAGAGGCACTCTGTTTCTGGAGGGCCTTCGAAGGCTTCACTGGAGCTTTCTCTGCAATAGCGGTGGGTGCAGGCGGAGCAGCCTGAATAGCTATATCGTTAGTGGGAGTGCTCTGGCAGGTACAAATACAGGTACAAGTATTGGTGGAGGATACTGCGATGCTGGACATGGTCTGCGTCAAAGCGTCTACTTGCGACGCACGGTTGTGCATCAAGGAGGCATAGGATGTGGGAAAGACAGGCTACCTTATGTGGAAGCCAAAAAAGAGTATAGGGCTACAAAACCCCCTCTTTGTCACCTTGATCTCCTGAATTTTTCGTTCTTCCGCAAAGACGGGGCAGTCCCTGCTCCAGACGGGATGGCTCCCACAGCAGTTTATACACAGCGCTGGAGATGTGCAGTTGGTCCCAGCTCTATGAGCTGCCTTGCCACAGATACCGCAGGTTGGTTCACCCCCACAACTCATTGTCGTATGGCCAAATCGCTGACATTTGAAACAGCGCATAAGGTTAGGTATATAAGGCCGAACCCTAAGTCGGAGGAAACCAGCCAGAACGTATTCAGGTAAGACAGGCGAATTGAAAGTCACAATGAAAGTGGCAGATTTCTCAATAACTCCATTATTCCTACGTGTCCTTTGTTCCACGTCTACAATCCCCTGTGTTGCCCATTCTTGCTTCAGCTCATCGAAATCGATATCCATTAAATCACGGCAGGTGACAATGCCTTTACTGGAGTTGAGGGAATTGTGCAACTCGACAGTAATATCATATTCGCCTAACTTGGGTGACTTCCGAAGCAGCTCCACTTGCGATGCCCTAGTAGTCTCAATTAACAGGGTACCATTCCTCAGGCGTTTGATAGATTTCAGTGTACCTGCGAGTCCTTCTAAACCTTAATGTATGTAGAAAGGAGACACTTTTTCAAATGAGCCCTCCTTCCTCTTAATCACGATGAAAACATTGTCATTTACGACTCCATGAGCCCTGTTACTCTTTTCCATCTGCATATCTGGAGGACTAGCCTCCCTCATGCGCTTGACTGATTGCGAAGTTGGTGAAGGGAAATACGTGGTTGCCATGTGCGTCCCACGAGCAGCTAGGGAACGAATCGTCAGCCCAGACAGAGCCCCGCATGCTTGGGTAAGCCTTATACAACTGAGGTGCGGCAGGTTCCTCAGAGGTCGCCCGCTAGCGACTGTTCCACCTCAACAGCCATGCAACTTATCGGCGCGCAGCACACCTTAAGATTGAAGGGTTTTTTAGAGAGGTATGTACCATCCTCGCGATCCAGGCAATCAAGCCAAGATCCCCGGTCCCTGCGACACACAATGTTCCACCGTTGCGCCACACGGTGGCCGCTGAAGCATGCTCAGAGCTTACAGTGTCAGAGGACTGGCGGCGCATACCAGTCCCCAGCTCGGGGATCCCGGGTTCGCCAAGCCCGTACCCAGCACATAAATGCGGAGTCCCCTGAGGGGAGGCCCATCAGGTGTGCCCGTCATGTGGTCTGGCAGTGTGGATGGCTGGGCCAATCATGTGGGGTCATAAGGTGAAGAGTTGGCGTGGCATATCAGGTGTGGACTAGAGGCATAGCAGTCAGCATGGCCCAACAGATATGGTTGTGGGGCAGTGTGGCAGGGTGGTCTGCAGGCACACCGGTTGCGACGTGAGGCACAGTGGTCGGCTAGGCCCATCAGGTAGGGTTGTGTGACTCAGTGGTCGGCCAGGCAAACCGTGTGCAGTACTGAGGCAGAGCAGTGGTTCAGGCAAGTCCAGTGGGGAAACTATGCATAGCAGTTAGCTAGACAAAGTAAATGTGGCCACTAGGCAGAGTGTTCGCACTGCTGCACCACATTACCACCCTACCTAATGGGCTGTGCTGACCACCCTGCCTCATGCCCCATTAGGTGGGCCTGGCCAAATGCACCTCCTCACGACCCCCCACTGATGGTCTTTGCCAGTCAGGAGACCCATCAAGAGTGGTCGTGAGGCAGTAACGCAGTGCGATGGGCCAGACCCATCAGGTGGGGCAATGAAATGGTGCGGCAGTGTGGATCAGTGCTGTCTGTGAGGCCAATTAGTCGCGGTCGTGGGGCAGAGCCATCAGCCAGGCCAATGAGTTGCAGTCGTGGGGCAGTGACTTCGGCAAGCCTAATAGTTTCGGTTGTTGGGCAGTGACTGTGGCCAGGCCCATCAGGTGCAGCCATGGGTCAGTGACGTCGGCCAGACAAGTCAGGTGCAGCCGTGGGTCAGTGATGTCAGCACTGCCCCAGGACTGCACCTGATTTGTCCGGCCGTCAGCTAGGCCCCTCAAGTGCAGCTGTGGTGCTGTGCCGTGAGCCAGGACCATTAGGTGCAGCTGTGGGGCTGTGCCGTGAGCCAGGACAATCAGGTGCAGCTGTGGGGCTGTGTCGTCGGCCAAGCCCGTCAGGTGTGGTCGTTGGGTAGTGCTGTCGCCCAGGCCACTCAGGTGCTGTCAGGGAGCAGTGCTGTTGCCCAGGCCCATCAGGTGCTGTCAGGGGTTCAGTGATATACCCAGGCACATCAAGTGCTTTCGTTTGGCAGTGCCGTCAGCCAGGCCAATCAGTTATGGTCGTGGGGCAGTGCAGTCGGCCAAGCCCATCCGCTGTGTTCGTGGGGCAGTGCCGTCAGCCAGGCCCCTCAGGTGCGTTCTGGTGAAGTGCCGTAGGCCAGGCCCATCAGTTGCTGTATTGTGGCAGTTTGTCGGCCAAGCCCTTGGGACGCAGTTGTGGGGCAGTTCTGCCGACCAGGCCCATCTGCTGCAGTTGTGGGGTAGTGCCTACGGCCAGGCCCATCTGCTGCGGTTGTGGGGCAATGACGTTGGCAAGGCCAATCAGTTGCGGTTCAGGGGCAGAGCCGTCGGGCTGGCCAATGAGTTGCAGTGGTGGGGCAGAGCCGGTGGCCAGGATAATCAGTTGTGGTCATAGGGCAGTGCCGTCCAACAGGCCTATCAGTTGCTGATGTGGGGCAGTGACCTCAGGCAGGCCCATCAGGCGTGGACGTGTAGCAGTGCCGTCGCAAAGTCCCATGAGATGCGGTCATGGGGCAGTGCCTTCTACAAGGCCCATCAGTTGCGGTCATGGGGCAGTGCTGTCGGTCAGTCCCATCAGGTGTGGTTGTGAGGCTAAGCAATCGGTGAGGACGATTTTGTGCGGTTTTGAGAGAGTTTGTTCAGCCCAGCCCATCTGTCACTGTAGTTTAACACTCACCAAAAGAGCATGGCCATTTGTAGTTTGTGAGGCAGTGCAAATCGGGCAACGCCATTAGTTCAGGTCACAAGGCAGAGCAGTCGGCGAGGACCAACATGTTCGGTCATGGTGCGACACGTCCGCCATGTCCATCATGTGGGATTGTGCGGTGGTTTGGTTTGCTAGGCCCATTTTATCCATTCATGTGGTGGTGCAGCAATGCGATCATCTAGGGCCGTTAGGTGGGAATCTGAGGAAGTGGTGCCTTGCAGTCAGCCAGCACCATGTGTTGCAGTCATGAGGCAATGCTCTCGGCCAGTCCCATCAGGTGTGGTCGGCCAGTCCCATCAGGTGTGGTCGGCCAGTCCCATCAGGTGTGGTCGGCCAGTCCCATCAGGTGTGGTCGGCCAGTCCCATAGGGTGCATTCGTGAGGCAGTGCGGTCGGCCAGGCCCGTTGGGAGCGGTCGGCCGGGCACATCTGTTGATGTCGTGAGGCAGGGCTGTCGTCCAGGCTTATTAGCTGAGTACGTGAGGCAGTGCGTTCATCAAGGCCCATCAGGTATGGTCTTGATGCAGTGCTGATGTCCAGGACCATCTGGTGCCGTTGTGTTGCCATGCTCGCATCGTGATCCTTCAGGTAAAATAGACCAGGCCCATTACGTGCATTTGGCCAGGTGCATTTGGCCAGGCCCATTAAATGTGGTTATGTAGTATTGATGTCGCCTATCAGATGCGGTCGTCATACAGAGCGGTCTTCCTTTCCCGTCATATTTGATCATGAGGCTAAGCAATCGCTCAGGCCGATCACGTGTGGTATCGATACGATTTGTTCAGCCCAGCACATCCATCACTGTAGTTAAAGACTACATATGGCCATGCCCTTTAGGTGAGTTTGTGAGGCATTAGTTCAGGTCACAAAGCGGAGCAGTCGGCGATGACCAACATGTTCGGTCATGATGCGGGAGTGTCCGCCGTGTCCATTATGTGTGATTGTGCGGTGGTTTGGTTGGCTAGGCCCATTTTCTCGGCTCTTAGGGTGGTGCAGCAATGCCATTAGGTGGGAAATTGAGGAAGTGGTGCCTTGCAGTCAGCCAGCAGCTTGGGTTGCGGTCTTGAGGCAGTGCGGTCACCCAGGTGCATCAGGTGCAGTCATGAGGAAGTACGGTCGCCAGACCCATCAGGTGCGGTTGTGAGGAAGTGCGGTTGGCCGGGCCCATCAGGTATGGTCGTGAGTCCGTGCGACCGGCCAGGCTCATCACTTGCAGTCGGGAGGCAGTGCTGTCGGCCAGGCCCATCAAGTGAGGTCATGAGGGAGTGTGTTCATTAAGGCCCATTATGAGCTGTCGTGAGGAAGTGCAGTTGTCCAGGTCCATCTGGTGCCGTTGTGAGGCCGTCCTGTCGGCCCAGTCTATCAGGTGCCCTAAACCAGGCCCTACAGGTGCAATAGACCAGGTATGGCAGGTGTGCTTGTGAGGTAGAGATGTCGCCCATCAGGTGCAGCCATCATACAGAGCTGCCTTCCTACACCGTCATATGCGTTCGTGAGGCTAAGCGACAGGTCAGACCCATCACATGCGGTTTTGAGGCAATTTGTTCAGCCCAGCCCATCCGACAGGGCAGTTTAACACTACAGATGGCCATGTAATTTTCCAACGTCATTAGTTCAAGTAACGCAGCAGAGCAGTCAGCTAGGACCATTATGTTCGATCATGATGTGGCAGGGTCCGCCATGTCTATCAGGTGCGGATGTGACACGGTTTGGTTGGCTAGACCCATTTTTCAGTTCATGAGGTAGTGCAGCAATGCAATCATCTACTTTCTTTAGGTGGGAATGTGAGGAAGTGCTGCCTTTCAGTCAGCCAGGACCATCTGCTGCACTCGTGAAGCACAGTGGACAGTCATTCCCATCAGTGGCAGGCGTGAAACAGTGGGGTCAGCCATTCCCATTTGGCATGAGTGTGAAGCAGTCCGATGAGCCTGGCAAATCATATAGAGTCTTGAGGCTGAGCTTTTGTCCATGCTCAATACCTAGTTAGTGAAGTAGAGCAGTTGGCCTAGGAAATCAAGTGTGGTCTCGAAACGAAAAGGGCCAGCCATGCATATGAGGGGTGGTCATGAAACTGTGAGGTAGGCCATGCTTATCAATTGCAGTACTGTGGCAGCATGGCCTGCGGGTAGTGTGGTCACCTAGGCCTTTCAGGTGCGGTTGTGAGGCAGTGTGGTCACTTAGGCCCTTCAGGAGGGGTTGTGAGGCAGTGTGGTCACTTAGGCCCTTCAGGAGGGGTTGTGAGGCAGTGTGGTCACTTAGGCCCTTCAGGAGGGGTTGTGAGGCAGTGTGGTCACTTAGGCCCTTCAGGAGGGGTTGTGAGGCAGTGTGGTCACTTAGGCCCTTCAGGAGGGGTTGTGAGGCAGTGTGGTCACTTAGGCCCTTCAGGAGGGGTTGTGAGGCAGTGTGGTCACCTAGGCGCTTAAGGTGCGGTCGTGAGGAAGTGTGGTCACCTAGCAATTTAGGTGCAGTCGGCCAATCTCACTGGGTGTGACAGTGAAGCACTGCGGTCGGGCCAGGCCCATCAGGTGTGGCGGCGAAGCACTGCGGTCGGGCCAGGCCCATCAGGTGTGGCGGCGAAGCACTGCGGTCGGGCCAGGCCCATCAGGTGTGGCGGCGAAGCACTGCGGTCGGGCCAGGCCCATCAGGTGTGGCGGCGAAGCACTGCGGTCGGGCCAGGCCCATCAGGTGTGGCGGCGAAGCACTGCGGTCGGGCCAGGCCCATCAGGTGTGGCGGCGAAGCACTGCGGTCGGGCCAGGCCCATCAGGTGTGGCGGCGAAGCACTGCGGTCGGGCCAGGCCCATCAGGTGTGGCGGCGAAGCACTGCGGTCGGGCCAGGCCCATCAGGTGTGGCGGCGAAGCACTGCGGTCGGGCCAGGCCCATCAGGTGTGGCGGCGAAGCACTGCGGTCGGGCCAGGCCCATCAGGTGTGGCGGCGAAGCACTGCGGTCGGGCCAGGCCCATCAGGTGTGGCGGCGAAGCACTGCGGTCGGGCCAGGCCCATCAGGTGTGGCGGCGAAGCACTGCGGTCGGGCCAGGCCCATCAGGTGTGGCGGCGGAGCACTGCGGTCGGGCCAGGCCCATCAGGTGTGGCGGCGGAGCACTGCGGTCGGGCCAGGCCCATCAGGTGTGGCGGCGGAGCACTGCGGTCGGGCCAGGCCCATCAGGTGTGGCGGCGGAGCACTGCGGTCGGGCCAGGCCCATCAGGTGTGGCGGCGGAGCACTGCGGTCGGGCCAGGCCCATCAGGTGTGGCGGCGGAGCACTGCGGTCGGGCCAGGCCCATCAGGTGTGGCGGCGGAGCACTGCGGTCGGGCCAGGCCCATCAGGTGTGGCGGCGGAGCACTGCGGTCGGGCCAGGCCCATCAGGTGTGGCGGCGGAGCACTGCGGTCGGGCCAGGCCCATCAGGTGTGGCGGCGGAGCACTGCGGTCGGGCCAGGCCCATCAGGTGTGGCGGCGGAGCACTGCGGTCGGGCCAGGCCCATCAGGTGTGGCGGCGGAGCACTGCGGTCGGGCCAGGCCCATCAGGTGTGGCGGCGGAGCACTGCGGTCGGGCCAGGCCCACCAGGTGTGGCGGCGGAGCACTGCGGTCGGGCCAGGCCCACCAGGTGTGGCGGCGGAGCACTGCGGTCGGGCCAGGCCCACCAGGTGTGGCGGCGGAGCACTGCGGTCGGGCCAGGCCCACCAGGTGTGGCGGCGGAGCACTGCGGTCGGGCCAGGCCCACCAGGTGTGGCGGCGGAGCACTGCGGTCGGGCCAGGCCCACCAGGTGTGGCGGCGGAGCACTGCGGTCGGGCCAGGCCCACCAGGTGTGGCGGCGGAGCACTGCGGTCGGGCCAGGCCCACCAGGTGTGGCGGCGGAGCACTGCGGTCGGGCCAGGCCCACCAGGTGTGGCGGCGGAGCACTGCGGTCGGGCCAGGCCCACCAGGTGTGGCGGCGGAGCACTGCGGTCGGGCCAGGCCCACCAGGTGTGGCGGCGGAGCACTGCGGTCGGGCCAGGCCCACCAGGTGTGGCGGCGGAGCACTGCGGTCGGGCCAGGCCCACCAGGTGTGGCGGCGGAGCACTGCGGTCGGGCCAGGCCCACCAGGTGTGGCGGCGGAGCACTGCGGTCGGGCCAGGCCCACCAGGTGTGGCGGCGGGGCACTGCGGTCGGGCCAGGCCCACCAGGTGTGGCGGCGGGGCACTGCGGTCGGGCCAGGCCCACCAGGTGTGGCGGCGGGGCACTGCGGTCGGGCCAGGCCCACCAGGTGTGGCGGCGGGGCACTGCGGTCGGGCCAGGCCCACCAGGTGTGGCGGCGGGGCACTGCGGTCGGGCCAGGCCCACCAGGTGTGGCGGCGGGGCACTGCGGTCGGGCCAGGCCCACCAGGTGTGGCGGCGGGGCACTGCGGTCGGGCCAGGCCCACCAGGTGTGGCGGCGGGGCACTGCGGTCGGGCCAGGCCCACCAGGTGTGGCGGCGGGGCACTGCGGTCGGGCCAGGCCCACCAGGTGTGGCGGCGGGGCACTGCGGTCGGGCCAGGCCCACCAGGTGTGGCGGCGGGGCACTGCGGTCGGGCCAGGCCCACCAGGTGTGGCGGCGGGGCACTGCGGTCGGGCCAGGCCCACCAGGTGTGGCGGCGGGGCACTGCGGTCGGGCCAGGCCCACCAGGTGTGGCGGCGGGGCACTGCGGTCGGGCCAGGCCCACCAGGTGTGGCGGCGGGGCACTGCGGTCGGGCCAGGCCCACCAGGTGTGGCGGCGGGGCACTGCGGTCGGGCCAGGCCCACCAGGTGTGGCGGCGGAGCACTGCGGTCGGGCCAGGCCCACCAGGTGTGGCGGCGGAGCACTGCGGTCGGGCCAGGCCCACCAGGTGTGGCGGCGGAGCACTGCGGTCGGGCCAGGCCCACCAGGTGTGGCGGCGGAGCACTGCGGTCGGGCCAGGCCCACCAGGTGTGGCGGCGGAGCACTGCGGTCGGGCCAGGCCCACCAGGTGTGGCGGCGGAGCACTGCGGTCGGGCCAGGCCCATCAGGTGCGGTCGTGAAGTCGTGAAGTCGTGCAGTCTGCCAGGCCAATCAGGTGTGGTCGTGACGCAGGTGTTGTCATGAGGCAGGTGTGTCTGCCAGGCCCATTAGGTGAGGTCGTGAGACAGTGTGTTCATCAAGGCCCATCAGGTACAGTCTTCATGCGGTGCTGATGTCCAACACAATCTGGAGCTGTTGTGAGGCTGTGCTGTCAGTACAGTCCATCACGTGCCGTGGACCAGGCCCATCAGGTGAGATAGACCAGGCACATCAGGTGTGGTTGTGTGGCAGAGATGTCGCCCATCATGTGCAGTCGTCATATGGAGCGGTATTCCTTTCCCATCATAAGTGATCGCGAGGCTTAGCAACCAGTCAACCCCATCACGTGCGGTTTTGAGCTGGTTTGTTCAGCCCAGCCCATCTATCATCATAGTTTAGCACTACAGATGACCGTGCCCTTTAGGAATCACCCATCGCCATTAATTCAGGTATGGAAGCAGAGCAGTCGGCAAGGACCATCACGTTCAGTCATGATGCGGCAGGGTCCGCCACGTCTATCAGGTGGGGTTCTGAGGCGGTTTGTTTGGCTAGGCCCATCATATAGTACCATGAGATGGAAATGTGAGGAAGTGCTTCCTGGCAGTCAGCCAGAACCATATTATGGGCTCGTGAAGCACAGTAGACAGTCATTCCCAACTGTAGCCAGCGTGAATCAGTGTGGTTAGCTATTCCCATTTGGCACGAGTGAGAAGCAGTGCGATGAGCCAGTCACTTCAGGTACAGTCTTGAGGCAGAGCTTTGGCCAGGCTCAATAAGTCGGTAGGGACGTAGAGCAGTCAGCCAGGGAAACAAAGGTTGGTCTCGAAACAAAAGGGCCATCCGCGCATATGAGGTGTGGTCGTGAAGCTGTGTGGTAGGCCAGGCTCATCACATGCAGTCCGGACGCAGTGCGAGCCTCAGGTAGTGTGGTCACCTAGGCAATTAAGCTGGGGTCGTGAGCCAGTGTGGTCACCTAGGCCATTAAGGTGGAGTCGTGAGCCTGTATGGGTACCTAGGCATGTAGAATAAGACCGTGAGCCCATGTGGTGAACTAGGCCCTTAAGGTGCGGTCGGCCAGGCTGACGGGGCGCGGTGGAGAGGCATTGCGTTTGGCCACGCACATCAGGTATGGCAACGAGGCACTGCAGTCGGACCAGGCCCTTCAGGTGCGGCGTCGAGGCACTAGGGTCGGGCAAGGCCCATCAGGTGCGGCAGTGTGGCACTGTAGTCAGGCCAGGTCCTTCTGGTGCGGCGGTGAAGCACTGCTGTCGGCCCGGATCATCAGGTGTGGCAGCGAGGCACTGTGGTCGGCCAGGTCAATCATGTGTCGCGGCAAAGCACTGTGGTCGGCCAGGCAAAGCACTGTGGTCGGCCAGGCCAATCAGGTGCGGCGGCGAGGCACTGTGGTCGGGCCAGGCCCGTCAGGCGCGGTCGCGGGGCGGCGCTGCCGGCCAGGCACACGCGGCGAGGCGGCGAGGCCCACGCGGCGGCGGCGGCGGCGGCGGCGGCGGCGGCGGCGCCGCGGTGCGGTGCGGTCGGCAATGCCCACGGGGCACGGCGGCTAGTCAGTGGAGTCGGCCAGGCCCACAGGCGAGCAGTGATCCAGGTACATCAGCCGCGGCAGTGAGGGGGCGCAGTTGGTTGGTTGGTTGGTTGGTTGGTTGGTTGTTTCGGGGAAGGAGACCAGACAGCGAGGTCATCGGTCTCATCGGATTAGGGAAGGACGGGGAAGGAAGTCGGCCGAGCCCTTTCAAAGGAACCATCCCGGCATTTGCCTGGAGCGATTTAGGGAAATCACGGAAAACCTAAATCAGGATGGCCGGACGCGGGATTGAACCGTCGTCCTCCCGAATGCGAGTCCAGTGTCTAACCACTGCGCCACCTCGCTCGGTGTTGGTTAGGCCCATCAGATGTGGAGGTATGATGGAACAGCCAGGCCGTGAACTTGGCCCACCACTTGTGCAGACAGTTGGAGCAGATGGTACTTCAGCTGCAGTGGCAGGATTTTTAATGGCACCTGTAATGTGTAGTTTCATGATTAGTGTTTATCATATTCCTGTTCAAGCTGTAGTTAAGGGAGGAAAGGGTATTTAAATACTGATGCCTTTAATGATGTCACTGAAGACATACTTGTGATGTGAGACTCCTGTCAGAGAAAGTACAGAAAAATAAGTAGTTTACTTTAAACTAATATCCTAGCTAGAGCACTGAAGTACAGTAGATGATGATTGTCATGTTTATGATAAGATAGATGTAATAATGACGGTATATTTTGTCTATGTAATTTGATACTTACTAGTATTTTTTAAATGACACTGTGCATCACAATCAACGAAATGTAGCAAGGAGTATGAAGCACTGGAGTAAGATGAATTTGTAGTACAGAAAATTAATAATATGGATTAGGAGAAGTGGAACATGAAGTGGTGTTGTTTAGAAACTTGTATGGAAAGAATTTGATGAAGTATCTGGCAAACAACTACATAGAAGCAACTATGTTGTTTGTTGACATATAACACCTACGTAACTTGAATAATATATATTATTTATGGTAGTGTAAGTAAAAGATAGAATGAATCTATAACTCACAGAACAGGTAATGAAACTTATATTGCTGCTTGCACATACTGTTTTCAAAAGTAATCTAATGCTTAAATGATTTATGCAGTTAAGACACAAGTACCCAATCTCAAAAAGCAATTAATTACTGATCACTTCCAACAAACGAATATAATGTTTAATATTCCAACAAAAAGAAACACAAGAATGTGTTTCTTAGTAAGACAGTAAACTTCAGGAATAGCTCCCATACCCATATTCCATCAATGACAATTATTTTGGACCTTGCCATTGGTGGGGAGGCTTGCGTGCTTCAGCGATACAGATAGCTGTTCCATAGACGCAACCACAACGGAGGGGTATCTGTTGATAGGCCAGACAAACGCGTGGGTCCTGAAGAGGGCAGCAGCCTTTTCAGGAGTTGCAGGGGCAACAGTCTGGAAGATTGACTGATCTGCCCTTGTAACACTAACCAAAACAGCCTTGCTGTGCTGGTACTGCGAACAGTTGAAAGCAAGGGGAAACTACAGCCATAATTTTTCCCGAGGGCATGCAGCTTTACTGTATAATTCAATGATGATGGCGTCCTCTTGGGTAAAATATTCCGACGGTAAAATAGACCCCCATTTGCATCTCCGAGCGGGGACTACTCAAGAGAATGTTGTTATCAGGAGAATGGAAACTGGTGTTCTACAGAATGGAGCGTGGAATTTCAGATCCCTTAATGAGGCAGGTAGGTTAGAAAATTGAAAAAGGGAAATGGATAGGTTAAAGTTAGATATAGTGGGAATTAGTGAAGTTCGGTGGCAGGAGGAACAAAACTTCTGGTCAGGTTGTAATGTCTCTTGCAGCGGTCTCTCCGTGATATTTTTAGAAATTTTATAAATTATATAACTCAGTAAATATCTCGAAATATCTCTTCTTATCTTACCGATTATCAATGCAAAGTAGTTTCAAGCCCAATTATTCCTTGGAGCGTCCATTTACTCCATGGAATAGCTTTTCTGCTATCTATGATTTCTCTTATGAAAAGAATAGGGACTTCTTGCCGATTAGTCGTGAAAGAAGGAGGTATATGTATGTATTGTTGAGCTAGTCGCCATCTTGATGAGATTCTGTATGAGACGGAATTTAATACATGAACTAAACTAAAGTAAGTGTGTTCGCGTATTATTTAACGGATTATTATTGTTAACAATGTCTGCTTACTACGCTGTGTTGCACGGGATCAGTGGGAAACGTCTGATTTACACTGGACGAACCTGCCGTTTTGTATGCTCAAGATATCCAGTTACTTCAAATAAATGGGCTAACACGGTCTTACCAGCAGATCTCCAGTCTTCCCCATGTGATCACCGAAAGTTAATAATTATTACAAATGTTTCCAGGAGATCGACTGACAATTTTCGTCGCACCGAGAATTCAACATTGCTTCACTGCCTTATGGAATTTAAGTTAAGCTTAATTTAATCAGGATAGAACAGTATTGAACTGTGTGAATGTGATAAGCCTGGTTTGTCAATGAAAATTCCCTTAATATACGCATGTTTTTACTATCCTGCTCAGTGAAGCTAAATCAGGCTGGTGTGAAAGAGATTTTAAATTTTAGAAATATTAAACGGTGACTACAGGTTTGTTGTTGTTGTTGTTGTGGTCTTCAGTCCTGAGACTGGTTTGATGCAGCCCTCCATGCTACTCTATCCTGTGCAAGCCTCTTCATCTCCCAGTACCTACTGCAACCTACATCCTCCCCCTGCGGGTTCGGGGGTTAGAATTGGCCCGCGGTATTCCTGCCTGTCGTAAGAGGCGACTAAAAGGAGTTTCAACCGTTTCGGCCTTCCATGTAATTGTCCCCCTTGGGGTTTGACCTCCATTTTTCAAAATTCTACAGAAGTACGAGCCTTTTGGGGAAGGACACCTTACATGGTGTACCACTGGTCCTAGGTGCACTAAGACCTTGGCACTCAGCATTGCACCGGCGTTGTAACCATACCCACTATTCTTCAAATTGGGCCTCAACGCGTGATGGGTTGTCCAAGTTACGCCCATAGTGCATCTCCATCTGCACCAGCGATCATGATGGACTTTCCATGGCACCAGAAATCCAGCACGGTAGCCAGCCCGTTGTGGTGGGGTCGTCATGTACCCTCTAGGCTGTAGCCCCCTGACAACACAGGGATCGTACTGCCGATACCTGAGCTGCACCCTCCCCACGTCGGCCAAGGAGTAGATGCCCGTCTCCTTGGGGCATCAGGACTCCCGGCAATGGTCATCCTGCCAGGTGGCCCTTGCTGCGGCTGGGTGGCGCCCGTGGGGAGAGCCCCTGGTCGGAGTGGGTGGTATCGGGGTGGACGTTACGCAGATGAAACGTCAACATGTATCAGGTCACTCTGCGGCCGAGTCTTTCAAAAGAAAAGGTACCGTTTCTAGTTCTAGTTCTGGTTCTCCAGCCCTTTCCCCCTTTCCCCCTTGGCCACTCCATGGGAGGAGGGACAGGCCCGCCGGCTTGGGGCGAAGTACTTCCCCCGCTATTTGGTCTGTTCTCGAACCGATGGGGGGACGTTCGCCACCTCCAAGCCCATGTTCTTTGTTCAGCACATTGAGGACGTCTTCGGGGAAATCGAGGCTCTCAGCAAGATGCGTTCAGGGTCCGTTCTTCTCAAGACCACCTCCGCCACACAGTCGGCGGCGCTCCAGGCATGCGACCGCCTAGGGGACATCCCAGTATCCATTGTCCCACATCTGGCACTAAATAGGACGCAGGGGGTTATTTTTCATCGTGACCTCCTGCTACAATCTGACGAGGAGCTCAGGGCCAACCTGGAGCGCCGAGCCGTGCATTTCGTCCGGCGAGTCCAGCGCGGCCCCAAAGACCGTCGCATCGACACCGGGGCCTTTATCCTCGCCTTCGAAGGAGACGTTCTCCCAGAGAAGGTGAAGGTGATGTGCTACCGGTGTGATGTGCGACCTTACGTCCCGCCTCCTATGCGCTGTTTTAGGTGTTTGCGCTTTGGGCACATGTCGTCACCGTGTGAGGCTGAGCCCCTTTGTGGCGATTGTGGACGTCCTCTTCGTGAGGAACATGCATGCACCCCACCACCTCGGTGCGTTAATTGTCCTGGCGTCCACTCGCCTAGATCCTCAGACTGCCCCGCATATCAGAAGGAGAAGAAGATACAAAAAATCAAAACTTTGGATCGGCTCTCTTATTCTGAGGCCCGGAAGAAGTACGACCGCCTCCATCCCGTGCCATTGACCACCTCGTTTGCCTCAGTTGTGTCCACACCTTCCGCGGTATCCTCACCCCTATCCTGTCCCCCCTCCGCCTCCTCCGCCCATCAGGGGGCTCTGCCTCCGCCTCCCAAATCACTCCCTTCCAAATCCTCCTCCCCCTTGGCCCCCACCCCCTCTGCCCCAGGGGCCACCCTTCCTCCTCCTCCTCCTCCTCCTCCTCCTCCCCCCCCACGCCACCTGAGAAGCGATCCTCTTCTCAGGCGTCCATCGGGGAAGCGTTCCGGACCCCATCTTCCGAGGTCCGGCGTTCCAAAACGGACCCCGCGCATGAGGACCTTCTTCGGGTCCAGCCCACCATCCCTGTGCCTCCTCGGCCTTCCAAGAAGGCCTCCAAGAAGTAGTCTCTATCCCCCTCTCCACCCCGGCGCGTTTCGTCTGACGCTCCATCCGTGAGTCGCTGCTCCCGGCCGTCCTCAGTTTCGCCGGGACGCTCTGCTGCCAGGCGCTCCGCCGGCCTTTCGTTGGCAAATGATGCAGCCCATCCTACACAACCAGGGACAGCGGTCGCAGCTGGCGACGAGTCGATCGAACCGGATCCGCTTCCCGGTGGTTGTAGCGTAGTTCCCTCGCAACCTGGCCCTCCCCGGCCGTCGAGGTTGACCAGCTCTTCCCCCGTCTCGTTCCCCCAACCTTTTGACTAGCGATGGCGTTGTTTCATTGGAACATACGAGGTATTCGATCTAATCGGGAGGAATTACAACTGCTCCTCCGCCTGCACTGTCCGCTCGTCCTTGGTCTCCAGGAAACCAAGTTTCGCCCGACTGACCGTATTGCCTTTACCCGCTATACCTCGGAGCGGTATGACCTCACCCCTGTGGACGGTATCCCAGCTCATGGTGGGGTCATGTTGCTTGTTCGGGACGATGTCTATTACTATCCCATCCCATTGACCACCCCACTCCAAGCAATAGCTGTCCGCATTACTCTTTCTGCTTTTACTTTTTCAGTTTGTACCATCTACACTCCACCATCTGCTGTTAGTCGGGCTGACATGATGCATCTGATCGTTCAGCTTCCCCCGCCGTTCTTATTGTTTGGCGACTTCAATGCCCATCATTCGCTTTGGGGCTCTCCTGCATCCTGTCCAAGAGGCTCACTCTTGGCGGATTTCTTCAACCATCTCAATCTTGCCTACCTCAATACCGGCGCCCCGACTTTCCTCTCGGACTCTACTCATACTTACTCCCACTTGGACCTCTCGATCTGTTCTACCACTCTTGCCCGTCGGTTCGAGTGGTATGTCCTTCTGACACCTATTCGAGCGACCACTTCCCCTGTGTCGTTCGTCTCCTGCACCACACCCCATCCCCACGTCCTTCGAGCTGGAACATACTGAAAGCTGACTGGGGACTTTACTCCTCCCTGGCGACCTTTCCGGACCACGATTTTCCCAGTTGTGACAGTCAGGTCGAATACCTCACGGCTGTTATCATCAATGCTGCCGAACGTTCCATTCCTGTCCCCTGGTGGAACGAGGCTTGTAGGGACGCTATCCGTGCTCGACGACGTGCTTTACGCACCTTTCGCCGCCATCCTACGTTGGCGAATTGTATAGAATACAAACGACTCCGAGCGCAATGCCGTAGAGTCATCAAAGACAGCAAAAAAGCTTGTTAGGCCTCTTTCACCAGCTCCTTTAACAGTTTCACTCCCTCTTCTGTCGTTTGGGGTAGCCTGCGCCGGCTGTCGGGCATTAAGGCCCACTCCTCGGTACCTGGCCTGACCTCAGGTAATGAGGTCCTTGTTGATCCTGTGGCTGTCTCCAACGCCTTTGGCCGCTTTTTCGCGGAGGTTTCAAGCTCCGCCCATAACCATCCTGCCTTCCTTCCCAGGAAAGAGGCAGAAGAGGTTCGGCGACCTTCCTACGACTCGCTGAATCTGGAAACTTATAATGCCCCCTTTACTATGCGGAAACTCGAACGTGCGCTTGCACTGTCCCGGTCCTCTGCTCCGGGGCCAGATGCCATTCACGTTCAGATGCTGGCACACCTTTCTCCGGCGGGCAAAAGCTTCCTTCTTCGTACCTACAATCGCGTCTGGACCGAAGGTCAAGTCCCCATGCGTTGGCGTGACGCCGTTGTTTTTCCTATACCCAAACCCGGGAAGGATAGACACCTTCCTTCTAGTTACCGCCCCATTTCTCTTACAAGCTGTGTCTGTAAGGTGATGGAGCGCATGGTTAATGCTCGGTTAGTCTGGATTCTTGAATCTCGACGACTACTTACTAATGTCCAATGCGGCTTTCGTCGCCGCCGCTCCGCTGTTGACCACCTTGTGACCCTGTCGACATTCATCATGAACAACTTTTTGCGAAGGCGCCAAACGGTAGCCGTGTTCTTCGACTTGGAGAAGACTTATGATACCTGTTGGAGAAGAGGTATCCTCCGCACTATGCACAGGTGGGGCCTACGCGGTCACCTGCCCCTTTTTATTGATTCCTTTTTAACGGATCGAAAGTTTAGGGTACGTGTGGGTTCCGTATTGTCCGACGTCTTCCTCCAGGAGAACGGAGTGCCTCAGACCTCCGTCTTGAGCGTAGCCCTTTTTGCCATAGCGATCAATCCAATTATGGATTGCATTCCACCTAATGTCTCAGGCTCCCTCTTTGTCGATGACTTCGCGATCTACTGCAGTGCCCAGAGAACATGCCTCCTGAAGCGCTGCCTTCAGCGTTGTCTAGACAGCCTGTACTCATGGAGCGTGGCAAATGGCTTCCGGTTCTCTGAAGAGAAGACAATTTGTATCAACTTTTGGCGATATAAAGCGTTCCTTCCGCCATCCTTACATCTCGGTCCCGTTGTTCTCCCATTCGTGGACACAACTAAGTTTCTAGGGCTCACGTTGGACAGGAAACTGTGTTGGTCTCCACATGTCTCTTATTTGGCGGCCCATTGTACACGTTCCCTTAACCCCCCAGGGGATCCACAACTCTTTTGTGGATACGTGTGTAGCGAGCACGGGACCCCGAGCTAATGTGGCCTTCCTTCCTTTCCGGGCTGCATACCTTCCCTTTCCGTATCCTTCCCCATCCCCCATCTTCGCCCCCCCCCTCTCACCTCTGGCTCTTTCTTTCCCTCTCTCCCCCTCTGGGAGTACGGTTTGTGCCTACGTCCGGAAACGGACGCTCGTAAATGTACCCCACTCTTCGCCTTCCTTCCTTGCTTGTATGTCTTCATCTTTCTTCGCCCTTCTCTTTTCCTTACCTCTTCTCTTTACCCTTTTCTCCGCTGCGGCGTTTGAGACTTCTCTTCTTTCCTTTCCCTGTCTCTTTCTTCCTCCCTGTGCGTGTCTGAAGGCCGATCCACGCACTTCCATGCGTAGCCGGTGACGGGGTAACGCGTAATTCCCCGCCCCGGGTAGACAGGTAGGACACGTACGTACCCCCTGGTAAAGGCCAGGCCCAGGGAGGGGTGATTACCCGAGCTGATACCTTCCGAAAGTGCCAATTGGTCCCTCCGTCCGTATGTCGGGAGGTGTGACCTGAGGTGTGAACAATCACCTAAGGCGGGTGTGCCCTCGGTGAGGGCCCCCCACAAGGGAGGAGCGCGCCATCGGAGACGCCGGTAATCATGGGGGATTCTTCCGCAATGGTTTCCTCACCTTCCACTATGTCTGCTCACAAACGTAAGTTCACTGAGTCTCAGCCACAGACGGTTCTTCCATCGTTGCCACAGTTCCTTGTTGGTTCTCGGTCTGACGGAGGTCGCGACTTTTCCATGGTCAACCCTTTCATTATTCAGAAAGGTGTCGACGCAATTGCGGGTCCTGTAAAGTCTTGTTCCAGATTACGGAATGGCACCCTGTTGTTGGAAACACACAGTGCCCTCCAGGCTCTTCTCTGCTCCACACCTTCCCTGTCCGGGTGGAACCGCACCGTACCTTAAATTCCTCGCGTGGAGTCGTTTATACACGCTCCCTCGATGGATTGTCTGACGAAGAAATTCAGCACTACCTGTCTGACCAGGGCATAACGGCTGTTCGTAGGGTTATGAAAAGGGTTGACACGAACATCATTCCAACCCGCACTGTCTTCTTGACATTTGACAGAGTTCAACTCCCATCAAAGATAAAGGCAGGCTGTGAGATAATTTCCGTTCGCCCTTATGTCCCAAACCCTACGCGTTGCTATCGATGTCAGCGGTTCAATCACACCAGCCAGTCCTGTTCCAATCCGGCCAAATGTGTTACGTGTGGCAAGGATGCCCATGAGGGTGCTTGTCCACCTCCATCCCCTCACTGCATCAACTGTGTGGGTGACCACGCTGCTTCCTCTCGAGATTGTCCCGTTTTTAAGGACGAAAAACTCATCCAGGAAATTAGAGTAAAGGAAAAGGTGTCGACCTTTGCTGCTCGAAAGTTACTCGCCAGTCGACAGCCCACTGTGCCTCAGAAAGGAAAATACAGCACTGTCCTTGCTTCTCCTCGGCCAACAAAGGAGGCGGCCACGCAGACTCGCGACCTCACCTTTAGTACCACGGTCGTCAGATCGGCCAGCGCAAAGAGCGCCCGTTCAACCTCACCACTTTCGCCTGCCCACTCTATGGCTCACCCTTCGTCGGGTTCTGCTAAATCTCGAGCCCAAAAGTCAGACACCAAGACTTCGAAAAAAGAGCATACTCGCGGTACGTAAAAACTCTTCACAACTTCCCAACCTTTGGTTCCTACTTCCTCTAAACATCATACTTCCAAGAAGGCTACGAAGAAACACAGTTCCTCTCCTTCTCCGCCAAGGCGTGTCCCATCTACAGCACCACCTGGCGAAATCGCCCTCGGCCATCTTCTGTGTCGCCGAGGCGCACTGCTGGTGGCCGGTCAAATGGCCGATCGTTGGTGGCTGGAGCTGCTCCTGACCAACCTATGGATCAGGATCTTCTGCCTTCGACTGAATGCCATTTCATGCTGTCGGTCGCAAGCTCTGAGCAGTCGTTGAGTTGACAGCACCCTTGGTCACGTTCCTCCATTTTCTGTTCACCCTATGTCCATTATCCACTGGAATATCCGCGGCATTCGAGCCAATCGGGATGAATTGTCGATCCTCTTACGATCCTACTCGCCGGTCATCTTCTGTCTTCAGGAAACAAAGCTGCGTCCCCATGACCGCTTTGTTCTCCCTCATTTTCAGTCTGTCCGATATGACCTCCCCTCTGTTGAAGGCACCCCAGCACACGGAGGACTCATGATTCTGCTCCACGATACTCTCCATTATCACCAAATCCCCTTAAACAGTTCCTTCCAAGCTGTCGCCATCCGTCTTTCCCTTTCTGGATACACGTTCTCTCTTTGTACGGTATACATTCCATCGTCCACACCAATGGCACGAGCTGATCTCCTTCATCTTCTTGGTCAGCTTCCACCCCCCTATTTGCTGGTTGGGGACTTCAATGCCCACCACCCGCTTTGGGGATCTCCACATCCTTGTCCACGTGGCTCACTATTGCTAGACGTCTTCCACCAAGCGGATCTAGTCTGCCTCAACACTGGGGTCCCCACATTTTTGTCTGCCTCCACGACAAATATATCTCATTTGGACCTTGCGGTCGGTACTGTTCCGCTAGCTCGGCGCTTCGAATGGTTCGCCCTTGATGATACACACTCGAGTGACCACTTTCCATGTGTTCTTAGATTGCAGCCTCAACTGCCATATATGCGCTCGCGACGCTGGAAGTTTGCCCAAGCCGATTGGACACTTTTTTCGTCTCTAGCGACATTCGATGACCGTCGCTTTCCCAGCGTCGACGATGAGGTCACACATATTACCGACGTTATTCTCACAGCTGCGGAACGTTCAATACCACGCACCTCCGAATTGCCCCGGCGCCCCCCAGTTCCTTGGTGGAACGAGGCATGCCGTGACGCAATACGTGAGCGGGGACGTGCTCTTCGCATTTTCCGTTACCATCCAACTTTGGCAAACTGTATCCGATATAAGCAGCTCCGTGCGCGATGACGTCGCGTCATCCGCGATAGCAAGAAGGCAAGCTGGAAATTCCTTATTAGCTCATTTAACACCTTCACTCCCTCCTCGGAAGTTTGGAGTCGGCTTCGACGGTTCTCAGGCGCGCCTAGTTTCTCCCCGGTCTCTGGGCTCACTGTCGCGCATGATACATTCGAGGACCCCGTCGCAATTTCTAACTCATCGGGTCAGCACTCTGCTGAGATTTCGAGCTCTTCAAATTACCCGCCAGCGTTTTTCACGAAGAAACGTGAGCGGAAGTGCGACATCTTGCTTTCTCCTCTCAAAATCACGAAAGCTACAATACTGTTTTCTCCATGCGGGAACTCCAACATGCCCTCTCTTCTTCTCGCTCCTCCGCCCCAGGACCGGATGGTATCCATGTCCAAATGTTGCTGCATTTGTCAACCCATAGCCTGCGTTACCTCCTTCGCCTTTACAATCGAATTTGGACCGACAGTACCTTTCCCAGGCGATGGCGGGAAGCTATTGTCGTTCCCGTTCCGAAACCTGGAAAGGACAAACATCTCCCCTCTAGCTATCGCCCCATTTCTCTCACGAGTAGTGTCTGTAAGGTTTTGGAGCATATGGTGAATTACAGTTTAGCTTGGTGGCTGGAATCCCGCAGTCTTTTAACACCTGCCCAATGCGGATTCCGAAAGCATCGTTCTGCAGTTGACCATCTTGTTGCTCTCTCCACTTACATCATGAACAATTTTCTCCGGAAACGCCAAACGGTAGCAATATTTTTTGACCTGGAGAGAGCATACGATACCTGTTGGAGGACAGGCATCCTCCGCACACTGTTCTCTTGGGGCTTTCGAGGCCGGCTGCCCCTTTTTCTTCGCGAATTTATGGCAGAGCGCACATTTAGGGTGCGGGTGAACACTACTCTCTCCCGTACTTTCTCCCAAGACAACGGGGTACCCCAGGGCTCCGTGCTGAGTGTTGTACTGTTTGCCATCGCCATTAATCCAGTTATGGATTGTCTCCTTCCTGATGTCTCGGGCTCCCTCTTTGTGGACGATTTTGCGATCTACTACAGCTCTCAACGGACCAGCCTGCTTGAAAGACGTCTTCAAGGATGTCTCGATCGCCTCCACTCGTGGAGCATCGAAACCGGCTTCCGTTTCTCACCCAGTAAGACCGTTTGTGTTAATTTTTGGCGACGTAAGGAGTTTCTTCCGCCCTCCTTACATCTAGGTCCTGTCAACCTTCCGTTTTCCGACGTCGCTAAATTCTTGGGTCTTATGTTTGACAGAAAACTGTGCTGGTCCTCCCACGTTTCCTATCTTTCGGCTCGCTGTCTGCGTTCCCTTAACACCCTCCGTGTCCTGAATGGTACCTCCTGGGGAGCGGACCGAGTGGTCCTTCTCCGCCTCTATCGCGCCTTAGTGCGCTCGAAATTGGATTATGGAAGCATAGTCTACTCCTCTGCCCGGCCGTCTATTCTTCGGCGTCTCGACTCTATCCACCACCGTGCATTACGTTTAGTGTCTGGAGCTTTTTACACAAGCCCTGTGGAAAGCCTTTATGCTGAGACTGCTGAACCTCCGCTGTCCAATCGGCGGGCAGTCCTTCTGAGTCGTTATGCTAGCCATCTATCTTCCATGCCTCCTAATCCAGCCCATGACCTTTTTTTCGACACCTCCTTGGAGGTAGGGTATGCAGGCCGCTCCTCCTCCCTACTACCCCCGGGATTCCGCTTCCGTCAGCTGCTCCATTCACTCTCCTTCCGCTTTCCTAAAACCTTCTTGACAACTTGGGGTACAGCACCGCCTTGGCTCCGTCCCCGGATCGACTTGCTCAGAGACCTATGTCAATTTCCCAAGGATGGTACCCCTACACTTGTCTACCGTCGGGCATTTGCTGCTCTATGTGCACAAATGACGGAAGCCACATTTATTTACACCGACGGCTCGAAAACATCGTTAGGTGTAGGGAGTGCCTATATTGTTGGCGACACCCCAAATCACTTTCGGCTTCCCGACCAGTGTTCGGTTTATACTGCAGAGCTTTACGCTGTTCTCCATGCTGTCCACTACATCCGCCGCCATCAGCGGATACAGTACGTAATCTGCTCAGATTCTCTCAGCTCTCTCCTAAGTCTCCAAGCTCTTTACCCTGTGCACCCTCTGGTCCACCGGATTCACGACTGTCTGCGCTTGCTCCACCTGGGGGGCGTCTCAGTGGCGTTCCTCTGGCTCCCGGACACGCTGGTATCTGTGGGAATGAGGCGGCCGATATAGCGGCCAAGGCTGCAGTCTCTCTTCCTCGGCCAGCTATTCAGTCTCTTCCGTTTACCGATCTACGGAGCGGTTTATGTCGCCAAGTTGCTCAGTTATGGCATGCGCATTGGTCAACACTTCCCCATAATAAATTGCGGGAAGTGAAAGCCCTTCCTTGCACTTTGACCTCTTCCTCCCGAACGCGTCGTCGGGAGGAGGTAATTTTAGCTACACTCCGGATAGGGCACTGTCTTTTTAGCCATCGACATCTTTTAAGCGGTGATCCTCCCCCACTCTGTCCCCATTGCTCTCAGCTGTGGACGGTCAGACACCTTTTAATTGAATGCCCCTATTTTAATCCGTTACGCTCCCGTCTACAGCTATCGCCTGATCTATCGTTGATTTTAGCAGATGACAAGCACTCAGCTGACCGCGTTCTACTGTTTATTAGTGACAGTGAAATGACGTCAGTCATTTGATTTTTTGGACAACCAACCCCTTTCTATAGTGGATTTTTAAGCATTCCTTCTGCCTATAGTTTCTCTAATTTTATGACTTTGTTCCCCTTGCTGCTGATTTCAAATTTCGTTTTTTTCCTGTTTCCTAAGTCACGGGCTGGGCACTAATGACCATAGAAGTTTTGCGCCCTAAAACCACAATCAAAAAAAAAAAAAAAAAAAAAAAAAAACGTTCCCTTAATGTCCTCAGAGTTCTTAGCGGTTCATCTTGGGGAGCGGATCGCACTGTCCTGCTTCGCTTGTATCGGTCCATAGTCCGATCGAAGCTGGATTATGGGAGCTTCGTCTACTCGTCTACTCGTCCGCTCGGCCGTCCCTCTTACGCCTGCTCAACTCCATCCACCATCGGGGGATACGTCTTGCGACCGGAGCCTTCTACACTAGTCCTGTGGAGAGTCTTTATGCTGAAGCTGCCGAGTTACCATTGACTTACCGGCGCGACGTACTGCTGTGTCGGTATGCCTGCCGGTTGTTGTCTATGCCTGACCACCCCTCTTACGAGTCCTTCTTCGCCGATTCTCTCGACCGTCAGTACGGGTTGTATGTGTCTGCCTTGCTGCCCCCCGGAGTCCGCTTCCGTCGCCTGCTTCGACAATTGGATTTTGCCCTCCCTACCACCTTCAGAGAGGGTGAGAGCCCGACACCACCTTGGCTCCAGGCTCCGGTTCCTATTTATCTCGACCTCAGCTCACTCCCGAAGGAGGGTACTCCCGCTGCAGTGTATTGCTCACGGTTTGTCGAAATTCGTGCTCGACTTGCCAGTCACACCTTTATTTACACCGATGGCTCCAAAACTGACGATGGTGTCGGCTGCGCCTTTGTCGTCGGGACCGCCACCTTTAAATACCGGCTCCTCGACCAATGTTCCAGCTTTACGGCCGAGCTTTTCGCTCTCCATCAGGCCGTTCAGTATGCCCGCCGCCACCGCCATTCATCGTATGTACTCTGCTCTGACTCGCTCAGTGCTCTTCAGAGCCTTGGAGCTCCCTGTCCGGTCCATCCCTTGATTCAATGGATACAGCAGTCCCTCCGTTCTTTCGCTGATAATGGTGGTTCTGTCAGCTTTCTGTGGGTTCCCGGACATTTAGGAGTGCCTGGGAATGAGGCTGCGGATGCTGCAGCCAAGGCTGCAGTCCTCCTGCCTCGGCCAGCCTCCCATTGTATCCCGTCATCTGACGTTCGTGGGGATGTATGTAAGAGGTTTGTGTCGTTGTGGTGGGATGCTTGGTCATCCCTCCAAGGAAACAAGCTCCGGGCAGTAAAACCGCTCCCAACTGCTTGGACAACATCCTCCCGACCATCTCGGCGCGAGGAGGTCCTTCTGACCAGGTTGCGGATTGGGCATTGCCGGTTTAGCCACTGCTACCTGCTCTCCGGTGATCCAGCCCCGCAGTGCCCTTGTGGTCAGGCATTAACAGTGTGCCATGTTTTGTTGTCGTGTCCCCGTTTTAATCAATTTCGTGTTATCCTGTCCCTGCCATCTACTTTACCGGATGTTTTAGCTGATGACCCTCGAGCAGCTGCTCGTATTCTGCGTTTTATAACTTTAACTGGCTTGTCCAAAGACATTTAACCTTTTTACTTATTTTATCTGCATCTTTGTCAGGTACTTCTGGTGTCCCCCCATCCCCTTGAGTTTTAGCAGATTCCATTTGCTCTAACACCAGTGACCGGCGCTAATGACCTCAGCAGTTGAGCGCCCTTAAACCCTACCAAAAAAAAAACATCCTTCTGAATCTGCTTAGTGTATTCATCTCTTGGTCTCCCTCTACGATTTTTACCCTCCACGCTGCCCTCCAATGCATAATTTGTGATGCCCTGATTCCTCAAAACATGTCCTACCAACCGATCCCTTCTTCTGGTCAAGTTGTGTCACAAACTTCCCTTCTCCCCAATCCTATTCAGTACCTCCTCATTAGTTACGTGATCTACCCACCTTATCTTCAGCATTCTTCTGTAGCACCACATTTCGAAAGCTTCTATTCTCTTCTTGTCCAAACTAGTTATCGTCCATGTTTCACTTCCATACATGGCTACACCCCATACAAATACTTTCAGAAACGACTTCCTGACACTTAAATCTATACTCGATGTTAACAATTTCTCTTCTTCAAAAACGCTTTCCTTGCCATTGCCAGTCTACATTTTATATCCTCTCTACTTCGACCATCATCGGTTATTTTACTCCCTAAATAGCAAAACTCCTTTACTACTTTAAGTGTCGGATTTCCTAATCTAATGCCCTCAGCATCACCCGATTTAATTTGACTACATTCCATTATCCTCGTTTTGCCTTTGTTGATGTTCATCTTGTATCCTCCTTTCAAGACACTGTCCATTCCGTTCAACAGCTCTTCCAAGTCCTTTGCTGTCTCTGAGGTTCGCCGTTGACATTGTAATTCTGTCAAAGTTTTTACTTCTTTTCCATGAATTTTAATACCTACTCCGAATTTTTCTTTTGTTTCCTTTACTGCTTGCTCAATATACAGATTGAATAACATCGGGGAGAGGCTACAACCCTGTCTCACTCCCTTCCCAACCACTGCTACCCTTTCATGCCACTCGACTCTTATAACTGCCATCTGGTTTCTGTACAAATTGTAAATAGCCTTTCGCTCCCTGTATTTTACCCCTGCCTCTTCAGAATTTGAAAGAGAGTATTCCAGTTAACATTGTCAAAAGCTTTCTGTAAGTCTACAAATGCTAGAAACGTAGGTTTGCCTTTCCTTAATCTTTCTTCTAAGGTAAGTCGTAAGGTCAGTATTGGCTCACGTGTTCCAGTGTTTCTACGGAATCCTAACTGATCTTCCCCGAGGTTGGCTTCTACTAGTTTTTCCATTCGTCTGTAAAGAATTTGTGTTAGTATTTTGCAGCTGTGACTTATTAAACTGATAGTTGGGTAATTTTCACATCTGTCAACACCTGCTTTCCTTGGGATTGGAATTATGATATTCATCTTGCTGTCTGAGGGTATTTCGACCCTACCATCTGGTGAGCACGATGTATGAGAGAGTTTTTTCATGACTGGCTCTCACGAGGCCATCAGTAGTTCCAATGGAATGTTGTCTACTCCCGGGGCCTTGTTTCGACTCAGGTCTTTCAGTGCTCTGTCAAACTCTTCACGCAGTATCTTATCTCCCATTTCGTCTTCATCTACATCTTCTTCCATTTCCATAATATTGTCCTCAAGTACATCGCCCTTGTATATACCCTCTATATACTCCTTCCACCTTTCTGCCTTCCCTTCTTTGCTTAGAACTGGGTTGCCATCTGAGCTCTTCATATTCATACAAGTGGTTCTCTTCTCTCCAAAGGTCTCTCTAATTTTCCTGTAGGCAGTGTCTATATTACACCTAGTATGACAAGCCTCTACATCCTTACAGTTGTCCTCTAGCCATCCCTGCTTAGTCATTTTGCATTTCCTGTCGTTATCATTTTTGAGACGTTTGTATTCCTTTTTGCCTGCTTCATTTACTGCATTTTCGTATTTTCTCCTTTCGTCTCAAAAATGAGATTGACAGGAAGCGCAAAATGGCTAAGCAGGGATGGCTAGAGCACAAATGTAAGGATGTAGAGGCCTATCTCACTTGCGGTAAGATAGATACTGCCTACAGGAAAAACAAAGAGACCTTTGGAGATAAGAGAACTACTTGTATGAATATCAAGAGCTCGGATGGAAGCCCAGTTCTAAGCAAAAAAGAGAAAAGCAGAAAGGTGGAAGGAGTATATAGAGGGTCTATACAAGGGCGATGTACTTGAGGACAATATTATGGAAATGGAAGAGGATGTAGATGAAGATGAAATGGGAGATACGATACTGCGTGATGAGTTTGACAGAGCACTGAAAGACCTGAGTCGAAACAAGGCCCCCGGAGTAGACAACATTCCATTGGAACTACTGACGGCCTTGGGAGAGCCAGTCCTGACAAAACCCTACCATCTGGTGAGCAAGATGTATGAAACAAGCGAAATACCCTCATACTTCAAGAAGAATATAATAATTCCAATCCCAAAGAAAGCAGGTGTTGACAGATGTGAAAATTACCGAACTATCAGTTTAATAAGTCACAGCTGCAAAATACTAACAGGAATTCTTTACAGAGGAATGGAAAAACTGGCAGAAGCCGACCTTGGGGAAGGCAAACCTACGTTTCTAGCATTTGTAGACTTACAGAAAGCTTTTGACAATGTTAACTGGAATACTCTCTTTCAAATTCTGAAGAGGCAGGGGTAAAATACAGGGAGCGAAAGACTATTTACAATTTGTACAGGAACCAGATGGCAGTTACAAGAGTCGAGTGGCATGATAGGGTAGCAGTGGTTGGGAAGGGAGTGAGACAGGGTTGTAGCCTCTCCCCGATGTTATTCAATCTGTATATTGAGCAAGCAGTAAAGGAAACAAAACAAAAATTCGGAGTAGGTATTAAAATTCATGGAAAAGAAGTAAAAACTTTGAGGTTCGCCGTTGACACTGTAATTCTGTCAGAGACAGCAAAGGACTTGGAAGAGCTGTTGAACGGAATGGACAGTGTCTTGAAAGGAGGATACAAGATGAACATCAACAAAGGCAAAACGAGGATAATGGAATGTAATTCCCTCAGCATCACCCGATTTAATTTGACTCGATTAGGAAATCCGACACTTAAAGTAGTAAAGGGGTTTTGCTATTTGGGGAGCAAAATAAATGGAGATGGTCGAAGTAGAGAGGATATAAAATGTAGACTGGCAATGGCAAGGAAAGCGTTTTTGAAGAAGAGAAATTGTTAACATCGAGTATAGATTTAAGTGTCAGGAAGCCGTTTCTGAAAGTATTTGAAGGGAGTGTAACCATCTATGGAAGTGAAACGTGGATGAAAAATAGTTTGGACAAGAAGAGAATAGAAGCTTTCGAAATGTGGTGCTACAGAAGAATGCTGAAGATTAGATGGTTAGATCACAAAACTAATGAGGAAATATTGAATAGGATTGGGGAGAAGAGAAGTTTGTGGCACAACTTGACCAGAAGAAGGGATCGGTTGGTAGGACATGTTCTGAGGCATCAAGGGATCACCAATTTAGCATTGGAGGGTAGCATGGAGGGTAAAAATCGTAGAGGGAGACCAAGAGATGAATACACTAAGCAGATTCAGAAGGATGTATGTTGCAGCTCTCCATGCTACTCTATCCTGTGCAAGCTTTTTCATCTCCCAGTACCTACTGCATCAAACCAGTCTCAAGACTGAAGACCACAACAACAACAACAACAACTGCCTAATACCGTTTAGAAATACCACAACTCAAGATGGCATGGACTCAGTTCCCTCCAGCACTACTGCAGACATTGACACCATGGATCCTGCAGTGCTTTCCATAAATTTATAAAAGGATGAGGTTTTGGAGACACTTGTGAACAGCATGTTGCAAGGCATCCCAGATATGCTCTATAATGTTCATGTCTGAGGAGTTTGGCAGCCAGTGGAAGTGTTTAAACTCAAGAGAGCATTCCTGGAGTGGCTCCAGGAATGTTCCTGGAGTGGCTCCAGGAATGCTCTCTTAGTTTAAACACTTCCGTTGGCTGCCAAACTCCTCAGACATGAACATTATAGAGCATATCTGGGATGCCTTGCAACATGCACTATAGAAATTTCAGACATGTAGGGCATCATGTTGTCCAGCTGGAATTGCACAATTTCATAAAAACACACAATGTACATGAGTGGATGCAGGTAATCAGACAGGATGCTTACGTGTGTATCACCTGTCAGACCATATTTGGACATATCAGGGGTCCCAAATCACTCCATCATCACCCACCACACACCATCATAGAGCCCCCACCAGCTTGAAGAGTCCCCTCGTAACATGCATGGTCAATGGATTCATGGGTTTATATGCATACCCGTACGTGTCCATCTGCTTCATGCTTGATACAATTTGAACTGAGACTTGTCTGACCAGGCACGATGTCTCCAGTCGTCAACAGTCCAATGTCAGTGTCGACAACCCTTGGCATTGTGTAAGGCTTTGTGTTGCGCAGTCATCAAGGGTACACAAGTGGGCCTTTGGCTCCAAAAGCCCATACTGACGATGTTTTGTTGAATGGTTCACACACTGACACTCGATGTCCCAGCATTGAAATCTGCAGCAATTTGTGGAAGGGGCATATTTCTGTCATGTTGAAAGATTCTCTTTAGACGTCATTAGTTCTGTTCTTGCAGAATCTTTTTCCAGCCACAGAAAAGTTGGAGAACTGATGTTTTACCAGATTCTTAATATTCACAGTACACTCAGAAATAGCTGTATGGGAAAATCCCACTTCATTGCTACCTTGGAGATGCTTTGTCCCATCACTTGTGCACCAACTATAACACCACTTTCAGAGTCACTCAAATCTGGATAATGTGCCATTGTACTAACAGTACCTGATCTAGAAACTGTGCCAGACACTTCTTATCTTACATAGGCATTGCCGACTGCAGCACCATATTCTCCTGTTTATGTATCTCCGTATTTGAATACACATGCCTAAACCAATTTATTTGGCATTTCAGTGTACAAGTGTTAGGTGACTAGTCATCATCCAAACTGTCAATTCAAAGTTAACGAAAGTGTGGCCAACTGACACTACAAGACAATTGTGTTGCACCTGTTATACAATAACATTCAGAATTGTAAAGATTTCAGTGGGGAGACTATGGACTTATTCCTTACCAAGAAGAATAAACACATGAGGCAGGAGCCAAGGTGGTAATCTTTCAAGCTCATTTTTGACTACATCAGTTACCTCCATTTTGTGAAGTCCCCCTCTGTTGTGTTCTATTCATGTATTGGCACATATCTGATGTGCTAAACTGCAGGGTAAATTTTTGTGGCTCTTAAATTATGAAAATTTGTTTGTACTGTGTGTTAAGTGACTTACTTCTATTTTTCAGCAGTTAATTGTGTTGCAGTGTGTGGTAAGTGTAAATGTTGCACGTTGGGTTGACAGACAGAAAGTGCTGTGTGTATATTGTGGTTTGAGGTTTCAGTGGAACAGCTCTACTGGCCAATTTTTCTCTTTGATTGTAAAGCCACTGGGTAAAAGCGTAGAAAAATGATCCCATGGTTTTGATGCAATTAAACCAGAACTTCTGCATCATCTGCTCAAAAAATGTTAGAGGAGGTATTCTAGGTGTCAACTTCAATTACTTTTCCAACAAATTCATCGAGGTAAACCTGAAAAATGTGAATTATTAAGGCGAGTGTACAGTCGCGGACAAAATGAGTGAGACACCTCGCCTTTTCGTTATGCTGATCTGCACGTTTAAGTCTGCTACACAGCATAACAGGCAAGGCGACGAAGTGCTACCAACATACTATGCACAGCAGTGAAATTGACAAACTATCTGAACTTCTTTAGGCTGTTTTCAATAATTTGTAAGATTATATTAATGCTGATTAGTGTGTTAAATAGAACACGTAAATATAAGACAGAACTGAAAGAAGAAACGCTAATTGGTATGAACTGTACCAATAAAAATGAATTTCAACTTATCGAGATAACATAACTGTTTTAGTAAGACAAAGAACCCCAGATCGTTACGAATTAAAAAAATATTGTCCGCATTCGGCCGCGAAACGGTTTGTGTCAACGTTCAGACCAGTCATACTGGATTACCGTTGCTGACCTACCATGAAAGTGTGCAAATTTAGCAATGCGTGAAGATTCATAACAAAATTCAGTTAAAAATCATTCAGTGCCACACTTAAGTCAATTCCGTTATTGACAGAAGCGGAAAAAGTAGGCAGTAACATGTATGAAATTCTACAAGAGTGTCATATTGACATGCACAGGGCGCCAGTACAGAATAAAGGTAGCGGTAAAACGTATTGGGGGCGCGAGAATTTCTAAAATTGCTTTACTGATATTCTACCTGCCTTCATCGACATTAGAACCGAAAACAAACCAGACCTTCCTTTCACTACGCTAGCAGACAACCCAGGCAAACAGCCCTCTATTATTACCCCAGACATGAATAAGCCGGCAATTTCGCAATGAAAATGGCAAAATGATCTGCAGTTTCTGTTGCATAGAGCTTTCTGGGCTCAAAAACATGAATTTTCTTCCTTTATGTCACCGATTATGTGACAATAATTCGGGATGTTTATCGAAATAACAAAATACTGTTATTAGAGGGTAAATTTAGTAGGATAATTCTGCACCACCTCGGAAAATAAACGGCTACATAGCTGCCAAACATATTCTACACTGTTTCGAATTCTCCACTAGACTCGCCACAGCCGGAAAACATTCACTAGCCTAAGTGTTTCTTAATCTAGCTAGCAATGGGAATGTTCGCACTTCTAAAACGCGTTGGCATTAATGCTGGGATGTGAATTACCACGTTTATAGGCAAATGGATTCTATTTGCATTCCTGTAAACATGATTTGGATCGAAAGCGTAGCTACGATTAATATGCTGATGTATCGACTACAACTAGAACATTTCGAATAAAGAGTAGGGGGTGTTATTTATGCGGCCCTCATCTTCAGTAGCTGTCGTAGCTGTTTTCGTTGTTAGGATTTCGTCACCTAAACCGGTAAAAACGGAACCCTACAAGTCTCATTTGCTTGACCGTCTATCGGTCTACTCAACATTTAAAACCCGTTTACTTCCAGAACGGGTGGACATAATAAGCGGAAATGTATCTCACTTGTTGCGGTAACCGGTCCCTTGGTAGTGTAAAAAAGTGAGCTTCTATGTCAACGCAATCTAAAGATATGGTCGTCTATGTAAAGAAAGTTTACGCGAAAGGTCAAAAATGGCTTCAAGAACTATGCGACCAAACTGCTTATGTCATCAGCCCGTAGACCTACTTAAACCTAGCTAGCCTAAGGACATCACAGACATCTATGCCTGAGGTAGGGTTCCAACCTGCGACTGAAGTAGCCGTGCGGTTCGTGACTGAAGCGCCTGGAACCGCTTGCGCCACAGAACCCGGCGGAACCTTATTCAACTCATGTATAATGACAATATATACTGTCTAGTGAGGATAAACTGTATTCGCCAGCAACTCAGATCGTTTGATCACGGAACTTTTACGAAGCTACTTTCAAACTTTGTTCGAAGTTGTCTGCAATATCCATTTATAAACACCCCAGGAATGTCGTTTGCGATATCCACTTCTGAAGACGATGGCAGATACTGCAGTACCATAACAAGTAGGTAAGAATTTATTGTTATTGGTCCATGCATCACTTTTCATTTCAATATCAATTTAACGCGCCTAGGCGTTCGTATATGGCTGAAACTAATGAACAAAAAGTAAAAAAACAGCAAACAACTTCGATGTTCAAATCAAATGAAAGTCACATGTCGCAATTACAACATAATTTCGTTGTTACATCTACAAGACTACATCAACAAGATTTCTTTACAATCCAGACTTACATGCCTGGCAGAAGTTTCGGACTATTTCTCTACCGTCCCACCCATTAACAGTGTGCGGGAAAAAGGACCAGTTGAATCTTTTCTGCCGGCCGGTGTGGCCGTGCGGTTAAAGGCGCTTCAGTCTGGAACCGCGTGACCGCTACGGTCGCAGGTTCGAATCCTGCCTCGGGCATGGATGTTTGTGATGTCCTTAGGTTAGTTAGGTTTAATTAGTTCTAAGTTCTAGGCGACTGATGACCTGAGAAGTTAAGTTGCATAGTGCTCAGAGCCATTTTTGAAATCTTTTCTTGAGAGCCTTGAATTACATTTTTACTATGGTTTCTTCCTGTGTAAATTCCCGAGGAAATAATGTTTTGGCATTCAGAACAGATTTTGGTGATTGAAATTTCGTGAAAAGATCTCGCAGCAACGTAAAACGCTTTTGTTTTCATGAATGTTACCCCAACTCGATTATCAAATCTAGGACCATCTCTCCCCTTTTTCGTGACATTACAAATCGTGCTACCGTACCTTGGACGTTTTTGCGTGCACAGTCAATCACGTCTGTCAAAGACATTATAGCAGTGGACGGACAAACGTAATGTAGGCAGTGTTTTCATTTGGCCTGTTGAGTATTCTTAGTGTGCGGCCAATAAAACGCAGTCATTCGTTTGCCTTCCCCACAAAAGTATGTTTTCCGATCGTTCCAGTTTGAGTTTTACTGGGTACTAAGATGAACTGACAGTGCTTCGACTTGTGTTTTGTCATGTAACCGAAAGTTAATTACTGTCATTGGACGCAGATTTCGTGTTTAATGTATTCCTCATTCAACAGAGTACATTCCTCCTACACCACATGTAACTGTTTCAAAGTATTAAATTGTTACTGATGTTACCAAGTTGCAGTGGTCACCTTAACTTGCCGTTTTGAAACAGAGGAAAATATTACAGCGAAATGTAGCAACTAAGAAGCGGAGTATCCAAATAAACAAACATTTCCGGTTTAAGCAGTTGCAGTAGGTCTACTACGCAGTAACGTAAATTAGGAGCAAAGTCCATTAGTAGATCGTTATCAGGAAAATCAGCCCTCATAATGCAAAGTGTCACAACAAGAAAGAAAGTTTCCAAACATGTCTACTGAATCCCAACGCAGGCCACTTACGAGGGGACACTCCAAGTGTCATACCCCGATCTTGCTGAAACTTCGCTCAGTGAAAGAGGGGTCAAAATAAGCGAACACGTGTCTCGGCTTATCTGCTTACACTCTACCGCTTCTGATAAAACGACGGTCAAAGTTTTCAATGCGCTGTTCCTATAATGTAGATACCTCTTAGCGGGTAAGGATTCAACTGAAGCGGTGGCTCTGCGGCTACCATAGCGACTAGCGACTTCGAAACCCGGTTTTTCCTCCCCCCCCCCCCCCCCCCCCCTACCACGCACTCTCTGAATTATCTACAAATCTTTATTCCAATTTATGTTGAAACACTGTTGTCGTTATTCGTCAGTTAATTTACTGTGTAAAGAAATAAGTCAAAAAGGGAACATATAGTGTGTAGTGGGGCGATCACTCTGTTGTAGAAATAATTCAGAAGCCAAGATCGCTTAAATACTGTTTACTGGATAACCGGTTTCAACACATTAAAGGTGCCATAATCGGATCTGAATGTAGATTAACATTTATAAACCATTTGGATAGAACGATACATGAGGCAGACCAGATGATTTTAGATCAGCTTGTCTCATTCGTTTATTATTTTTAATTCATTAATTACACAAAGTTAATTGGCGAATAATGACAACATTATTTCAACATAAATTAGAAAAAAACATTATCAGAATTATCTACTAGAGAGGCAGGAAAAATAATAATAAAAAACCCAATATGGTCTCGAACATGGGAATCAAAGTTAAGAAGGAACGACGGCAGCCACTGAGCCACCGCTTCAATTCTCGGCTGCAGAAGGTATCTACACCATAGCAAGAGCGCGTTGATAACTTTGACCGTCGTTTTCTCGGAAACTGTCGAGTGTCTGCAGATAAGTCGAAACACATTTTCGCTTATTCTGACCTCTCCTTCACTGAGCAAAGTTTCCGGACAATCAGCCTAGGACACCTGGCGATTTCCCCTCGTTAGTCGAGTCGCTTCTTATGCCCGGCGAGAATTATGTATGCCTCAGAGTAAACTGCGCCACTTAAAAACACGGCGAGCAAGGATAAACACGTTTTAATTCTTATAAGGCAACCTTCTACAGCTAAAATTCACGAAGTGTTCTTCAGGTTGCCTCATATATTTCAGAAATGTTTCTTGCTTTAGGCCTGCCGCATATGCAAAACGTAAACATTTCATTTCATGTAATATTTATCAGGAAAAGACATGACAAGAGTGGACCAGTTGCTTCTGAGAAAAATTACAAAATGGCTCTGAGCGCTATGGGACTCAACTGCTGAGGTCATTAGTCCCCTAGAACTTAGAACTAGTTAAACCTAACTAACCCAAGGACATCACAAACACCCATGCCCGAGGCAGGATTCAAACCTGCGACCGTAGCGGTCTTGCGGTTCCAGACTGCAGCGCCTTTAACCGCACGGCCACTTCGGCCGGCCGAAAAATTACAGGTTCTAAGTTGCTCCACTATGTAATGACACGGGTACGGGCTTGCGAACTCTCGTTTATGCCATCGATTTCCGTGTTACACATACTTGGCCACTGCGTTGTGGCTGCCGTCGTGGAGGAGGCAGTCTGTTTCCTACTAGCGCTGTTTCCGCAGCAGATATTAACCGCGACGAATCATTCTGTCAACGCTAAATGGCCCATCTGGCTGAGGAAGACAAGGGCGCTATAATAGCATTCCATGCAGAAGGATCTTCAAATGGCTATATAGCAAGAACTATGGGTCTTCCCAAGTCGACGGTAGCCAGGTGGTTCAAATGGCTCTGAGCACTATGGGACTCAACGTCTGTGCTCATAAGCCCCCTAGAACTTAGAACTACTTATACCTAACTAACCTAAGGACATCACACACATCCATGCACGAGGCAGGATTCGAACCTGCAACCGTAGCAGTCCCGCGGTTCCTGACTGAGCGCCTAGAACCGCTAGACCACCGAGGCCGGCCTAGCCAGGTGGATTAGGCGAAAGGAAGAGAGTGGTAGCCCGAATGGGAGACCTCATGGCCGTCGCCGCAAAACAGCAGCAGCTCAGGATCAGCAGATACGCCGTTTCAGTGAGAACCTCCCATTTGTCAACGCACAACAAATTCAGCAGACTTTGGGTCTTAATGTTAGCAGTAAGACCGTCACTCGTCGTCTAAGGGAAGGTGGACTGAGGGCAAGAAGCGCTGCTATGAAACAGACATTGACTGTTTCTCACAGAGAAGCTCGCCTTGCTTTTTCTGCTGAAAATGTCGACAAACCTCTCCTGTTTTGGAGGCGAGTGATTTTGACGGACGAAAAAGTTTTCTCTACGCCATCAACCGGAAAAGTACTTGTTTACCGGCCTAAAGGTGCTAGGTATAATCGAAAATATATTACAGTTGCCGAAGGAGTGGCAGGGAATCGGTAACGGCATCGGTAACGGCATGGGCATGGATATCGGCCGAAGGGTGTGGGCTCCTGTGGGAAGTGGAAGGAAGATTCGATGCCCGCAATTACATATCAGTTCTGGAGAACGTGATGTTGCCTTCTGTGACAGCAAGATTTGGCGATGATCTGATCATGTTCCAACTAGATCGTTCGCCTATTCATATGGCACTTTTGGTTAAGAGGTGGTTCGACGACCATAGTAATATTACTGTAATGGAATGGCCACCTAAAGGAGCTGACATGAATCCCATTGAGAATATTTGGGCAGAAATGGTCAGATTAATACGAGAAAAGGGGCAGTCATCGTCGACTCGCCGACAGCTTTCGGATGTGATTCATGACCCTTGGAATGAGCTACTTGAATCTCCTAGTTATGTGGCTCGAGTTGTCGGCTCAATGCCCAATAGACTTCGAGCTGCTGTGGATGCCGAAAGAGGCTATACGCGACACTAAGCAGCATCAGCGGAGGTGTTTTTCTTTTTTTCAGCCCTTCACCAATCAGCTGCAACAGCTGTTTCAAGTTTTTTCTTTATTTACAGACGTATATTTTATATAATTTCAAGGAAACGCAGTAAGTGGAATGTGGACAAACAAATTAATTCACAGCAAGATATGTAATATTTAATTTGACAAGAGAAGAAATACACACCTTATATATTCATGCAGTCTCTAAAAAATACATGGCACACGTGTATATGCAAGAAGGGTACAAAACGATTCAGCACAAATGAAAAATATTGAGGAGAACCTCGCCGATGAAGGCGTAATTGGAGAACAAAGGTTGGGCTAGAAGGAGAGGTAAGGAGGCCCGAAAAAGCAGAGAAAAATCAAATACCCAATAGACTTTGAGTCGTTGTCGCAGCAGAGGGCGGTTGGTATATGCGATTCGGAGCAACAGTAGAAGAATAGTTTTATTTAATGATTTTTGAGGCTTTATTTTGTGACGCCTAAACAGTGCTGCATCATGAGACCCCCTATTTGTCCACATGTGGCTAAACATCAGAGGTGTAAAAAATTTTGAGAGGTGCTGAAGTTCTCTGGAAGAGTAACGTGTTTTAGACAAGAAGGTGATTTTTAGTTCATTTCCTTTTAACCATTCACACTATGCTTTGACATTCTAATCTTTGATTTCATTTTATTATCATGTATCTTTTCTTCAGTGAAAGTCAACGGTAGTAAGTTTCAAGATATGAAGAATAACTGGAAGTTTTTAATTTGTGGAATAGCGTATTTAACAGTTAATATTTTCAACAAATCTGTAGTTATAGGACATATTAAGAAGCAAGTCAAAAATGGCATTGTGGAAAGATCAGGTTGGTCTCTAAAGGGTAACGACGGTAAAATAGCGAATACGAAACTATGGGTAACAACTATTGTTGATGGTGAGGAGCCGTAATCGATATGCCACTATTCTGTAACTGTTTTTCTGAAGTTAATCGTCAATCCTAGGACTGAAACCGATACTCTGTTTTACGTAAAGAATATAACCTCCAAAATTTATTTAGCAGCGCAGAATATTAAATCATAATTTATAGATCAGGAACCTAATCTAACTGCCTTTAATTTTATTCTCACGGATGACATTGAGACAGTAAATAAGAAGAGAAATAACAAAACTCTCAAAATCAATATAGAGAATTCAAGTGTCCAGTGGATTCAAAAGTTCGCTATAATAGCGAATAATTTCTTTTACTTACTCCTTCATGCCTACGTTTTCTCTTCAGACAATTATTCCACAAATTGTCAAATTGGAAGTCGGAGAGCCAGTTACATAAATTACGATGACAACAAACGTTTTTCAAGTAAACTGAGCACAGGAGGCATCCAACACATTTATTGTGTGTTACATGCACAGTATGTAAACTGGCAACGCCACCAACACACAGTACCACTAATAAGGGAACATCCCCATCGCAACCCCCTCAGATTTTGTTATAAGTTGGCACAGTGGATAGGCCTTGAAAAACTGAACACAGATCAATCGAGAAAACAGGAAGAAGTCGTGTGGAACTACGAAAAAAATACCAATTACTAAAGATAACAGAAGTATTTAGCAATGATATAAATATGGCTTTTGGAACAGACAAATGTAAGAAAAATAGCATAGTCAAGGGAAAACACACTAAACAAGAAGATTACATATTGGATAACCACAGCGACTGCATAGAAGCGATGGAAAAAACAGATGCCTATAAATATCTAGGATACAGACAAAAAATAGGAATAGATGATAGAAATATTAAGGAAGAGCTAAAAGAAAAATATAGACAAAGACTAACAAAAATACTGAAAACAGAATTGACAGCAAGAAACAAGAGAAAAGCTATAAATACCTATGCTATACCAATATTGACCTACTCATTTGGAGTAGTGAAATGGAGTAACACAGACCTAGAAGCACTCAATACACTTACACGATCACAATGCCACAAATATAGAATACATCACATACATTCAGCAACAGAAAGATTCATATTAAGCAGAAAGGATGGAGGAAGGTGATTCATCGACATAAAAAACCTACATTATGGACAGGTAGACAATTTAAGAAAATTATTTGTAGAACGAGCAGAAACTAGCAAAATACACAAAGCAATGACTCATATAAATACATCGGCTACAACACTGCAATTTCATAACCACCTCTACAACCCTTTAGATCACATATCAACAGCCCCCCTGCGGGTCCGGGGATTAGAATAGGCCCGCGGTATTCCTGCCTGTCGTAAGAGGCGACTAAAAGGAGTCCATCCCCCTCACGGGGGTAGTTAGCGCCTGCGTCCGGAGACGGACGGTTCCACGACCTATCATCGTGGTCTTTTTGGTTTTTCACTTCTCGTTTCTTCCTTCCTATTGTTGGTTCCTTTCTTTGCTCTTCTCCACCTCACTGTCTTCCTTACTCTTTCCCTTGACTTCTCCTTGCCTTCTCATTGCCTTCTTCTCCTTGCCTTCTCATTGCCTTCTTCTCCTTGCTTTCTCATTGCCTTCTTCTCCTTGCCTTCTCTGGTCTCCGCCTCGGCGTTTGAGACAGTCTGTCCTCTTTCTCCCTCTCTCTCTTCTTTTTCCTCTTCTTCCTTCCTCCCTGTGCGTGCCTGAAGGCCGACCCACGCGTTCGCACGCGTAGCCGGTGACGGGGTAACGCGTAAGTCCCCGCCCTGGGTAGACATGTAAGGCACGCGCGTACCCCCTGGTAAAGGCCAGGCCCGGGGAGGGGTGATTGCCTGAGCTGATACCTTCTGACCATGCCGATTGGTCCCTCCGTCTGTTTCTCGGGAGGTGTGACCTGAGGTGTAAACATTCACCTAAGGCGGGAGTGCCCTCTGAGAGGGTCCCCACAAGGAAGGAGCGCGCCATCGGAGACGCTGGCAATCATGGGGGATTCCTCCGCAATGGATTCTACTCCATCTCTTTCGACTTCGACCCAAAAACGGAAACGTGACCAGCCAACAGTGACAAAAGTACTACCGCCTGCACCACAGTTCCTCGTAGTTTCTCGATCTGAGGACGGAAAGGATTTTTCCTCTGCCAACCCTTTCGTTATTCAGAAGGGCGTAGATGCCATCGCCGGATCTGTCAAATCTTGCACCAGGTTGCGTAACGGCACCTTATTACTAGAAACTGAGAGTGCCTTTCAGGCACAAAAACTGCTTCGGGCCACCCTCCTGTACACGTACCCTGTCCGGGTGGAGGCCCACCGAACTTTGAATTCGTCTCGTGGTGTAGTCTATACTAGCTCCCTCGACGGATTGACTGACGAGGAGCTTCAATCATTCCTCGCTGAGCAGGGCGTGACGGCTGTCCATCGGGTCATGAAAAAGGTCAACAATGACCTTGTACCGACCCGGACAATTTTCTTGACCTTCGATAGTGTTAAGCTGCCATCGCGCATCAAGGCGGGCTACGAGGTTATTTCTGTTCGCCCCTATGTCCCGACACCTACGCGCTGCTACCAGTGTCAGCGTTTCAATCACACTTGACAGTCTTGTTCCAATGCGGCTAAATGTGTCACTTGTGGCAGGGATGCCCATGAGGGTGACTGTCCACCTCCGTCTCCTCGTTGTGTGAACTGTCAGGGTGACCATGCCGCATCCTCCCGCGACTGTCCTGTGTATAAGGAAGAACGCTGTATCCAGGAAATTCGGGTCAAAGAGAAAGTGTCCACCTCGGCTGCTCGCAAGCTATTGGCTAGTAGGAAGCCCACGCTGCTCCCAGCGGGGAAATACAGTACTGTCCTCGCCTCTCCTCGGACTACCCGGGAGGTAGCAACCCAGACATGCGATCTGACCTTCAGCACCACGGTCGTCCGTTCGGCCAGTGCTAAGATCGCGCGGTCGACGTCTCCTCTTCCTCCCATCACCCCACAGACACGAGCACCTTCCTCAGCTTCTGCTAAGACGAAGACACCGAAGTCAGATGCACGGGCCTTCAAGAAGGAATCATCCCATGCAGACTTCCTCCGTACCTCGACCTCCCAGCCTTCGACCGGTGCTTCCACTACACGTCCTTCCAAAAAGGCGCATAGGAAGCACAGTTCTCCTTCCCCGCCACGGCGCATTTCTTCTCGTGCGCCACCCAGCGGCTGCCGCCCCAGGCCGTCATCCGTTTCGCCTGGCCGCACCGCTGGTCGCCGTACATCTGGCAGTTCACTGGCGGAGGAAGCTCCCCCTCCCGGCCATCCTCCCGAGATGGCCGATGACCCTATAGACCCAATGGACGATGACTGTCCGCCTACTGATAGCGGCGGCAGTGCTCGCTCGAAGCCAGGCCCTAAGCGGCCTTCGAGGTGACCACTTCTCTCATCTTCCTTTTCTTACGATGGCACTTATTCAGTGGAATATTCGCAGCATTCGCTCCAACCGAGAGGACTTGAAGTTGCTGCCCCGCTTGCACCGTCCGCTTGTCGTAGCCCTCCAGGAAACGAAGCTACGCCCATGCGATCAAATTGCGTTGGCACACTACACCTCTGTGCGTTTTGACCTACTCCCTGTGGTAGGTATCCCAGCTCATGGAGGGGTTATGTTGCTGGTCCGGGATGATATTTACTACGATCCCATCACGTTGCACACCGGCCTGCAGGCAGTTGCCATCCGCATTACTCTCCCCACTTTTACGTTTTCCTTTTGTACCGTTTACACTCCATCGTCATCTGCCGTTACCAGGGCAGACGTGATGCAACTTATTGCTCAGCTACCTGCACCATTTTTGTTAACTGGAGACTTTAATGCCCACCATCCCCTTTGGGGCTCTCCAGCATCCTGCCCGAGGGGCTCCTTGTTAGCAGACCTTTTCAACCAGCTCGATCTTGTCTGCCTCAATACTGGCGCCCCTACTTTTCTTTCGGACACATCTCACACCTATTCCCATTTAGACCTCTCTATATGTACTCCCCAACTTGCACGCCGGTTTGAGTGGTATGCACTTTCTGATACATATTCGAGCGACCACTTCCCGTGTGTTATCCATCTCCTGCAGCATACCCCCTCTCCGTGCTTCTCTAATTGGACCATCTCCAAGGCAGACTGGGGGCTCTTCTCTTCCAGGGCGACCTTTCAGGATCAAACCTTTACAAGCTGCAATCGTCAGGTCGCACACCTCACGGAAGTCATTCTCGCTGCTGCTGAATATTCCATCCCTCACCCTCCTTCTCCTCCACGTCGCGTACCGGTCCCCTGGTGGACCGCAGCATGTAGAGACGCTTTACGTGCTCGTCGACGTGCTTTACGCACTTTTAAACGCCACCCTACAGTGGCGAATTGTATCAATTATAAACGATTATGTGCTCAGTGTCGTCGTATTATCAAAGAAAGCAAGAAAGCCAGCTGGGCTGCTTTCACGAGCACCTTCAACAGTTTTACTCCTTCTTCTGTTGTCTGGGGTAGCCTGCGCCGGCTATCTGGCACTAAGGTCCACTCACCAGTTTCTGGCTTGAAGGTCGCGAATGACGTCCTTGTGGCCCCTGAGGCTGTCTCCAATGCCTTCGGCCGCTTTTTCGCAGAGGTTTCGAGC